>NC_051448.1:24108388-24121328 GCF_001649575.2 Kryptolebias marmoratus | reverse complement strand
GATATTAATGATAAAAGTGTATTTCGGCTACCCCGCCACCCTCACCCTAGTTCGTGTGTGTTTTTATTGTTTTGGGTTAAACAAAAAAGGTAAAAATAAGAAAGCAAAAGCATTGTATTGTAATATAATGTTATAATTATGTCATTGTAATATATCATATGCTTTCTTAATAAAAATGTTAATATTAAAAAAAAGAAGAGGTTTGTTGTGTTGGCGTCAGATGAGAAATCAGTCTAATAGCAGAGTTAGCATTAGCATTAGCAGAGTTATCATATTACCTTTTTCTGCTCTGTGTCGGACTTCTTGAACCAAATCACAGACGTCCCCCTTGTTTTGGTAAAAGTCTTTCTTCTTGGGCTGCCTGCTAGCTGTCTCTACTTGTTGCGACCCCGTGTTTGATACTTCATGCGTCTCCATCTTTCAGCACTTATGGTAAAAACACAGCGCCGCACAGAAAGCCGCTGCCGTAAAGCATGTCGCAAACCCCCACGTGAAGCAGCGTCATGTCGCAAAAAGGAGGTTCTTCGCAAAATAGTTATTTTTTCTTCTTATTTATCACTTATATAAACTGAATGTATGCAAGGTGACAACACTAATACATTCGTCGTAGCCTACATTATGAAATATTTACATGAATCATTGATACAATTATGATAGAAACGACAGAAACGATAGACGATAGAAACAATAGAGACGATAGAAGAAAATATATCACGATAGACACTTTTCTATCGTCCCCACGATATGTATCGTTATATCGCCCAGCAATAGTAACACCTATATACATCCACCACATAATCATTACGCACTCTACAAAAGAGAGCATAAGGATCGTTAGGTGTTGGATACTGTGAACATACTAATGGCCTTTTCTTAAATCTAGAAACATTACAGTTTGAAGGTTTGTAAAAATTTAGGGCTGCACTATTTACACACAGTAAATAAAATAAATAAAGTAATGTTACTGGATAAAGTTAAAAAACTCTTCACTGAACAACATGGTGAATATATTTTAAGAGATGAATTAAATATGAAACTTCATTATGCTCAAACTACACTTAGAAGTATGTGAAATTCAATGTGTGGAGTTATTTTATGGAATAATGTTGAAGAAACAATAAATCAAACAAAGTATACATTTATTGCAATTAAAAAAAATAATAGAAAGTTTTAAGATCAAATAGAGCTGGGTATCATCTTTATCACAATAAAAATGTTTCCATGTTTCCTGATGATTTTGCTCAGGGGAAGCACATATAATAAAAACAGGACTGGTCTGAACCAAGAACCCTGTGGCACACCTGAAATCTTGGAAAGTGAGGATGACATATTGTAAACTTGTGCAAACTAAAATTTACTCCAATGCTCTGCAAGCTTTATGTTTTGCTAGCATCAGCAACAATTTGCATTTGTATAACTTGTTCATATTTAATATTTTGTGGCGATCAGGCTTGATTCTTTATGACAAGGTATTAAAAACATGGTTTGATTATATTGCAACATAACAACATGTTACATGTGAATGAAGCTTCCAAAAATCAGCACTCAGTACATCTGTGAGGATCTACTATAAAGATCCCCTTAACCACTAAAAAAAATTAAAAAAAATATCACTTCTGTTTACACTGTCATGTTGAGTAACAACAGTTTCCCTCTATGCTAATTATGTCCCTAATAGTGTTCTATAATTCAAAGACAACCAGGCAGTGGACAGTTCAGCATTAGCCCTGCAGAGTTTGTGAACAACTCTTAAAGCTCTGTTGAGCTTCTTTTCAAAGCCACCAACAATACATGAGCAGCCAATGTCAATGTTGCATTGGCAGTCAGTCTCCACCCTTCTCAGGTGGTGACTGATTGATTCAGCTGCAGCTCATCTCCCTCTCGTTTCGCTTCAGCATTTAAGGCGTCTCCTGTTCTCCGGTCGTTGCTGGATCAAAGTCTAATTTATCTCAGTCTCTTTGTGAGTCATCTTAGAATTTGACATTTTTAATCCTATTTCCTGTGAAAATTTTCAGTGCTTCCTTCGTGGTCCTTCCGTGAACCTGCACCTGTGAAACCCCAACCCGACCTCCTGACACCTTCCTTGTTTCCCCTGTTTGGCACCTGTACATATTTGCACTCATCTGGGTCTGGAGTTCCACTGAGCACTGTTTGGAACCTGTAAATATCACAACGAACCTGGTTCTGGTCTGCACTCACCAGCACATCTCTCACCAGACTCAAGCTCCTGCCAGCTCACCTGTGGCTCAACCTCGATCAGTAAATCCACTCATTCATACTCATCCAAGATTCTCCTAACCCCGAAGCTCACCATCCGGTTGCTTCCACAGGCCTACCAGACGACCTGCCAGCAGCCCAATAAACTTATCTTTGATTGCATACACGCCTCCCCGAGCCTCTGTTCCTCTTCTCTGTCGCCAACTATAGACCCAGTTCATGATAGTCAAAAGCTTAGAAAAAGCTTTTTACATCAAGAAACAAAAGTGTTTTTGCTGCTTACATGTAACATGAACAGAAACCAGGTGGATAATCTGTATTTAACACCAGTAGGAGAGAGACATTGTGGCTATGAATCATAATTACTGCATCATCATCTGAGTGCTGGTAGTAGAACTACGCTTAAAGGCCTTTCCATACTCCATGAGAAATCACAAAGTCGGCTCTCATTCACATGGTTGCCTGATGAAAATTGCATTATTTTTGTTCACGTAGCAGCTTCATCTGCCCCTTTTGCAACATAAAGCCCTGAACAAACTTTTTCTCTCAAGGGTTGCCTCAAGTATTTGTGATTGGTTAAAAGTTGTTGTGGGTGTGTTTATGCGGAAAAGCTGGTGAGCTTTGAGTTCTGATCAGAGTATCTCATGGATTATGAAAGGTGTGTGCAAAAACTAACATCTCGCATCCATGTGACCGCAAGCAGACTTCTTGACTTCTTATGGAGTATGTCAGAGCCTTAAGACTTACATGGTTCTTGCTGTCGGGCCGGGAGCCCCCCAGGAGCAGAACCTTGACGCTCTGAGTGTGACCATTTTGGCATGCAAGGTGGAGAGCTGTGTTCCCTGCCTGCAAACGGAAAGAAGAAAGGCACAAACATTTGTTAGTGATATTAAGGGCACTTTTTAGTCAATACCACATTGGATTTACAGTGGATTTAAAAAGTGTTGTTTCCTTCATTAAAATGTCAATTAATGTAAAAAAACAATAAAACCATAATAAACGTTTTTCCACTTTTACTGTGCCATTTATCATGTTCAATTCAACAAAGTAGTTTCTCAGCAGCTGCACCTTGATTTGGTAATATTTGCCCATTCTTCCTTGCTAAGGTGCTCCAAATTTGTCAAAATACAAAACCATTTGTATTCACAGTCCTCTTCAGGTTACCCAACAGATTTTCTATAAGATTCTGACTCTTTTAGCGAAGTCATTATTTTGTTGATTTAGATGTATGCTTGGATTTATTGCCATTTTGAAAAATGAAATTTCTCTTTATCTTCAGCTTTCTGGCAGTAAGTAGCAATTTAAAACTATTCCATCCATCTTGACAAAAAAAAAAAAAAAATCCAGTAAGCAACATCAAATAATGATGCAGCCACCACTTTGTTTCACAGTAGGTATTCTTTTAATGATCTACAGTCTTGTTCCTGCACTAAATTAGCCTTTTGGAATTGGGGTCAAAAAGTTCAATTTCAGGTTAATCAGACCAAAACAAATTTTTCCCAACACTTTTGGGAGACTTCATTGTTTTTTTTGTTTTTTTTGCCATATTAATCCAGACCTGGATGTTTTTCTTTGTTAAAAAAGGCTTCCTTACCCCATAGTCCAGACATATGGGGAACACAGGAGATTACTGTCACATGTAGAACACAAACTGTACATGTCAGAACTTCCTGCACCAGTTTCTGTCTTGTTTTTTCATCAGTTTTGGAGGGGTTTATGTATGAGAACATAATAACAAAACTTTGTTGTTGTTTTGTTTTGTTTGTTTGCTTGTTTGTTTTTAACCAGAGGGCTTTACTATGAAGCAAGTTTGACCAGCCTGGCTTGACAAAAACCTAAAACTCTCCTAAGAGTTACTTTGCAGAGTTTCTGCTTTGGTCTCTGTGCATGTTTACATAAAAATGAGCATTTCTCCTGTCATTTTATAAAAATTGTTTTCAAAATACACCGATCCAGCCACTAAAGTCACTTGGGAAAAAAAAAAAAAAATGCTTATCCCAAGACTTTCTTCACAAAGGACAGTCAGTTGTAGCCTACTACTGAAAAGTGAAGAATATAAAGATCCTAACGGAAAAAACACTGTTGCCACAATTAGGACAAAAGAGGAATATTTCTCATATGTTGCAGAAACTTCCAGCCATTCTACCTTTTTCCAGTTGCAAAAAACTAATTGTTATAAATTAGAACAGGCCACCTGCTGCTGTTTAGGTCAGAACAGAGAGATCTGAAACTTTTACCTCCGAGCAAGAGGCTTATTTTACTCTGAAACTGTCCCATAATGTCTTAATCACACCACTGATTAAATGTTATTTACTATCTGATGTACAGAGATACTAATTAATAAGTGTAATATGAAGTGTTAAAGGATGTCTCAGCAAAAAATAAAATAACATATACAACCACTGTATATCATCATCTTGATATGGTTCTGATGGTGTCGTGTTTTGCAATCCACACACTTTTATCATAATTCCTTACAACAGTCTAACTGCAGTTTCTTAGTGGCACACAGCTGAAAACATGCCTCAAATTTATTCAAGTTTCCAGGCTTATTTTTCAGCTATTTATTGCACAAAAGATCATGCAGCTAAACTTTAAAAAGTTCTGATCAAATGGGAAGATTTTTTAACTAGGATTGGAATGTCCTATATATTTATTAGATTGGATAAATAAATTCAAAATATATCCCTGAATAAACATGATTTGTGATTCAGTTGGACAATTAACGTACCTATATTTTATCAACACTTAAATGTGGCGCACTAACTGAGTTAAGATAAAAAGGTAGGATTTTTAATTTCATGTTATTTGATACCCCGACATTTCTTAAAATTTTTGCAAAGCTGGGCAGAACTATGCCAACATAAAATATTGTTACAGTCTGTTTGGTTCATACTTCATAAGTGTCCATTTGGGGGAAATTTGGTTTACAAAAATGGCAAAAAAAAAAAAAAAAGACAAGACGACAAGTTATTACACACAAATTAATGTAGTTCAGCCAATAAAAACGCACTTGTTTAAAAATATCAATGAAATTTGGAACATAATATCAACTCCACTGGGATTGTTAAACAAATATAAGTTTTGCACTACCTCTTAATGACTGGTTTCATTTGAAGCCCGAAACTGAGACAATAAAGCTGAGAATACAACGGGGATGCTGCAGAACAAAAAGCCGACCAGGCAAAAGGTCAGGGGAAAAACAAAACACAGAGGAGCCAAAGTTCGGGCGCCCTGCCCGGGTACCGTCCACGGCGAAACAGACAAGAGCAAGATGTCCTCCAGGGTCCTCGACGAGGCACAGGAGCTAGGTACCCTGAGGGCCTGAAAACCCTGGGCGCTCAAGGGTGAAGTTGTTGTCGGTCCGCCTCTTAAAATTATATCAGCCTGTTATTGTCGTTGATATTGTGCATTGTGTAAAAAAGGTAAAAAGGTAAAATAAAGAGCCAGGTCAGGGACCTAGGCCAGGAGTCAGGGACTCCGGTGTGTGTTAGGATTAGGGTCTGGGACCATGTGGGAGGGGGGTGGCTCCCCCCCACTTTATTCTGGACGCAGATAAAGATAGGCTACGTGCCAGCTAGGTTTGAACTGAGTTTTTCCTGTGGAAGTTAACCGCCCACAAATTAAGAACAAGACCTGACCACACTTATTAATGGATTTAATGGAAAAAGCGCTAAGGTAAAAGGCGATGGGCCTGTTAATCAACACTATGTTTTTGTGAGAGGATCCTCTTTTATATGTATTTTTATTGATGTGTGAGAAAAGTGAGTGTGAGCGAGCGAAGCTGACGCCATTTTCTCTGTTCACCGCCGAGTGAACACGTTTTTATCTCACCGCCGTGTGAGTGAGTGCAGCGTTTGACTCTTGACCTTGAGACAGACGACGGCAAGCAAAACTGACTATGGACATAGACATGGTCAGAGATATTGATCATGAAGCCTGGGGAAAGGGTCCCTGGGTGTCTCTCCGAGCCCAGATTGATGAATTATTGACTTATCTGACTGAACATGAAGAGTGAGGTAAGCAGAAATCTGGCAAAGACGGTCGAGGACCGTCCGTTGGGCACGTGCAAACCCCTAGGGGGATTTTTGGTAAAGCAAATCAGATTTCTGAGGCAAAAGGTAACTAAAAGCATGGTTAGAGAACAAGAAGCTTGCCAGCTGTTAGAGAGGACAGTTCTGAGATGCTTAATAAATAAAAGGTATCTGTTGGTGTGTGTGGACAGGCACGGATTCCCTGAGAAGATCCGGACAGACAACGGAACCCATTTTGAAAACCAGGACCTACAGGGAGTGGGGCCACTCTGGGCCTTGAACATAGGTTCGGTACAGTCTATCATCCTCAGTCAGAGAGGAAGGTAGAAGGAATGAATCAGAACCTGAAAAACATCCATCCATCCATCCATTTTCTTTACCCGCTTCTCCATTCCAGGTCGCGGGGAGCTGGTGCCTATCCCCAGCAGTCACTGTGCAAGAGGCGGGGGACACCCTGGGACAGGTCGCAAGTCCATCGCAGGGCCACATATAGACAAACGGGACAAACAACCATTCACACTCTCACCTAGGGACAATTTTAGAGTCATCAATTAACGCGTGGAAACAAACATCACTTGAAGAGAATCATAAAATACTTTTGATGAAAGACTTTTTGAAAGACAAACAAGTACTTTGAGTCATCCTAGACTTGAAACAGTCAAACAGTGATGTTGTCTGAGGCATGATAATTGATAATAATTGATAAAACTCTGCATCCAAGTTTAAGAACCATTTGGGTTCTGCAAACAACTCCTAAATCAGGCCTCTGAGCTCACGTCGCCAACTTTAAAAAAAAAAAAAGGGAAGAAGGGTTCCGTGCCAAAATATTTGCTGCAGGCGGTGTGGGAGAATTGTCTGCGGGAGAAAGGGGGTAAACGCAGGTGGGGTGATAAGCAAGAAATTATTAGATTCTTTCAGCTACAGCAAACATGTAACCATAAATGTTGTATGATATCATAGCTAGAGTTACACTTCTGACCTCCAAAGTTTGGTAATTTCTACAATATTTCATAACTAAGCACTTATAATTTCCCACAAAAACTGCTACTGAGAATGAGGGGGCTTTAGGTGTGTCTCGTATTCTTGAGGTGTGTGCCAAGGTAGACGGGCAGTTAGGGGGCAGACCTCTGCATACGCAGCAAAGGTTCCCCAAAAAAAGGTGGACATCAGCTACAAACAACAACAACAACTAAACCATATGCAGCAACACCACCGAAAAGTCAAATCCTGAAGACAGATGAGACCTGAGACGAGAGCAGAACCAGCAGTGACAAACCGCGCAGAGCTGACCATCTACACAGGGACTGGCAGACCTGTGGTTACATCTTGACAGCCTGAACCAAACACTGTCATTTCTCATGGACACTGGGGCAACATGCTCCTTGGGCAGAAGACGGCCGGCCCAATAAAGCTGTGAACATTGTGGGTCTCTCTGGGGTGACACTGAGCTGCCTATAGAAAAAGAACTACCTGATATGACATTCTATTCATTCAGGCATACCTGCCAACTCACCCAATTTGGGCGGGATAGTCTCGATTTTCAGGCCCCCTGACCCACATCCCGCCTTAGGCGCGGCGGGACAGCCAAATATCCCGATTTTGACAGCTGTCAAACTTTTTTGTTTTTGTTAACACCAATATCTCCACCAGGCAGCAGCACATTGCCTGGGCTGAGTGCCTCATGAATATTAATGAGCAAGCAGCCAGTCAGTCTGGCTTGGCTCAATAATGCGCCTGCGCCACCACTGTAAATAGCCGCCATTATTGATTTTCAGCTGAGTGAGCAGAGTGAATAGAAAACTTCTTGAAAAGTGAAACTATCGTGGTTTTTGCCATGGAAGAGTGATTTTGTTAGGATCAAACAGAAAGTAAGTGCATACAGAAAAGAAATATGAAACTTAGCATGCATACAGTTTGGACATTTGGTGATATATTGAGGTGTTTTTTATGCTCATCATTTTGGTCTATTTTAACAACACACATCACCATGCAATGTCTGGACTTACATGTAGTTGGGAGGGGAGGTGTGTGTGGGGGGGTATTTTTTTACCCTAAATTTGGAGTGGGGGTTGACTTTTTTTTTTTTTCTAAAAAAATTGTATGAGTGTTGGGGTGATGGGGACTTTGTTTCACCACAACATGATTAAAAAAATAAAGCCATAAAATAAAAGTTAGCTTAGCGTCCGCGTGAGCATCTTTTTCAAGGCCACGCATCAATTATTTATTTAATTTGATAAGATCAGAGAAAATTTCAAAAAATTATCTTCCAGCTCCAATTTGTCCCGTATTTCTAGGACAAATAGCAAAGGAGCTAGCCCATTTCAAAGTTTTGGGTTAATTTTCCCTTTTTATTGACAATTTGGAAGTTGTTAAGACCATTTCAGGCACAAATGACCTCCCTGAACTCATTTCCAAAGTATATTCTAAATTAACTGCTGAACTTTATATTTGCAGGAGCAGTTCTTAGTCTTGGTGCTATGTGCTATCTGTATAGCTGTGTTTGACCATGAGCTGTTATTTTTGAGTCCATTTTAAGCAGAAATAAACTATAGTACAAAGTAAATTTGTTGGTGAAGTTGATATCAGTCTATTTTTCTTATACACATTTACACAATAGGTTGATAGTTTAAAGCATGATTTTAAAATCTTACTTCAGTACATAGTACTAGTTGTATACAGTAGGGTGTTCAATTTTTCATGGCATAAAAGTGACCCATAAGCAACTCTCTTTTTCTAAAATTCTAGCTCCAAAATGCAGGAAATAGCACTTTTCAACTGCTGTTTTGAAAACATTTTCCGGGAGGGCATGCCCCCGGACCCCCCTAGCTACTCTTCGCATCGTTGACTCTAGCTCTCACGCACACCTATCCCTCTTTTCAATTTTTAAATGTTGGCAGGTATGTTCCAGTGAACTTTTGTGGCTATGACCTTCTCATGAAACTAGAAGCCTCCATTTTTTGCACACTCCCTGATAAACGCAGCTGCATGGCTTCACGCACAGCCAAAACAAACGAGGGGGAGGCTGTCTCTGTTCTGCTTGGAGGCCTTGAAACTCACATCTCAAGCGATATGAAACAAAAACCACTGATCAGATGATGTCTGAACATTTTAAAATACCTGACTTCTCAGTGCTGTTTTTTTTTTGGATGTTTCTGAACAGATGGCATTACAAATGCGGTTCTGTTTCAGAAAAAAAAAAATGGGGGGGGTAGCAGGAGAATTTTACTTTAATTTCTTTAAACTTGTTAAACAAAAACAAAAGCAGAGGTCAATCAAAATCAGCTTTTTATGGCTAATGCAATATGCAACACTATTTTTATGCTATGTAAAAAAACATTTCTTGAAGATTTTTCTAGACTAAAAGAATTTAATTGTAGGTTACAGTAAGATGATTGTAGCTGCTGCTACATTCCATAACATTTCTAACCCAGATCTCCCAAACATTTAACCCTCTCAAGGCAGTCGTTGCAACAACATATCCGGTTTTTCCTGTTACTAAAACTTAATTTGAGCCTGAGAGGGTTAAAACATTTTAAAACTGAAAAGATGAATAGAACAGTGAAATCATTTTAATGCTAAACCCTACCTAAGTGTAAAGACGCTTCTAAGACAATTTCTTGTGTTTTGTTTTATCACAAATGAAATAAAGCAAAACAAAGATGCACGCTTTGATTCTGTGGAAAACGTCAGAATTAATGTACTCAATACACAGCAAGCGTGGCAAAATAACTCAGAAATCTACCCAAATCATAATGAATTATTTGTTCTCACTCAGACAGATAAGATTGATAAATAATAGCCCAGATAGAAGGCCAAGTTTATCCACAAGGTTTAGAAAAAAAGAGCACTAAATGAAGCTCATGGATTGAACAAAACACCTGCAACTGATAGCACCCATCTTTAGACGATATGACAAAGAATTTTGTTAAAGTATGTGTCATTTGCACTTAATTTAATCTAAAAGCAACTATTAGGCCATAAAAGGAGGTGTTTCCCTTAACAACGCTTGAACAACGTTTTCAATGTTTCTGTTCTTCTTTTAGTACTAAACAAAGTGTGAACTTGTTATGAACTTGTTTTTAAATTTTCATGCAGGAGCAACAGCTTTAAAATCTATTGACTTTTATTGGAGGATCTATGTGTGAGAATCTAGGTGTTAGACTAATTTACTAATTCAACAGTTGTGCCTAATATAAATGACCGAAACTAAAACACTGGGATTGTTTCTGTCTTTTCATTTTCCTTCATTATAACTTTCTTCAGCACCACTAAAACTTATTGCCAAGTTATGTGCCTACATATTTTATTTATTTACAGTTCCTCTCTGAGTTTGATGAACAACAAACTATAGCTCTAAATTTACATCTTAAAACTTGCTTATTTGAAAGTACCAGCTTTATTATTTTGTTTAACTACAAACCACAAAACCTACTTTGATTTCAAACCAAGAATGAAAAGAAAATAGATGTAAAGTAATTCCTTAAGAAGAAATTTGGATTGGTTGGACGCATTACCTATATTTTGATGTCTATTGAGAAGCTCAGTTAATTCAGGGACAGGTGACACTCCATATGAGCTGCTGACTGGCCGATCCCTGGACCATCAGCAGGTCGGCCGTGAACAGCGAGAGAGGTGAGTATAAAGCACATTTTCGTTAACCTGCCAGCTCTAGTCACAGGTTTTGCTGATCTGGTGCAAGAGAATCAGGGTGGGATGACCAGAGACCGGAACAGTCCCCACGCGGCCCCCGGAGCGTGGATGAAATTCATAAAAAGAAAGTGGACGGTGTCCAGGTGGACCGGTTAATTCCAGATGGCCTAGAGAACAATGCACACTGTGAGGCTGCAAGGGAAGGGCTCCACCAGGTATCACTGGAGTCGGAGCACACCTGCAGAGGAGCCAAATCGCTCATTGGGGGAAAATCCAAACTGATCCCTCTCAATCAAAGACAGCGTCAGCCTCTGAGTCCAGAGGCATATTGCTAGGTCTGCTAGGTTGGTCTAAAAGAGGCAGAATAATCCTCTAATGACCTAGCAACGTTCCATCCAGGCTAGTCTGCCTGAGCTCGAAGCAACAACAAGAAGATCTCAACTAATATACGTCATTTGTTTTTGCAGATTTTAATTGTTCCAATTACATGGTTAATTAAGTGTTTTTCTCCAGCTCATAAAGAGCTCAAGGGTTTTTTCTTTTGCAAGTTTATCTAAGAAATTGTCAAAAGTATTCCAGATTGTAAGAACAAAACAAGAAAAAGTCACAACAAATCTGTGTTCTTACTGGTATGCTAATGCCTAGATTTTAAATCATTTCAAGAGTTGTGATTGGGTATGTTGCTGTCAGGTGATCACAGGAGCTAATACCATAATAGCTTGTAGTTTCAATTAATAAGTGCAGGATACATTGTAACAGTGACAGAAGCTCCCTTATTAGCAGAGCTCAAACCCATCAGCCGAGTTAGAATTAAAGGGTAAGAACTGTGATGTCACACTGTAGGCATCACGAAAATGTTACAGGGTAGTGGTCTGTTGGGACTTAATTTAGTGATAAAAAATATGCATTTGTTTCTCTTTTTGACATCTGACAGCAATAGCATGGGGTTAACTAATTTTTATGCTCAGGTGGCAGGAAGGGCTCGGGTTTGCTGACATAATTTTAGCCTAAAGGGGGAATTGTGAAGGATGGTCTATGTTTATCTCTCATTTCTGTTAAACTCATTATAGCCTTATAACGCGTTTTATTCAAAGGGACCTCACACAGGTGCAAACATTTAAAGCTTGTAAAAATACCAAAGGGTAGTGCAGTTTGAACGGTAAAATATGAACAAACTTGGATATTGCTAAAAGGATTTGATTGCTAGAATGAGGTTACGCTTAGCTTATGATAAAATAATTACTTAAAAATAATCACAAAAGAACAGTTGTGTGAGAGAGGCCGAAGGAGGCCTTTGGCCATCTGACAGTAAGATAATATAATGTTGAGTTAGAAGAGTAAATTTTGGGATTCTTAATCAATGTCTTTGAATGTAATCAGTAGGGACAGACGTGGTAAAGACGTCTGAACGGGAGTGATGTGCTAGTAACCTCTCCTCCCAAACAAGTATTGATTTTCTACTGTCTTTATTCTAATCCTCTCCTACTTTTGGACAATGGACAGTACAGGTGTGGGCTGAGCCAGCAATGGTCACCGTCATTGGGGCATGAGGTGGTGTGGTTGATTTTCCCTCACACGAATATAACATCAGCCCTGAGGGTTTTTCCGGCCCATCCAGCTGCACATCTAATAGGGATAGAATAGGAGTTTGTGGTGGTCTCCTTCGGAGACCAAAAGGGGGAAACTGTGAAGTTATATAAAATGTTATATAAAAGTTATATAAAATGTAAGACTATGAAGTTTCTTTCTACCAGAGTTCAGAGCCCAGAAACAATGTAAAGGATAATAGCAGGTCATAGAGAACACATGGTGAGATGATGTCATGAAATCCAGGAAGCGGCTCTCCACAAGGAGAATAGAAAAACACTGACAAAAAAAATACCAGATGGGACTGATGTTTTGCTTTTTGAGTAACAAAAGTACATCGAACAGGAAGTTAGATTGAGACGTAGGCTGAGTGCTCTGAACTTCGGTAAGGGTCTCTTTCTCACGTCTCCCTTTCAGCGCTGAAAGTGAATAAATGTGTTTTGATTTTAAGA
>NC_051448.1:24088044-24108058 GCF_001649575.2 Kryptolebias marmoratus | reverse complement strand
AGTGAGTGGAGGAAATGACCAGGTTTTAAAAGCAGAGGGTAATTGGGTGAAGTGGGCACAGGTGAGATGATTACAAAACTAGGAGCAGGTGTAGATGGGCTTGGCAGGAAAACAAGTGACTGACTGAGGAGAAGTGAATAATGACAGGAAACAATGACACAAGTAACAAGAGCTGAACTAAGACAAGGCTAAACACAGGAACCAAATAACAGAATTAAAGAAACCATAAACTCAATATAAAAAAAACCCAGAACTCCAGATCCTGACATCACTGGCATTAATTCTTCAAATTCTCACATTTTAATGAATTCAAATGTTAAAAAAACACAAGCCATAAAAAGTTGTCAAACACAACCGTATCATACCTATGCATTTTTATCATATTTATTAATATTATAAATAATTATTTTATGTAGAAGAGAAAAAAAAATCTTGGTTTCAAAATGATACAAATTGGAATTACCTTGTTCTTGGCATGAATGTTGGCTCGAGCCTTCACCAAGAGTTGAACACACTGACTGTAGCCATGCCAGGACACCTCATGGAGAGCAGTGTTGCCATCCTAGCAAAATAAAAAAGATAAAACAACCACCAGATCGATGCACTACACTTTTCATTGGCCTAAATCTTACAAACGACATTCATTAAAGATTTAGAAAATAAAAGCCCATGGACTCATGTTATTTGTGTGGATATATGCTAATATTTATAATTCAAAGAATTAATATAACCATTACAAACATTTATTTATTTCATCATCACCTTGTAGTGACTCAAAAAGTTGTTTTCTGGCTGTGCTTTTCTACTGGGGGTGCTTTTTTCAACAACATCTCATGCCCACCCCTCAAATAATAATGACAATAATGATATTTTACAAAACTGATAAATCATAAATCATGACAGGCAACTGGTCCGGAGAAGAAATTTAATTTTAATTATTTTTTTATATGAAAATGACAATACAGGAACTACGCATGAACTTGATGAACACTTCCTGATATTCAGCCTCAGCTCAATGCTTCTGTCACTGATTGGGTGTAAACATCCCCTTCACTTTAACTGGACATAAATGCAACTAATAATACAACATTAAGACTACATTATTGCTTTAAAGATTTTAAGTGTACAAATTTTATGGACTATTAGGCAAACATATAATGTCACAGACATTTAAAAATTCCAGACTTTCCTGTATACTCATAAGAAAAGTATTATTGACATCTGTCATTATCTCTTTTATTGTAATAAGTAACATTATTATGCTATTTTGATTGTGTGTCCAGTATCAAAGGTAAATAATGCTTATACATTGAGGCCCCTTTATACTATCCTGTATTTCAATGTGCAGATTTGAAATAAAATGTGTAAAAATTTAGGTATTTTTCTGAGCTTAGATTTTTACAAAGGTATATTGGCATTTTGTCTAGAAGTTGCCTCGGCACCCTTCAGCACTTCCGCAGAATTTTCCACCCACATCATAGCTACATCTAGTAAGAGCATGGTGCAGTATTTAACAACCTTCAAAGTGGGTGACACAAAAATATGTTTAGAATCCATTCACGCAGTGTCTGTATCTCCACTTTTTTCTATACTTTCACAGATTCAGCAGATTCACTGACTTTATTAATTTATTTAAGGCTTTTAGAAAGGCCAGCTCCCTTTTCAGTTCTGCAACCATCACCTGAAGATTGGAGCCCTCACCTGACTACATCAGCAGGCCTTATTTCAGCTCACGCAGACTTTATATTGTCAGTTGTACTATTGTTAGCAATTTCTGACCCAATGTCTTTCAGTTTTTTTTAAAAAAAGTCAAAATCTTCAACTCTGTTGAATGTCTGTGTTTAGTATAGAGAGGATGTCAGTCTTTAAATCTGAAGTAAGGCTGGTTTATATTAGTCAAATCCACCAAAATATTGAATCTTCAGTAAAGACCTTTCTTGGCAATTCCAAAGATTATTGTATTCCACCAGTTTTGGCGTCTGTACCTTCACCTTCACTGTTTACTGAGTGAACCTCCCCATAAGAAGCAACACAGAAGATGAGATAAACAGGGCTGTGTATCAGTCACGTTTAAAAGCTACATGATGTCTTCTCCATCAGTGGATTTTCCTTCCCTCCTTGGACTGTCACTGGTGTATCTCATAGTACTCCTTAGAGGCTTCTCCTTTACCAGATCCCCAGTCCTACTTTCATGGACTGTCCTTGGATTGTCACAGTACATCTTCTAGTGCTCCCTGGGGGTTTCTCATCAGTGAACCCGAGCTGTGGCTCTTAACATTCCCATCCATCACCCCTGTCATTGCCTTCGTTGTCTCTGCAGAGGTGGAGTGGGTCTCCAGAACCTGCACCGCTGGGCTGTGCATCTCAGTTGGCAAGAGACACAGTCTTCATGAGGCTGGCTCTGGTTGCTGCCAGATCTCGATCAAACAAGACTTTTATACTTTAAAACTTCTTCACCTTAAACTTGAATTTTTTTGTGCATCACAGAGACTTTGCTAAATCCTGGTGAGTTAAGCTTGTTTTTGGAACTTCTTCCTACTGACTGTACCTTCTTCAATTCCCCTCATAACCTGCTGTGGTAGAGGCATATACACTGTTAAAAAAATAAAGGGAACACTTAAACAACACAATATAACTCCAAGTAAATCAAACTTCTTTGAAAGCAAACTGTCCACTTACGAAGCAACACTGATTGGCAATCAATTTAACATGCTGTTGTGCAAATGGAATAGACAACAGATGGAAATTATTGGCAATTAGCAAGACACACTCAATAAAGGAGTGGTTCTACAGGTGGGGACCACAAACCACTTCTCAGTACCTATGCTTTTTGGCTGATGTTTTGGTCACTTTTGAATGTTGGTGGTGCTTTCACACTCGTGGTAGCATGAAACGGACTCTACAACCCACACAAGTGGCTCAGGTAGTGCAGCTCATCCAGGATGGCACATCAATGCAAACTGTGGCAAGAAGGTTTGCTGTGTCTGTCAACGTAGTGTCCAGAGGCTGGCAGCGCTACCAGGAGACAGGCCAGTACACCAGGAGACGTGGAGAAGGCCGTAGGAGGGCAACAACCCAGCAGCAGGACAGCTACCTCTGCCTTTGTGCAAGGAGGAACAGGAGGATCACTGCCAGAGCCCTGCAAAATGACCTCCAGCAGACATCTGTGACCTCTTCACAGATGAAAGCAGGTTCACACTGAGCACATGTGACAGACGCAGTGGAGAGCGATCTGCTGCCTGCAACATCCTTCAGCATGACCGGTTTGGCAGTGGGGCAGTAATGGTGTGGGGTGGCATGTCTTTGGCGGGCCGCTCAGCCCTCCATGTGCTCGCCGGAGGTAGCATAACTGCCATTAGGTACCGAGATGAGATCCTCAGACCCCTTGTGAGACCATATGCTGGTGCGGTTGGCCCAGGTTTCCTCCTCATGCAGGACAATGCTAGACCTCATGTGGCTGGAGTGTGTCAGCAGTTCCTGCAATAGGAAGGCATTGGAGCTATGGACTGGCCCGCTCATTCACCAGACCTGACTCCGATTGAGAACAAAGTATTCAATGAGAATATTTCATTCATTCAGATCTAGGATGTGTTATTTGAGTGTTCCCTTCATTTTTTTGAGCAGTGTAATTTATTTTTAGAAACAGTTTTAACTGTAGAC
Source organism: Kryptolebias marmoratus (assembly GCF_001649575.2). Taxonomy (NCBI): domain Eukaryota; kingdom Metazoa; phylum Chordata; class Actinopteri; order Cyprinodontiformes; family Rivulidae; genus Kryptolebias; species Kryptolebias marmoratus. The sequence continues at coordinate 24,104,398 of NC_051448.1, read as the reverse complement.
AGCTGGTGCATACAGGACCCTTGACCTTCAGTTAATTCAGCTGTAACTATGTTCTGTGTTGTTTGCTTTTGTTTAGAGGCCTAAAATTAACACTAATTTTTTTATTTATTTTTTAATCACAATTATTAGCTGAGATTTTACAAGGATTTGATGATGCTTTAACTACAAAGGTCCAGTCCATCTCAAGTATTGGACGGTGGATCAAGGTATTTGTCATTAATTGATATCAAAGTAGCTGACCACACTTCACTTCTGAGCTCTGTTGTTGACCTTCTGTTTATGGTTCTACCTCAGATGCACTGTGAAATGGTTGCCAAAAAACATTGTAATGTAACAGTACAACATGTCTGCCATATGTGGTGTGTGTGTGAGCTGTACCTTATCCTGCCTGTCCAATGCACACCCGTCCTGGATAAGAGCACTGATAATCTTACTGTGTCCCACCACAGCAGCACGGTGTAACGCTGTCTGTTCTCCCTGCCAAAAGACACAGAAGCACAGCACTAATGATACAAACACACAGCACAGATTTAAAAAATCTGCTCTATCAAGTGATAATCTTAATTCACAAAACTTCTAATTGTTACTTTGATTTTTAAAGAAAATTGTTTTAACCACACTATCTTTTATTTTAAAACTATACCAACTGTTGAATTTTGGCAAGTAGATGTAGATACATAGTTTTCCAGACCAATAATGATGTTTCATATTTCTGTAATGTTCTGACCTACTGATTTAAATTTCTTGCTAAGAATCATAATTGAGAGAACACAAACTATTTTAATAGGTTTTGGTAGAGTTGAAGTTTTACACATTACCAGACATTCTCGTTACTACTCCAAATTACTGCAAAGGTATGTTTTCCCAAATAAAATTCAACTGAAAAAGAACAAGTTTAATTTCTTAATGAACATGAAAATAGAGGTTTGATTATTTTAACCTCTTAAATACATGAAAGTGTACCAAATAAGGCAACAAGCCCTAAACCAGGGGCCTGGCTATGGGTAGGCCACATGTTGACAAGGCCTGCCCAGTCAAGAAGCTACACTTTGTTTCTTTTTCTTGTTTTTTTTTTTTTTTTTTACATTTAATTATTTAGAAAAAATAAAGAAATAAGGTTCTAGGATTCATATTAAATAACTTTAACAAAAAATTTCAATACTACTTTTGATTTTAGAACCTTACATTGTGTGAACTGACTGGACATTACAGATTTAATATACGGTTTGTCTTTAATATTTATATGGCTGCTGTGTCTGAAATTGGTTTAAGTTGATCCAGAGAGATTTGTTTATTTGTAAGGAGAGCCAATGTATATTTCTTTAGACCAGTGGTTCCCAAAGTTGGGTTCAGAAACCCACTGAATATTCTAGTGAGTTGTAATGATGGTGTACAAGAAAAATACCCAGAATTATATTAATCATTATTTTTATTTTTTTATTTCTACTTTGTGATATAGCTGTAAAATACATTTTTTGTCTGACCAAAGCATATGTAGCATGAAAGAACCCCTTATTTTATGATCTCTGACCTACACTCATCTTTTCGGCAATTTTCCTCTCTAAAAGATCATTCTGTTATGACTGAATCTTGGTATTGTTTTAAAAAAGTTGTTTTCTGAGGTTCCACATACTCAGATAATCTTATCAGTACAGACAGTGTTCTCACACTTATTCTCACACTCACAAAAAAACCCAAACAACAACAAAAAAAAAAGAATATGCAGAGATGATCTGGGCACCACCTAGACAGCCAATGATTGAACGACATGAGGGAGAACATGTCATCGCTGGTCAGAATAGGAAGCGAGTCAGAAAAGATTACAGAGTCCAATCTTGTTCTTGCAAAGTTATACATTGAAGCAATATTAATTTTAGTGACCTTTAATTGATGTAACTGGGTGTCATTACCACTGATGTAAATAACAACTTTACTGTATTTACATATAGCCTTAATCAGCAGTTTCAGGTAGGAGTAAATGTTGCCCACTCTGGCCCCCAGAATGCAATTAATTGTGGTCACTGTTGTCCCTAATGAGTCTTTGTCTTAGCATGTGTGTTGCTGAAAAGAGAAAATCAGTTTGAAATGTGAACGGGTCGGTGGTGAACTGCAGGCTTAGTTTTACCACTATGCTTGCTTCAAACAGTCACCTAGCTGGCCTGGGGTCCCGGCGGCTTGGGGTCTGTTGGAGGACTGCTAATGGGAGCTAATCTTGGTGGCTTATTGCTAGCCAAGGGGGCCTGGTTTCCCAACTGTTGTTCAAAATCGCAGAGCTGAGCTTCTAATTTAGACAACTTTGCCTCCAAAACGACCATAAGATTTCATCTGTTACCATTATCACTAAAGGAGGCAAAGGACTAGTTAAACATTTGACACACAAAGCAAGTGAGAACAGAAGAAACCAGGAGAGAACCAGAAGCCATGCTAAGCTAAGATAAAGCTAGCAAACTTTAGACACAGTGGTGAATACCAAAAAGCATTGTAACACAAAATCAGGTGAAAACAAGTGCATTATAAAACTAGAATGTTGTGAAGCATACAACATGATGGTGATGGCATATCACCCATATCACTGACCAAGTTATAGCTAATTTTCTAAAGTTAATGAGTTTTAGAGGTATATCCAATTATTACTGAAAGGTTTATTAAAAACTCCCCTCGTTCTTTTTGCTTTCTTTTTCTTTCTCTCTTTCTTTCTTTCTTTCTTTCTTTCTATCTTTCTTTCTTTCTTTCTTTTGACAAAGAGGAGGAGGGTTGGTGGTAGGTGGTGTGTGAAAGCACACTGATTGGAAAAGCACCTCTGGAAATAACTTAGTGGGTCATTACCAGGTACTGGTAAAAAAAAAAAAATTCTTCAAATTGGCCCATTTTAACTAGACTTTTAATATTCTAAAATAACTGCGCATCTCTAATACCACAGTACCAAAACCACCGTATGTCAGTGTGACATTCGCCTCTCAGTTGAGCATTCAGGTGGTAGAGGAAGATTAATGTCAGCCATATATATATTTTTTTCTTTTAAGTTGAGTATTTTGTTCCACACTTCTTACCAGTTGGTGGCAGTAATGCATCAAAATGTTGTTTGCTAACTTCAATTAAACACAAACCAAAAGAAGAAGCCATGTGGAGGTACTGTATTTTGAATATAATGATGGTGACAAAAGAAAAGCAGACTGCAAATTATGCTCAGCAAAGTTGTCAGGAGGAGGGATGAAATCACTTTCAACACACGCAATTTGATAAAATATCTAAAAAACCAACACAATGCCAAGTGAGAAACAGCTCCAGTCTGTCATTGAGCATAAGGATATAAGGAGCATTGAGGATCTTGGGAATAATCAGATCTGAGAACAACCTTCTTGACAATCCCACAGCTCACCAATAAGCACTTAATGGGATTCTCCTGAGACTTCAGGAAGAGAGGCGCAGTGGAAGAAATGCTCTGGATGCCGCAATTGTTGCGAGGAGTAGGACAGCTGTTATCCGCCGGAGATTTCAGGCTTTACAGTGCCTTCAGCTGGGGGACAGACGGCATAAACATTGCAGGGTAAGCTAACGCTGTTGTTTATTTCCCTACCGTTATCTCTTTATGCTTGCATCTGGCCCCACCCACGACTAATGAGTGAACAGGAACTAAGGTTGCGCCACCCACGAAAGCAGGGCCAGGCCGGCCCGGCTGGCCCTACTCCAAAGCAGGGACCAAAAGAGGAGGGACCGGCCTCAAAAAAATGCCAGTGGAAATGCACGCAAAGCAAGCTGAGTAGAGTGGAGCCGGGACCTTTAGAGCTGGTGGAAAAGGGGCATAAGCTAGTAGACTTATGCTTCAAAATAGTAACTTTTTTGATGTCTTGAACTGGAAAGGAGAAGTGGGTAAAGAAACTAACATGAGAGTCCACTTTCCAGCAGGACAATGACCATAAACACAGTGCTAAAGCAGAATTCCACTGGTTTAGGGAGAACAAATTAAATGTCCTGGAATGTTCCGATCAAAGTCCAGACCTTGAGGTCTTTCCAACTGAGAATCTCTGGTTTGATTTAAAGAATATTGGACACAAGCCGCACCCATCCAACCTGAAGGAGCTTGGTCATGAAAAATGGATAAAAAATCCAATAGTTAGGCCAAGCTCATAGAGATGTAACTGAATAAAATTGATGCTGGAACTGCTGCAAAAAGTGGTGACACAAAGTACAAACCTTTGTTTTTTAAATTTCTGTTGGAAGGGCTTTATGATAAAAGCTTTTCTTTTGTAAAATAATAGATATCCCCTAAAAATCCTTTCCATTTCTAGGTTGTTAGGGAACAAAAGAGAGAATGCTGAGGAATGCCAACCCACTGTGTGCTGAGCAATAAATGGAAAGCCAGCACAAAGGTCAGATTAGACGATAGAGACACTGAGCTAGGCAGATCTGACATGAGAGCACTGAATGCTCATAATTTCAGTTAGAAAAAAAGGAGAAAAGGAAAGGAAAGGTCCATCTTAAGACAAAATAACACCAGTGGGGAGGAACAGAGTTTGTTCAGTGGGGAAAAAGGAAAGGGGGAGGGGGTGGCTTAGCTAACCTCCTTCACTTTCTGTGGTCCTCCAGGCTCTTTCCCAGCCTTTCTCCACTGTCTTCTTCCTGCCACCACCACCTCCTCCTCCTTCTGCTTTAGTCTGCATCCTCGGCTCCCCCAAGTCCTGGAAGATGTACTGCTGCCAGTTGCAGAACTCAGTGATGACACAGAGTGAACTTGAAAGTTCCAGGGATCTGGTTTATCACTGTCTGTATGGAAGGGGGATTTGCATCCAACAGGCAGACCGACAAGTGGGCACTCTAGAGGGTCCCATTCAAGGCCACTTGGGGCCATCAGGCTATAGTTATTTTTGTGATACAGATAGTTTATAGCTGAAACGGTAATTCCAACTTAAAAGAATCTGAAAACAAAAGAAGAAGCAGCAGCTAACTATCAGTTAAAATTTAAGGTAAATAAAAAGTGGAAACCATGACTAATGTGGATGACAGACAGTTCAGTCTACTTACATCATCCTGGATGTCCAGGTTGCAGCCAGCTTTCAGCAGAATACGCACAACCTCAATGTGGCCTTTGTAAGCAGCCAAGTGCAGAGGACTTCTGCCATACTGTGGACACACAAACACACTTTGGTGAAAACCAAACTCATCACAAGGTTCTGTGAAAAAACAAAGCAAATTTGCAGTCACACACACACACTGCCAGGGTTTGCTGTCAGATAATGCTAACACAACTGAAGACTATCTGCCACAAAGTACAATGCATCTCTGAAATGAATCAGCCGAAAAAAAAAAAAAATCCTTAATCCAAGCTTTACCAGAACAGTGCACAATCTGCACAGCTGTTATGGAATACATGGAGGGTACACACTGATCTGTGCACCGTGACAAAACAAGTAAATGTGGCCAGACACTGACTTAAACATATTATTTGACATTTGTTAAATTTTAGAGGTTGTTCACTCTTAAAAACTCACCAATATTTCTTAGGTTTCAGTTTTCATCTCTAAGTGATGCAGAATTACAAAATACAGAATAACTCTATATAAAATATTAGGTTTCAAATGCTGTGTCACTATATGAGTTCTACAAAACAAATCTGCAATAATTGTATTAAACTAAATGCACATTAAAATCCAGACTGAAGTTTCATTAAAACTGTTTTTTCTTTTTGCTCTCACTGAGAATCCTGGGACCAAAGTCCTTTAATGAAATGAGACTGAAATATTATAATAGTAGTATTTCATTTATAATATCATACAATAATTATAAACGCCACAATAAAATTGACAATGTCTGTTTAAAATGAGACAAACATTATTGCACAAATAAAAATTAATTTTTTTAAACAAAAGAACAAGAAAACTAAAAGCTGACGGGGTAGCAAAACTATACGTAGCAAAAATCCTAAGCAAACACAAAAAAGTGAGGCGAGGCGAGGCGAGGAAACGAGAACCATGGGAGACTAGAGACAATGAACCAACGCAAAGCACAAACAACCGGTAATATAAACAACTGAATGTAAAAAAAAGAACTTATTTAACCTTAAATTGATCCAGGAGTTGTAGACTATAAATCCATTCAGAAAGTTTATTAAGTAAGGCTCCAACATACATGTTACATGTTTAAAAAAAATTAAATGAAATTGATTTAGTCTCTAAGCAGGTAGTTCCTGAAGGACAGGTTATTACACATAAAAATACCTGAAACCTACCGCAAAATTCCACATTTAACTAATTTTTTTTTTTCAAACATTTTTCAGGGAAGCAATCAGGCCTGATTTGTGGTTGTCCTTCTAGAAGGTTCTCTTCTCTGCACAAACCAATGCTGGAGCTCTGTTCAAGTGGCCATCGAGTTCTTGGTCACCTCCTTCACTAAGGCTCTTCTATTCTGATTGCTAAGACTGGCCAAGCGGTTAGCTTGAGGAAAAAAAAAAAAAAAGCTTGAGGAAGAGTACTGGTGGTTCAAACTCCTTCCATTTATGGATGATGTAGACCATTGTGCTCATTGGGACCTTCAATTACCTTACTTACTGACCTTACTAAAGCTACAGACAAAACAAACCCGCACACAGACATGGGCAAAAACATTGTAAAACTATATCCTCGGCTGTGAACACTATTTTGCTGCCCATCTCAGCTCATTTTAAACTCACCTTAGCAGCTGCCCCACATTTATGAATCAATTTACTGAAGTACACTTTAGAAATTAAGATAGGCAGATTTGGACGAGTTTTTTAGTCATTATTATCTACCATTGGTGTGGTTTTTAAACATGGATATTTGGGTCTGTAGCTTCAAATGTTTTCTGTCATAAGAAGAGCTCCCTGCAGGTGTCAAAATACACAAGTTAAAGTGGGCAGATTTTCACAGGTAGCAGATGTTTTTTGTTGAAATAACATCATAAATCCTAACTGTTGTCTCTGTTGGCAAATTTTGTGGAAACTAAACTGAGATAGGTTTGAGATGTCTACAACAAATTTGTAACTATTTTGACAGAACATTGTCCCACAAAGTTTTTGAAAACGTCCAGAACTCAAATGTCAAGAGACTTGCACAAGGAAACTGAGAACCACTACAAATGTTTTGAAACAGTCTGGAGACTTTCCCATTAATGCTGTGCGCTAACTAGTTTCTAACAGTCGCAGCCATGTGAGATAATACCTAGAACTTTCTTTCTGGATGGAAAACTCAGAGCTTCCCTAAACTCAGTGTCAACTTGCTCAGACTTTTCATTTACCTCTTTTTCTGGAATACCCCTCAGGTTATAGTCATGTTTGTTATTTACACTGACAAAGATCTAATTAGCTTCAAACAACTATTAATCATATTCATGTGATATCTATTGATCTTTTTTTACACAGAATAAATACAGTTTTATTACAGGTGTGTGTGTGTGTCTCCCCACACAACACCAGACTGTGTTACATACTAGGTATTAGCTTGGCATTTGGGGGATTGTGTTTTGTTTGGGTGTGGCCCTACCTGCAGATGGAGTTACACTGTACATAGCTGGATCAAAGCCAAAACTGAAAAATGCAGGCCTCGGCAGGGAGCTGCTTTTGACTTCCCTCACAACCCTAGTGCCATAAGCACTTACAGGATTGTTTTTTTTTTTCTGTTGTCACAGACTGTCCAAATGGTGACATGTTGTCCATTAATGGAAATGAAAAGGAGTTCAGTCATCCATCCATTCATTTTCTTTACCCACTTGTTCCTGTTTAGGGTCGTGGGGAGCTGGTACCCATATCTAGTGGTCATAGGGCAAAAGGTGGGGTGCATGTGGACAGGCACCCACTTCTTCACAGGACCACATGAAGAAACAAGACTCTCACAAACATTCACACCTAGTGATAATTTAGAGGGTTCAAGCCAAGCTTGAAAATAAGTCTGATTCAGCAGGATAATACCTTTTTTGAAAGCTCGGACCAATGCATATCGCCCACCACCTTTCATAACAAAGTTTTAGAGTAAGATCAACTCATAATGACAAATTAAGACGTTGTAGCCTTCATACCGTAAAAAATATTATGAGTATTTTCATGCAATGTAGGGAAATCTCATGGGATCCCTTAGTGCTCTAAGTATGTGTTGAAGATGACTCTCAGCTACCATCATACCAAATTTTAGCTTAGTATCTATATAACTCACTGAGCCATTTTTGTGTTGGCTAAGGTTAGTTGGCTGTGGTGGCCATCTTTAATTGTGGTGACTAATTAGTGGTAGATGTACATCCAATGATTACTTTCTGAGAGTTTCATTAAAATCTGTACACATGTTCATAAGATATTTTGTTAACACAAGTGACAAGCACACACACACAAACACCAGCAAAAACATCATTGCCCGTCTTGCCTGCGGGCAATAATTATCACTACCTGAGGAAAACAAAAACAACCTCAGGTTTTTTTTTCAGCACTGTAGCCAGGCTGACATGGCTATTGGCCTCTTTAGCCAAACGTTTTATTATGGAAAATGGCAACAAGTTTTCAAATCAACTTAAAAAAAAAACTATATAACAAAAAGACTTTCACTACTTTCAGTATGTAGATATACAGCAGAGTTCTTGTAACAGCTGTAACTATTTATCTTGGTGTTATTTTCCTTCTTCTCCTGGAACTAACTTTAATGGGAACTTGATATAAAACATTATGTCATTTGAACTTTGTCCAATTATGACAAACATGCTCCCTTGAGCAGTGCTGCCACATAAGATCAGTCTAACCTTCAGACTGCTGCAACTGAATGTTTAGGTAGAGGTTTAGTGATTGTTTAGCATAAAAGTGTTTTAGACCTAACACATCTTTTTGTAATTTTTCAAAAATATGTTGCAAGTTAATGACAGGACTATTTGTACAGAGGTGGTTTAGGAAAAAGGTGTCAATATTTAGAGCAGATTTTAAAAAAAACTGAGACTACAATGCTAAAAGTTCCAATTGGCCTAAGATGGATCTGGTGGTGCCAGTGACAAAGATTGAAGTGGGTCATGAAGTTCTGCAGGGTTTTGTGATGAGCAATTGAGGGATGGAACAGTTTGAGAAAAAAAATCCAAACCATTGTTTTCACCTATCTCAGTTTGGGATGTATGTGCACTGTAGACTTCATCTGATAGTACAGACACAGTACATAACATGAACCTATAAGGTCCAGTTCACCTGGCTTGGGTCAACAGCACCTTTGGGTTCATCTGACACAACAGAAGGAGCACTGACTATTTAAGCAAGCAGTATAATTATGTTTTAACCTTGTTTTTTTATTGAACATTATATGTATCACTACTGTTCTTTTAGATTTCATGTTACTTGTACTTTTTGTATTTACAGTATGTTTACATCTGTACTTGCTTTTAATGTATCAAAACCCGAGAAACATATTGAAACAGTCCATCCATAAACTACAACCCGTCCCGTGAAATTCTATCCTTTTATGGGAAAGTTTATGATCTGTCACTTTGATTTGTTTTTGTTTAGTGCCTACTTTATTTAAATTATAACTGGTAAATACTTGATGATGACCCTGACAAAGGCCACGATCCAAAACATGGTGGTCATATAATAAAGGTGTTTAACTCAAAAAAGAAAGTTGTTTTCTGCTAATACTGAAGCTGGAGCTTTTACCTGCTTGAATCTTTTACCTGCTTGAATTGTTTTCCTCTCCATTCACCTTGGATGTAGATAAAGTTGTGTCAGAAATGTTTAAACTACTATCTCCATGATTTCAAATGATGGTGCATGATGGTGCTTTCATTGCTTGTTATTTCTATCAAGTACAAACTGAATATTAAGATCTTTGAAAAAGCATACATACATACATATATCTATCTATCCACCCATCCATTTTCTTAACTTGCTTTTTCATTCAGGGTCATAGGGAGCTGGTGTTTATCTCCAGGTGTTTATGTCCAGGCTGGGGGACACCCTAGACAGATTGCAAGTCCACCAAAATGGAGAGGACTAATTTGGCAAAACTAAATTATTAAAGATGGGACAGTAGAATTTTGAAAACCATGATGAAAACTTTCAGAAAAATTAAAGAAAACAAAATTGTTTGAGCCTTTGGTATGATGTGATAAATGTTTAGACAAGCTGACCTTTGGCTGATTATACCGACCTTGGTGACAGCTACTTTTGCACCTTTGTTGATAAGCTGGACCACACATTCGGCTTGTCCCTTATGTGAAGCCATGAGAAGGCGCTCAGAGAATGCAAGGACCTCAGCCACATCTTGCTGGCTCATGAAGCAGGAAAAGTAATGCTCCGGATGTTGAGGAATGAGGAGGTGATGATAATCTTTAATGCTCACTAACTCATGGTGAGTGTGAGTGAAGATGGAGGGGTCAAACAGAAACCTATCACCTGCACTGTACAGCCTCCACCACTTCTTCTTAGCTGCAGGGAAGAGAACAGAAAATAGACAAAAGGTCAGCACGAGCTGGCCTGGCAAACAGGAAACCAAAATGGGAACAGGCAGAGTGGACTAACACTCTACTGTCCAGCTTGTAAAACACATAAAGTCCCTGTCAAACTTTGTGACCTGAACAAAATTTATTTTCACAAGGAAGAAAAACACAAAAATAGGATGGATCTGGTCATTGAGTCCTTGTTTTATTGAGAATCATGAGATGAGACAAAAAGGGAATATTTTTTGAATAATGCCAAATCATTCAATATTATCTGGGCACTTTTTAAACGGACCGAGATGAGACCAAAATTGAGCTCTGTGGCATCAACTTGACTAAAGCAAAAGAAAGGCTTAGTCGGATCTGTAGAGCATCACCCCCACCGTCAAAAGGCGTTTTGGATTCAGGTGGTGTGAATAAAAGGAACCACATCTTAGACTGTCAATCAGAATTCCATCTCCTGTGCTTATCCTTGGAGTTTCAATGTGAAGACAGGTAAAAGTGTTACATAACTGTGTTACAAGTCTGAGTCACATCCTCAGCAGTGAGTGTTTTGGCACAAATGTTTTGATTGTAATCTGGAGCCAGAATTCAGACTGAAATGTACGAGAATCAAATACTTATTTCCCTCAAGGGCATGCAAAAGCATTTTATAACTTGTAAAGTGTTTTCTGTTTTTTTTCCCTCCATTAAAATTAAGATATAAAAAAACACTTTCCATTTATTTATAAAGTGGGGAAACTCAGAAAAAATTAGGAGGGAGACGAAAACATTTGTAGGTGAGATAATGTAACATTTGATTTTTTGGATTAAAGACGAAAGTTTTACTTTAGTACTACTTTAACTAGTTTGCAACTAGCTTCGTAAACAAGGTTTTGACGTTGCTGTGACTGCCTTTAATTTATGTGAGCGGAATCACAGAAGGGAGGTTGTCTCCCTGAGCTCAGAACAAACACACAAACAAGGAATACAAAAACAAACCTGCCTCAGAGGGAAAACGGACACAACTTCTAAAAGTGAAGTCCCACAATCCGGTGATGAACAGAGCTGTACCGAAAACAAACACGATTCCTCCGTGTGGAGGAGAGAGAGAGAGAAAGAGAGAGAGAACTACTGTCGTAAAAATCGCCACTGTCGTAAAAACGCTGTATGGGGTCCCATATGTGCCAAAAATGTTTACTACTACTACTACTACTACTACTACTACTACTACTACTACTAATAATAATAATAATAATAATAATAATAATAATAATAATAATAATAATAAAAATAAAAAGGAACTGTTTCATTTACAAAAATTCAGTTAATCTGGAACTATGCAATATTTTTGCTTAATGCAAATATTAACAAATAACAAAAAATAGATAAATAAAATCTGTCCTCTCAAAAGGTGTTGCATCCTGGTGTCTGGACGAGCCCAAGACACCAGGATCTGGGGTTCATCCGGCAGGCCTCGCTTAATTAGAGACTGATGTGAAGCAGCTGGAGTGAAGACAGAGTGAGGTGGGGATAAGGCAGACAGCAGTGTGTTGTCTGAGGCAGGTTTGTTGTTTATAGACGTGGCACCAGGCGGTGTTCAACACTTTTAGTCTGCCTCTGTAGGCCACACAGTTGGTCAGAGGGAGCTGTATCCAGTGTTAGGAGAGGAGGCTGGTGCCTCCTTTAGGTATAGAGGGGTTAAGGATTAGCTGCTGGTTCAGCCCTGTACTTTGTCTAGTTCATTCTATTTGATATGTTTTTATCTGAATGTACTTTGGGCTTTTATTATTTTTGCTTTTATTTTTTCTTGATTCATTTGTTTTTGTGTATTAAGTTAGTTTGGTGTCAGCAAATGCAGATTGCATAGTTTGTAGAGGTAGAATCAACATAAAAACCAGAGAGCTGTCTATGGGTGAAAAACAAGCACCTGTGAAGCTGAGAGAAGGAAAATTTATCAGACCCCCTGCTCAAACGTTGGCCATAACCACTCCCGCCATCTGGAATTTCCTGAAGAAGAAAGAAACCATTTGAGTACTATAAGAAAGAGATGTTAAATGGGAACACTTAGAACCATATCAGCAGTTGAAGACAAAAACATTGTGAGAGCTTTGAAAAAAAAAAAAAAAACTCAAACAACTGGAAGCACCAACTTCCAGAAGGCAGGAGTGAGAGGATCACAACCTGTTTGCAGAAGACTTCATAAACAAAAGTAGAGATGCTACACAAGAAGATGCAAAGTACTCATTAGCAAGAACAATAGGAATATCATACTAGAATTTGCCAAAAAGTATAGAAACAAGCCTCAGCAATTCTGGGCCAAAGTTTTCTGGACTGATAAGAAAAAGATGAACCTTAACTAAAGTGACAGAAAGCAGAAAGGCTAAAGAGCTGTTTACAGTCGACAGAAACATTTGGTCTGCAACTGATCAGGAGGTCATAGTATTGATTCAAAACAACAAAAGAGTTCATCGAAGCAAGAAGTGGAACCCTATATAGCTGCATTTTACCTGCTAAATAGGAAACTGAAGGGACTAGCCTCCCAAAACAAGAGGCTGAAAGCCTGGAAAAGAATCACAGAAAAAGAATGCTGAAGTTTACTGATGTCTGTGGGTCACAGGCTTGATGCTGTTCTTAAAAGCAAAGGATTTACAATTACATATTAGGTTTTATTCACTTTAACCTTTTTTAATTTTCCAGTACTTGCTTACTTAAAAAGTTGGTGTTTTGTTACAAATAATACTATTTTCTAAGTTGTAAACCCTAGAAATAAAAGCTGAAATGTTGCTCTCTTGTCTCATATTCATGTTTTGATGTCAAACCCAAATGTTTTCAGTTGACAGCAAAGGGAAAAGAAACAGCCTTTCTGTTCCAGTACCTTTGGAAGGCAGTGTATCTGGCATTGTAAGCCTCAGTTTCATCAGCATTGTTCTTTACAGTGAAAGCCCACCTACCCCTGCATTTTTACCTTCTGGCAGTGTGGGCAGAGTGAACGTGTCATTTTCCTTTACAGGTTCAAGTTTCTCTTTCATAGCTTTTGCCCACTTTTTGGAGTTAGATGAAGTCATGGCCTCTTTTAAGCATTGTGGTGTTTTACAAACTTTTTTCTAACAATAGTCAACATTGGTTGTCACATAATCTTCACTTTCAACTTCATGCCAATAATCCGGTTTAAGTATTCAGTATTTCTTACAGCAGTGTGTGTCCTGCCTTTTCTATTGTTGTATAATCTTTGTGTTTTCCTCATTTACTGTAGGTTCAGCATTACCCACTTGTGTCTCTTGAAATCTGTCACTTTTTAATCCTGACCTGTCAAGCATACATGTCAGGGATTTGGTTGAGGAAGGACCCAAGGTGGAAGACTGAACTTGAGTATGGGTTTCACAAGAAATAAAGATTTAATTACAAAACTAGAAGCACTCAAAAAGAGACAACCTCTGCCAAGGCCACAGCATGAATAAAAACAGTTCAATCTTGATCATGATCTGGATTACGATCAAAATTTAATTAATTTGTTTTTTTTTGACAACTCCAACATTTCCTGAAAATTTTATCCAAATATGTTCATTATTAGCTTTATGTAATCTTGCTGACAGACAGACAAACACAACCAAAAATATAACCTCCTCGGTGGAGGTAACAAAGGAGTCACCTGTGACATTTGACCTTGACATTTGATTGGATCAGCCCCAAAATTTAATCACTTGTTCTTTGTACCATGTTTGATATTCCCTGAAAATGTATTTAAAGCTTTTTAAGTATTCTTGTGCACAGACAAACAGACCAACCAACAAACAAATGCTACTGAAAAAAATATAAACTCCTTGGTAGAGATAACAAAAAAAGGCTGACAGGGCAGCAAAATGAGATACAGAGCGAGTCAATCAACACAGAGCACATAGAAAACAGGCAGGAGAACAAACTGACAGACTGATTTGTGAGTATAAGTAGGCTGGGAGCAGTGATTACAAGTGGAGACAGCTGAGACTAATGAACATGGGAAGCAGGTGAGAATGGGCAGGAATGACTGAGAGAAAATGGCTGATATCACAGGGAAGACACTTGGAAACAAAACAAACTAAACACAAGGAATCACAAAATAAACCCAGAAGTATCCAAAAAAACAACACAAGAAACAACATGACAAAATGAACTGAATCCACAGCAACAAATAGAACACAACAAAACAAAACAACAAACAAACAACCACAAGACAAAAACAGCCTTTACTATTAAAGTCTTCATCAATCATTTGTTTGTCTGAGCCAAATATTCAGCTACAATTTTAGTTATGAACTTGACTAGCCTGTGTTTAAGGAATTTTCTTGTGACTGGAAAACAGACTAGGTATGATGGATTATTTTTATCATAACCAACAAAGAACCCCTTATCACATTTTGGATCTAACTTTTTCTTATTGTCTGTATACACATTATACTGACCCAAGGTTTCTTATCTTTGAAAAAAAAATTCTTGTCAGCATGAAGTATGGGGCTTGTCCCACATGTGTATCATAATACCTGTTGCAAATAACTGCAGCAGTCATTGGCACATATGTCCACAACTCCTTAGGTAAGTCAGTCTCTATCAGCATGTACCTTACCATGTCAAACAGGGTTCTCTTACTTCTTTCAGCTGCCCCATTCTGATGGAGCGAGTGCAGTGCTGATGTCTTGTCTCACAGTATTTTTTTAGTAGTGACTGGAAATCTTTTGACTTTAACTCAGTGCCATTATCTGACCTGATGCACTTTATACTGAATCTGTTATCATTTCTTCAGTAGCTTCATCTGTGTTCTTCTTGGCCACAGATATAAGCTCTATATAACACTATAGTCATCAGTAAATGCCAAAGTGTATTTAAATCTATATGTTGCCTCTGACTTAATAGGGCCAGCTGAATAAAAAAATACTAGCTCCAGTATTATCTTTGCTTTTGCATCAGCTTCTCTGTTTCTGCTCTGAGTGAATTTTTCATAAGCACAAGTTTCACAGTCTTAGATCTGTCAACCTTACCTTTGGTTTTCATTTGATCTTTTCTTATTTTGATACATTCTCAAAGTTGCAATGACCAAGGATCGTATGCCATGCTTAAATATAATAACATCCCTGAGATGTATCATATTGTCCATCATTAGTTTCTTCATCATACAAACCCTTGCAAAAATGATGGAATCACCACTTTTTGAATTGTTTAATTTTGTATAAAAAATAATAAATCACAGACATGTCATAAACTATAATTTTTCAAAACTCTAACCTTCTGGCATTAAGAAACAATGAAATAAAGAAAGAAATATAATTGTTATAGTCAGTCACGATTTTTTTTAGATCAAGTAGAGGAAAAAACTATGGTCTCATGAGAAAAAACATTGCAACATTAGGACTTTGTTTCACCACCTCTGGCTTTTAGAACAGCTTGAATTCTCTGAGGCATGGAGCTAACTAATGACAAACAACTGTGCCACCCAAGACTGATGCAATGTTATCTAATTGTGTGAATGCTATTAAGCATTCACACCATTGTTTTACTGTTTCTCTTTATTATCTATTATCTATTATTATTCTTTCACTATTCCATACGTTTTTCGGCATCTAACTCGTCCCGCAATTTTTAAGCTATTTCAACCGTTCATATATCAAAATGTTCAGCTCATTAAGGATAAGACCGCTGTGACTTTTGGTATTGGTGCAATTTCGGCTGTTTAGCTTTTTCTGCCATTTTTTTCTCATTAAAAATGAATGGAGCTGTGTTCATCCATCCATCCATCCATTGTCTTCTGCTTATCCGGGGTCGGGTTGCGGGGGCAGCAGCCTAAGCAGGGAGACCCAGACTTCCCTCTCCCCAGCCACTTGGGCCAACTCCTCCGGGGGAATCCCAAGGCGTTCCCAGGCCAGCCAAGAAACATAGTCCCTCCAGCGTGTCCTGGGTCTTCCCCGGGGCCTCCTACCGGTGGGACGTGCCC
>NC_051448.1:24085084-24086759 GCF_001649575.2 Kryptolebias marmoratus | reverse complement strand
CCCGGTCTGCCAATCCATAGGAACTGCCCCCGATGTCCACGCGATATTGCAGAGTCGCGTTAACCAACACAACCCTACAACATCCAGAGCCCTAAGGAACTCCGGACGAATCTCATCCACCCCCCGGAGCCCTGCCACCGATGAGCTTTTTAACCACCTCGGTGACCTCAGCACCGGAGATTGGAGAGTCCGACCGAAAGTCCCCAGGCTCTGCCTCCTGAATGGAAGACGTGCCGGTAGGATTGAGGAGGTCTTCGAAGTAGTCGGCCCACCGACCCACAATGTCACCGACCCACAATGTCCCGAGTCGAGGTCAGAAGCACACCACCCTCACCATAAACAGTGTTGGTGCTGCACTGCTTTCCCCTCCTGAGACGCCGTATGGTGGACCAGAATCGCTTCGAAGACTTCCGTATGGCTTCGAGGCGATTCTGGTCCACCATACCAGTTGGACCCATCCCAAACAGTTTGTGGTAGAGAGGGATGCTTTAGATCAGGGGTGTCAAACTCCAGGCAACGAGGGCCACTCTCCTGGGAGTTTTAGGTTCCCTTTCAGTCGATTCACTCGGTACAACACATGTACTATGGGATATCACGTGTCCTGGCTGAAGACACCTTTAATCACGCCTTTAGGCAAATGACGTGATGACGTGATGACAAGTGACAGGCCCCGCCTGCACTATGTAACCGTCCGTCATCACAGTCATTCCTCAGTTCTTACACTCTTCACCTTGCTAAGAACACCTCTCCGAGTCAGGCTAGCTAGCTGCTGTTAGTTAGTTCTGTGTTTTGCAAGGCATCTCGGAATTAGCTTAACTGCTTTTGTTGGTGTTAGCCACTGCTGCCTGCTGGTTAGCGTGCCTGCCCGCAAAGCGCTAGTCCCGAGTTTTTCCTGCACAGTTCAGATTTTGTTGTTTGGGATGAGCACAACGCTGACACAAGCGAAGCAGAAGTCTTCTGTTCGCCCCTGTCCTCAGGGATGCGGCTTCTCGCTCCATGAGAAGGACCAGCATGAAGCTTGTCCCGTCTGTCTGGGGATCGTTCACGCTCGCAGAGCGTTGGCGGAGCCCGAGGCCTGTGCGTTCTGTCGCCAACTTCGCCGCTCCACCCTGGAAAGACGGGTGAAGTTCCTGGAGAAGGTGCTGGGAGAGGCTGCAGTCTCACAGCAAGACCCTCTGCTCTCCGAGTCAGGCAACCCGGTTTCATCCGAGTCCGACGAGGATGGCTTTTCCATCTGTGTCCCCGCTTCCAGCTGGGCAGACCACATGGAATATGTTGAAGGGTTAGCTGGAAATGAAGCAGGTGCTCAGTCTCAGTTCCTGTTGGACCCTTCTCAGACAGACAAGGACGTGTTGGACATCGGTCTGGACGTTCAGGGTCTGTCGGAGGACGAGGATGAGTTTTCATCGGGTCAGGTTGCTGCTGCGCCGGCGGGCCAGGACGACATGTCATTCCTCTTCCTGTACCGGCGTGCGGCTGAGAAACTGGACGTGGAGTGGCCCTGTCCCCCCCCCTGCTCAGAAACCGTCACGGTTTGCGGGGTTTTACCTCCCCGCGGAGCCGGCCGAGGTTAAAAACCGTCTGCCCATTTTCCCAGATTTTATCTCAGAACTGACGTCCTCGTGGAACAAACCAATGTCCACCCGCGTTACAGTACCCGGCTACGGACAGTATC
>NC_051448.1:24078875-24082994 GCF_001649575.2 Kryptolebias marmoratus | reverse complement strand
CTGATGGGCATGATGGCGTCCATGATAGCAGTAGTGCCACTTGGACTGCTGAAAATGCGCCCGTTTCAGCGCTGGACTCGTTCTCACGAGCTGTGTGTGTCACGTCACCTCCACAGAAAGCTAACAATAACCACCTCTTGCATGCTGGTTCTCAGACCCTGGAGGGAGCCCGGCCTGTTGTGCCAGGGCTCCAACACACCTGATTCAAATGGTTTAATTACCTCCTCATCCAATCAGCAAGTTCTCGAGGAGCATGGCAACAAGTCATCCATTTAAATCAGGTGTTTTAAAGCGTGAACACATCTAAAACATGCAGGAGAGTGGCCCCCGAGGAATGGAGTTTGACGCCCCTGCTTTAGATCCAGGTGTTGGAGCAGTGGATTCCCAACAGCTGGATTTGGACAATAAATTATATAGTACCTATGGTTGGGTCAGAATCAAGTGAATTTCACAGGCGATGAATGTAACATTGAATAAAGATATACAAAAGGTGAAAACAATATTTGATCTCCAGCTGATTTTGTGAATTTGCTCACAAAGAAATGAACAGTCTCTAATTTTATAGTAGTTTCATTTAAATGGAGACAGACAGGATAATAACTAATATTAATAATAAATAAAAATAGTCCAGCAAAACCCCATTACATAAATTTCAGAAGGGGGGGAGACGGATTGTGAACCCAGAGCGCAGACACATTGTTGAAAAAGAAACTAATTTATTAACTTAAATAAACGAACAAAACAAAAGGGCTGACAAAGCAGCAAAACCAACAATAGCAAAAATCCAAAACGAGAAGCAAGGTAAGACATGGCATGGCAAAGAGCAGACAAAGCAGAATGATCCAGTAACGAGATGAAAACAGAGACCGGTTTTTAAAACACTGAGGGAAATATGATTAGCTCAGTGGCCTAGTGGTAGAGTGTCTGCCCTGAAACTGGGAGGTTGTGGGTTCAATCCCTGGCTGGGTCATACCAAAGACCGTAAAAATGGGACCCATTGCCACCCTGCTTGACACTCAGCATTAAGGGTTGGATTTGGGGGGTTAGATCACCAAATGATTCCCGAGCGCGGCACCGCTGCTGCTCACCGCTCCCTCAGGGGAACAAAATTTGCACACTCAGGTGTGTGACAATCAGTGGATCTTTCTTTCTTTCTTATTGGGTGCACCTGTGGACTTGACGAGGAGCAGGTGAGGTGGGTGTGGCAGGCATGAATGGAAAACTACTGAGGAAGTGAATGATGACAAGAAAACAGAAAACCAACAGACAAACCAAAACAAGAAACCAAACTCAAAACACTGAAATTCATGACAATAAAAGTTATAAATTAATTTCTGTGTCATGGAGTAACCCTAACCCTAACCCAAAGCAAAACCTGACTTGGTGGATAAACCTTTTCCAATACAGCAGTAAGTTGTTTGTTGGTTTGCAAACAACAGTAGGGATGATAGATGTTCTCCGGCAAACTTCAGATGGGTTTGGAGATAAGTCTTCTTCAGCAGAGGGACCTTCAGTTCATAACAGCATAGAGTGTTATCAAGGGTCTTCTTGGTGACTGTTTATTGTGGTTTAGAAGCTTAGCTTCATTTAAAGGTTTTGTTGAGAGTAATTTCAAACTGAGTGAGTATATTTGAAGTTAAAGGTTACCCACTTGTGGGTACACGCATACCATTCTGTCTGAAGTCTGTCTACTTGGGTTGTGTTTCTGAGACCGGCTGCTCAATAGGGTGTGAGTCTGTGAGTCCAGCCATTCAGTAAGGTGTGCGTGTGAATTGGTGTGTATGCATCCAGGGCAGGGACCCTCCCTGACATTTAACTCTGTTATCTGCAGGAAAGCAGAGTTAAAGGTCTGTTAAACCTGAAATTGACTTTTTATTTCTTCCCTGGCTTTGCAGGTTTTATGATTGTAACTCTGTAACTCTTCAGTCATTGTTCCTGTATTCCATGACAACAGACTCAGTAATTTTTGTCTTTGTCAATGGCAAGGATTAAAAATTAAATGTGCCACAGACTCCAGAGAGCTTTTTTGACTCCTTTGATTTTTCTTCATTGCTGGATAAACTTTTCAACTATTTTTATCTGAATATTTTTATTGAATTTTCAACAAAATAAATCCCCAACCAATACATTCAAATCCACACATCTATTACATAGACAGAAAGAAAAAAAAATACAAATCTTTGTTGGCATTATGTTAAATTGACTGATAGTCTCTCAATATGGGACAAGAATGGTTGCCATGTGTTGTAAAATGCATTGGCAGAACCCTGTATAACATGTCTCTGTTGTTCAACTTTGAGATTTGAGAGCAAGTCCTCAATCCATTGCTTATGGGAGGGTGATGTCTCTTTTTTCCACGATAGGAATATACGTCGACAGGCAATCAATGTGGAAAAAGCTACAGCTGAAGCTTGCCAGGTGGATACATCGCATGTCCAAGGAATAACCCCAAATTTTGCTGAGAGAGAGTTTGCGGGAATATTGGTATTATACGACTCAGCCAAGGTCTCAAAGACATTTCTCCAGAAGGCCTGCAGTTTTTGGCATTCCCAGAACATATGTCCAAGTGTACCTTTCTCACTTTTACATCTTGGGCAAGCCTCGTCTGATTCTGGAAACAGCTTTGCAAGATTACTGTTTGACAGATGGAGTCTATGAACCACCTTAAATTGTATTAAGCCATGTCTAATACATATTGATGATGTGTATATAAGCCTAGCTGCCTGCCGCCACTGTGATTCAGTTATTCTCAGTCCTATCTCCAGCTGACACTGTTCTTTAATTTTGTTTAATGAGGGAGCTGCAGCTGTATGGATTCAAGTATACACTGTTGATATGGCCCCTCTATGTCTGGGATCCACTTCCAGGCATTCATCAATTCAAGTGTATGCTGGAGTCTGAAGCGTTGATGAGAAGTATTTTTTAACAAAGCTCCACAGCTGCAGATATCTAAAAAAGTTGGAAGAAGGTAGGCCAAATGATTGCTGCAGCTGTTGAAAGGATATAAACTGACCATCTTATGCCTTTGTTTGCCCAAGCATGGAAAATGGAATCAATTAAAGAAGGTGGGAACAAGGAATTTGCTGATATGGGAGCTGTTGGAAGACCCTGTTTTTGTTTGAAATGGATCCTTAACTATTCCCAGATTTTAATCGCCCCCAATGTAATTGGGTTGATGGTAATCAGTCGTTTATCTAATGGCTGTGGCGAGCAAACAACTGAGGCCAGTGAACCAGATTTACAAGAGTTTTGTTCCATCAGTGACCAAACAGACACCGTTTTGCTCTCTGCAGGCTTAAACCAGAAACAAAGTTTACAGACATTTGCGGCCCAATAAAAGTGCATATAATTAGGCATGTCCAGTCCCCCTTCCTCCTTTCGCCTCTCCAAAAACTCCTTTCTGATACGAGGAATGTTCTCATTCCAAATGTACATGAAGGTTATCTTCTCTAACTTTTTAAAAAATGAATTAGGAATAAATATTGGTATTGTCTGAAAAAGGAATAGCAATTTAGGCATTAAAACCATTTTAACTGAATTTATCCTTCCTGCTAGGGACAGAGGGAGAAATGACCAACATTCCATATCCTGCATAAATTGATTGAAGGCAATATTAAAATTGTGCTTGAATAAGTCTTTGTAATTTCTGGTTATGTTCACTTCTAAATATGCAAATTTTTCAGATCTCACTGTAAATGGAAAGGAGTTTGGAGGCAACTGGTTAGCTTTATCAATAACAGGAAAAATAAGACATTTTGCTTTGTTAATCAAGTATCCTGATATCCTACCGAATTCCTCAATGGGCTTTATAGCTTTAGGGATGAATTTGTATGGGTCAGCCAGAAAGAGGAGGAGGTCATCAGCATATAAAGACACAGTGAAAATTTTTCCCGCTCTATTTATTCCCATCACCTCCAGGTCGTTCCTAAGTGCAGCAGCAAGAGGTTCTATAGCTATGTTGAACATCAGGGGAGATAAGGTAGGTAGGTAGGTACATTTATTTATATAGCACTTTTCAGCACGAGGCGACTCAAAGTGCTTTACAACACAAGAACAAAATTACAGACAGAGTTACAGAACATGACAAGATAACTAAGCTAAAACATGACAATGCTAACA
>NC_051448.1:24073483-24075453 GCF_001649575.2 Kryptolebias marmoratus | reverse complement strand
GAAAAAAGGCGACCACGAGGTGGAGCCGCACCTGGGAGGAGGTCAATGGGACAGTCATAAGGCCGGTGTGGAGGTAACGAGGTGGCCTTAGTCTTGTTGAATACCTCCTTAAGGTCCAGATACTCCGGGGGTACCTTGGCAATGTCTGGAAAACTCTCAGGTTTGTTGTTGACCGGTTCTGATTCCACGATGGCATCCAATAGACATGACGCTGAACAAGACTCTGCCCATCCTGTAATCTCCCGTTGTGTCCAGTCAATCTGGGGGTTGTGCTTCTTCAGCCAGGTAGCTCCTAGAATGATAGGCAGGTCAGGAGAATGAATCACAAAAAACTTGATTGATTCATGGTGATTGCCGCAAATCGACAATTGAACAGGCCTGGTCTCGCAATTGTCCTGAGCCAAAATATGACCATCCAGAGCCGTAATTCTGTGATCACTAGGTGACGGAATTATTTCTATACCTAGACTTTTAGCAAAGGTCAGGTCGATAAATTCAGAGTCCGCTCCAGAATATATGAAAGCCTTGGTAGACGTCTTACTACCCTGGACAGATAGTTCAGCGGGCAGAATACACATGGAGGAGAAATTGCTTCTACTTACTGGGCTCAGCAGGACTCTCCTGGATCCTACTGAGCCTGGTTTTTTTACTGGACAATTGCTCACAGCATGTCCCTTGGTTCCACAGTAAAAACAGAGGTTTCCGGCTCTTCGTCGTGAACGCTCCTCCACAGATAACTTGGTTCGTCCGATCTGCATGGGTTCCTCAGTAGTGATGACTCCGGTAGGTGTACTGGATTCCTGAGGTATGGACGACCTGAAATCCATGGCACGGTTCCTGGAAGACAAGTTACATTTCCTCTCCTGTTTACGTTCAGTTAACCGGATGTCAATACGGGTCGCCAGCTCCTCTAACTCCCTTAGACCAGCAGGACGATCCCGAGTTGCCAGCTCGTCCTTAATCTCCTCATTTAACCCCTGAAAGAAGGCGTCCGTTAAAGCTGCTTCGTTCCAGTGACTATCAGCAGCCAGTGTGTGGAACTCAATAACATAGTCAGTGACACTCCCTCTACCTTGCTTCAACGAGAACAACCTACGAGCTGCCTCTCGCTCGGGTGTGATCGGACTGAACACCCTACGAAGTTCTGTGGCAAAATCCTTGTAATTGTAACAAAATAAAGCGTCCCGTTGCCAAGCTGCTGTGCCCCATAGTTTAGCCTTGCCTGACAACAAAGACACCACATAAGCAACCTTGGCTCTTTCAGAAGGGAATGACGAGGGTTGTAACTGAAAGTGAATCTCACATTGAGTCAGAAACGGTCGGCACTGTTCTGACTCACCAGAAAAGTTTTCGGGTGGTGGCAGCTTTGGTTCATGCATCGGCGAGACGAATGAGCGAGTAATAGCCGGAGGAGCTTGTGGAACGGCGTTGATTCTATTGCTCGACAGGTCGCGGATTAGCCGCATCATTTCCTGCATGTTGACCTCTAACCCGGAAATGGCTCCGTCAACGTTGTTGCGCCAGCGTTGTTCGCCTGAGTTTATGATATTTTCTGGCCAGATTATTCTGACAAGGCAAGACTTGGCAGAACTCAGACTCACAACCACACAACGAGGTTTTAAGGATTTTATTGCCAGAAAGCTGGAAGCAGGCTCAAAGACTTTGATCGTCTCACTCACGTGACCGACTAGTGTCGGGACCGGAACTGGTAAGTTCACTCTAGCTTGGTTTTGTGATGCAGACCGGCTGGTCTGAAAGGGGCTGAGACGAGAGGGAAAATCCAGGTCCAGGCGTGAGGTCGTTACCGGTAGGTCAATGTTCCGAAGCTAAAACCAGACAGGGAGAATCCAAAAGGCGAGGTCCATATGAGCGAAGCAAGGTCGGTAACGGGAGATCAGAATCCAGAGCAGTATCAGGCAGGGAGCAGGCAGGAGACGATGGTCAGGAAACAGGCAAGGGTCAAGATCAGG
>NC_051448.1:24066866-24072227 GCF_001649575.2 Kryptolebias marmoratus | reverse complement strand
GACGATAATCCAGGTAACTGCCTGGTCCAAACAGCAGAAATCCTGTTATCAAAAACCCAAATATAAAAGGAACCTCCACATCGGTAGGTGCACAGTCTTCCACTCCTGCCAGGAATCCACTGTATATCCAGCGAGACATATCCCGAGACTGGACTCTCCTTCACCCAGTCAAGGAAATTGTATCAATTGCGTTGAGAAACCAGCTGATCAGATCCATATTCCTTAAATTTTTGGAAAATATGTAAAAAGAGGCTTCGAAAAAGGAAAGGTAGAGGGGGGGCACGAGGAGACAGAGAAAAAAGAAACACGTCCGCCTTCCACCAGGAGCAGGAAAAAATAAAAAATAAAAAATAAGGGACATCCCTGTCTTGTCCCATGAATAGAGGGAAGTAGTCCGACACAATATTATTCGTCTGAACTCCAGCTAGTAGAGACCTATAAAGTATTTCTATCCATGAACAGAAAGATAGTCCTTGAAAAAACAAGGCAAAAGGTTATCGTAGCTGCCATTTGATCTTGGTGAATGATCTTGTCAAGCACTTTCTCCAGTCTGTCTGCCAGAATCCTGGTATTTTATAACCCCAGCAAAGTAGACTTATAGGGCGGTAAGATTCATATTTAAGTGGATCTTTATCTTTTTTGAGCAATACAGATATGGTTGCTTGTGTCATTGTAGGTGGAAGAGCTTTCATCTTAAGTGCTTCTGTGTAAACGTTACATAGTTGAGGCAAGAGCTTAGTAGAGAAACATCTGTAAAACTCGAGCGGGAAGCCATCAGGACCTGGTGTCTTACCCGTCTTCATTTTCCGAATTGCCTGCTCAATTTCTATCAATTGTATGTCTCCTTCAATATTAGCCCTGTCTGACTCCTACAGTGTAGGCAATGTCAAATGCTCAAAACAGTTCTGTATCATGTTTGGGTAAGAATTGTCAGAAGAATATAGCTTTTTATAAAATGACACAAATTGCATGTTACTCTTGTTTTGGTCTGTAGTTATTTCCTTTCATCCTCTTTAAGACCTGAAATAAATCTTGCTGAGGTTTTTTGTGTCAGCTGATGATTTAACATCTGTCCTGTCTTCTCACCGTGTTCAAAGTGTTGTTGATTCAGGTTTAGATGAAGTTCTATTGCTTTTTCATTCTTAATGAGATCAAATTCCACTTGGAGGAGCGCTCTCTCTTCCCAGTGGATGTCTGATGCTGCGGATGATTGACACTGGTCAATAATTTTAAGTCTGTCACTAATTTCAGACATGCGTTAAAGTTTCTTTTTCTTGTCATTTGCACTGTAAGATATAATTTGCCCCTTAATATACATGCGTTAAACTTTTCCCACATTGTTCCATAACTAATGTCAGGAGAACTATTGATCTCCAAAAATATATCTATGTGAGTATTAATGAAATCAACAAATTTTTGTTTTGTCAAGAGTCTTGCGTTAAATCTCCAGTTTTTTTGAGACAATATGTTGCCAGTGAAATGCATTTTCATTACTAGTGTGTATATGATGTGTGTATTGAGGCTTGCTTCTTTAAGCGTGAGTGATGTCACTGATGAATGAAGCCTCATTTGTTCAGGAAGTGGTTCCAGTGTCAGCATGATTTATGACCATTTGTAAAGTGCAATGGATACCCACAAATAGCCTCTTAGTGTTCACGTTGGAGTTTTGCCAACACTTTCAACTAATCTCTCTCAACAAGGTATTACATACTCAACAAGGTTTCTTTCCTGCTCCTGGTGGAAGGCAGACGTGTTTCTTTTCTCTCTGTCTCTCTGGGGAAGGGAAGGGAAGGCTGACCAAAGGAGAGCCAGCTTGCCCTGAGAAGACATTGTTTGCTGGATACACCATGGATTCCTGGTAACGTTGGAATCCTGTTTGTCTATCGAGTCTGTCTGTGGAAGATGTGGAGGATCTTTACATATTTGGATTTTTGATAACAGGATTTCTGCTGTTTGGATTAAGCAGTTACCTGACTTATTGTCAAACTCGTTTGATGGGTTCGGTGGTCAACAGTCAAACTGTGGTTACGGGAGCTGAATCGCAAGTTGGATGCAATCCTTTTACAGGACCGCAGACTAAATTGCAGTTCCGGGACTCATGAATAATATGGGTTACATCTTGGAGAAAGTTGTCCGCTCGAATTAGGCGGAATGATCCTGGAATTTGGCTGTTTGGATTCGCCATTGAGAAGTATCAGCAAGACTTTCAAGGCTGAGAGAAAACAAGTCTGCCTGAACCAAAACAATTACTGTTTGTTTGTGAATTGGCTCCCCTAGGCTGACCTTGGTCAGCTATCTGATAGTGTAAGTATTTCATTTAGATTATACATGATTCATTTATAATACATGATTGTTGTGTTTTTCTTTTTTGTGTTTCATTCTGTATTGGATTCTGTTTTTGTTTCTGTTGTAAAACGCTTTGGATTGCTTTGATGCTGAAAAGTGCTATATAAATAAATTTCTCACTTCAGTACATATGTATTACATACGTGAACGTCATTTCTTTTATTTCATGTTGTGGCACAGTTGTCAAAGCTGTTGTCTCCCACCGAGAAGGTTGCAAGGTTTCTGGGTGGAATTTGTATGTTCTCCCTGTGCATGCATAGGTTTACTCCAGATCTTCCTCCCACAAACCAAAAACATGCATGTTTGATTAATTGGTAACACTAAATTGTTGTCTTGTTTTGTTTGTCTTTGTATGTCCGTGTCATTGACTTCCAACCTGTCCAAGGTGTCCCCCACATCTTGCATGGTGATGGCTGGAGATAGACACCACCTCCCCAGTTGTTTTGAAGTAAACAACCATCATTTTCTTCCTCCCCTTTAGGCTGTAAAGACCATAGTTAAGGCCAAAGCTGAGTTCCAGAAAGTTCCTGCAGTGAGTTTGACAGCAGACCTGTGAACATCTGTTAATATGGATGCCTACTTTGTTGTACCCTGTCATTTTATAGATAATAACACATGTTTAAAGTCTACATGTTACATGTATGTTTAATGTCTAGTTAGTGTAGTAAATGCTCTCAGGCAAACTCAGGCTTGTGTAAAATCCTCCAGTATGGAAGAATGGGGAATACGATCAAAAGTCACATGTCTAGATACTGATGGCACATCTAATATGATTGTCTGTGCAAGGAGCTGAAGCACGAGGTCTGCATTGCTCACACCTTGAAGCTAGTTGTTACAAAGCCTTTTGAACTAACACCCCAGTGCTGTCCACCATTCATACAAAGGAAAGGAAGCTAAACCTTGTTCATGAGCAAGGATGGAAAATCAAAAAAGAAACTGATTCAGGAGGTTGAAACAAGGTCGAAAAGCACCTGTCAAATGCTGAAGTGATTAACAAATCTCAGGGACCCTGTAGGGGCACGCTTACAAACTGACTATCTGATGATACAATAATGTGTTTGTACCTAATATTTTTTTGGATACTCAAAGTGTCTCCTGTAAGTGAGACACAAACATTACAGTATTTTACACTGCCACTAGGTGGCTCAGTGGTGAATTGTCAACATTTGAACATTTGAATATGACCATATTACATAGATTTTCACAAAGTTTGGACAGTGTACAGCCAAGTTACCCCTTATGTCTTATTTGGTAGTGAAATACTTACTTTTAAATTTTATGACAAAATAGCATTTGGCATTTTATTAAAAATATCAGAGTCACTGCCACATCCACATATTTGTGCCTCCACATATTTATATGCTTGGCCCACCAGAACATCACATCCCGTCAAGAGAAAAACAAAAATAATATATTAATCAGGCCATAAACAGTAGGATCCTTGCTGTTTCACAGCACTTGAGCCCTAACAACAACAATAATAATTATAACTAGAAAGTTCCTGGAGAAACTTTGACGGGGCCTGCCACGGTGTGCGTCCGTGCTGAACCAAGATGGCTCCAAGAGCTGATCAGTTGCAGACAGGAATCATAAAGTGCTGANCTAAATTTCAGCTCCATATGTCTAAAAATGACTGAGTTAAAGCTGAAAGAAGGTTTGATGGTTACAAAATGGCCGACATTGGCAGTTGTCGACAAGCATCATAAAGGGCTGATCCTTGACACATGAGCAGCCCACCTGCGAATTTTGATCTTTCTCCTGTAAATGGTTGCAGAGTCAAAGCACGCGCAAATTTTGGTCCCACGTTTCACCTTGTTAGCGGTGGCGGCCATCTTGATTGTTTTTAAGCACTCAATATGAGAAGCAACTTGGTCTCAGCTACTACCATATCAAATTTTAGCTCCATATGTCTAAAAATGACTGAGTTAAAGCTGAAAGAAAGTTCGATGATTACAAAATGGCCGACATTGGCAGTTGTCATTAAGCATCATAAAGGGCTGATCCTTGACACATGAGGAGCCCACCTGCGAAGTTTGAACTCTCTGCTGTAAACGGTTGCAGAGTCAAAGCACGCGCAAATTTTGGTCCAAATTTTCACCTTGTTAGCAGTGGCGGCCATCTTGATTTTTTTTAAGCAGTCAGTATGAGAACCGACTTGGTCTCAGCTACTACCATATCAAATTTCAGCTCCATATGTCTAAAAATGACTGAGTTAAAGCTGAAAGAAATTTTGACGATTACAAAATGGCCGACATTGGCAGTTGTCATTAAGCATCATAAAGGGCTGATCCTTGACACATGAGGAGTCCATGTGTGAAGTTTGAACTTTCTGTTGTAAACGGTTGCATAGTCAGAGCACGGACAAATTTTGGTCCCAATTTTCACCTTGTTAGCTTTGACGGCCATCTTGTTTTTTTAAGCACTCAATATGAGAAGCGACTTGGTTTCAGCTACTACCATATCAAATTTCAGCTCCCTATGTCTAAAAATGACTGAGCTAAAGCTGCAAGCAATTTTGACGATTACAAAATGGCCGACATTGCCAGTTAAAGACAAGCATTATAAAGGGCTTATCCTTGACATGTGAGGAGTCCATCTATGACGTTTGACCGTTCTGCTATAAACGGTTGCAGAGTTGGAGCTCACGGGCTGTTGTGACCTTGACCTTTGACCTTTTGACCTCGAACTCCTTAGCATGGCTCCCTGACCCATGAGGGTTCTAGCTGTGACGTCTGACCCTTCTACGTTAAACGGTTGCCACGTTAGAGCACGCACAAGTTTCAGTCTGAATTTCTTAATTTCTTACCCTGCTAGCTTTGGCGGCCATCTTGATGTTTTAACTTTGCACTCAGTATGCAATAGGCCTATGTCTCAGCTACTGCCTTGCTAAATTTCAGCTCCATATGTCTAAAAATGACTGAGTTAAAGCTGAAAGAAGGTTTGATGATTACAAAATGGCCGACATTGGCAGTTGTAGACAGGCAATATAAGATCCCACTGAAAGAAGTGGCAGCC
>NC_051448.1:24055829-24065314 GCF_001649575.2 Kryptolebias marmoratus | reverse complement strand
GGTCCCAATTTTCACCTTGTTAGCTGTGGCGGCCGTCTTGATTTTTTTTAAAGCAGTCAGTATGAGAAGCGACTTGGTCTCAGCTACTACCATATCAAATTTCAGCTCCATATGTCTAAAAATGACTGAGCTAAAGTTGAAAGAAATTTTGACGATTACAAAATGAGATGCTACATCACACACCATGGCTCATCTTCGTCTGGACATCCGTCTGGGACCATATATGGAGTTGTTTTCCTGTCTTCTGCAGTAGGGTTTCTTCGGGATGGTTTTAGTTTTCTACTGAGCTGACTCCCCCAGTCTCCGTTATCTTGTAGCCGGTGCAGGCAGTCACACACACCATAAACTCACATGACCTCAATCATCAACATGTTAATACATTTGATTTAATTTACACGTACATTAATACATGTTTCTATCTGGCAAGAGCGTCTATTTTACAATAGTGTCAGAATTTAACCAATGACTAGGATGATTTTGACAGTGCTGTTGAAAAATGTTCTAATAGGCCTTTTTCATGGCAACCAGAAGTAGCGTCTCCTGGTGCTGGGACACTTCCTGTTTTTGCGAGTCTATTCAAATACACGAAGCAAATGTCTGTCTTTTCGATATCGTTGCTTAATTTGGCAAAATTGGCTTTTGCTGATGTGGAGGAAATCGCAGCGGCAAATTCACGATCCAATAAACTGGAGAAAGGATATAAGTTCTTCCATGAAGAATATATCCACATATCCAAGATAAGAAAGGACGTAGCTTAGCGAGCTAGCCGATAGATACAACCTATGAAGTACATAAACATGGTGATAAAGAAGCTTTATTTAGTGTGCTAAATTATTTGGAATATTTTAGACAGACATGGTATAAACTGTTCCTCCTCCACTGGCCTGCACGAGTGATGTACAAAGATGGCACAGACCAAGAACACAGGTAAAAAAATACATAAAAGGAGAGTGGAACACTTTTTTTTTATTATATCATTTAGTGTATGATAATTATGATTAACATAACAACAATATAGCTAAAGTGACCACCCATATTACTTGTGTCAAACACATTTCTCTCCTAACTTCTTTGGAATAGTTTGTTTTTGTAGTTAATGAAATGAAATGCAGGCTCAACCAGTATCAATTAGTAGCATTTACAAGTTAAGTAAAAATCTTAACTCTCACAAATCTGTCTCACTGTGTCCTACCAAATTGCTCACCTGTCCCTTAACCATTATTTAAGTATTTTTTAGTTTATTTGACATATTTTTCTTTTAAGGGGATACATCCTGAACCTGCCAGCGAGGTGGTGGTGCGAAAGCCCAAAACTGTGGGGAAAAGATTCCTGCACTCCACACTTTACAGAGCTTACACAGGTTTAATGGTTTAATGTTTTTATGCCTATGTTTCCTTTGTCAAAACTTATTGTGATTATGTCACTCATGTGTTTGTAGGACTACTACCAGATCGCGACATTCTGGCATCGGGAGAATAACTACGCCAGCTGGAGTCCCCACCACTCATCTCTCTTGTCCTAGATGGTCTCTCAACCTTGGAGCTGGTACCATCCAAATTTGGGTCTGTGCCACAGGGCTCACCGTACGCTTACAACAATAACTGTTGAGCGGGTATGGCGTGATGAGTCTTTCATTGCTCAGATGAAATCTAAACTGGATATGTTTTACTTTAACACCTTCATCGATGTGTTTATGTCAATGCAGTAAGGCTGTTAATCACTGTAAATAGTTTAGTATAGTAATAGTTTGTAAATAGTTTAGTTACTCATGAAAAATACATTAAAGTACCAAGTTCTTTTACATGAAATTGAATAATTTGTTTGTCTGTTGTCTTGTAATTTATATTTTAAAAATGCTTTTTGGTAAGGTTGGACTCCTTAAATATTTGATTTGATGGATATTCATTTGCATCATAATCTATCAATGTATAGTGTAGTTATAAAATGTTACCTGAAATAGTTTTTTTGTTTTTACTAGATATTGTAAATTGCACTTGTTTCCTTTGTAATTCAACTAAATCAATCCACAAATAAAAAAAAACATAAACAGGGCAGTATGCTGCTCAAGTGTGTTTTAATTGAATATTTGAAAGAATTCAAAACATTTAAATAACTACATAAAGCTAGAAAAATTTACATACATAAATACTTTAATCAATAAAACAAAATGGGCCTTGATAATTTGCCAGAACACAACAGTTGTGCCAGATCTGATTGACAGTTCCAATTAAAGTGAGTGGCACTGGAGAATCCCAGATGTGGTAGGACTTGACTATGGCAATTGCTCGCTCCACAATGATCCGCACCAAGCAATGGCTTGGGTCTCCTCTGTCTCCTTCTTGCTGAACTGACCAGGAT
Source organism: Kryptolebias marmoratus (assembly GCF_001649575.2). Classification (NCBI taxonomy): domain Eukaryota; kingdom Metazoa; phylum Chordata; class Actinopteri; order Cyprinodontiformes; family Rivulidae; genus Kryptolebias; species Kryptolebias marmoratus. The sequence continues at coordinate 24,062,956 of NC_051448.1, read as the reverse complement.
GTCTAAATGGTGGAATGGTGACTTTGGCTCCAACTTCATGAAGGAGGTCCTGAATGAGGGAGCCTTTATCTGCCATGACTTCATCCCCTGGCTCAAGCAGAGGAAGGATTCCACTGACCTTAGTGATTTCCTTGTCAGACATGCAGCCTGTGTACAACGCTGAAATAAATGTCACCAACCCACAGGGAGCAACTCCGATCAGCCCTTTCAGAGTGGTGCGGTTCTTGTATGCAGAGAAAGTTTCAGATTGTAATGTGAGGGATGGGTTAGGTTTTGTCTTTCTAGAAACCAGTTCAGGGTTGTTTGTAGTTTGTGACAACTGGCTTATTAAAGTTGTAAGTTGTGAAAACTTACTATTTCAGTCATTTTCTGCTCATCATCTGAACCAAAACAAATAATACATAATATAATAATTGTTATGTGCTTGGGCACAATATGATTTATGTTTATTTATTCATGTTTATGGAGACGTTAGTGATCTTTTGTTAATACGTTAGGGCTTGCGTAATGTTTTGTTTTGCGTTATTTAGTTATGTTAATTAGGGGCGCTGTTGGCCCGCCTATAGATACAGGTGGGCTGATGGCATCGGGACGTCTCCGCCTTCCCTCTCGCTCTTTTGTTTGTCTCAGACCCCGGAATGAGGCTGGCCGATCTGGCCGCTGCGGGCCACAGCCGTTTAGGGTATGTTTGTTAACTTTGTTCTCTTTTTTGATTTTGGCCTGGTGTGACCGGTTGTCCTGTTTTCGATTCCTTCTTTGAAGTAGGTTCTTTTCTTTTTCTTAGTCCGGTATCCGCCGAGGCTTCGACGGCCCCGTATAGGGTTGGCCCTCTGCGGTACCGTTTTGTTTCTTTTTGACCGGCTCACCAGGTCCACCTTTTCGTTGCTACTTTTGTTTTTTTTTTTTTATTTTCTAGGGCACGGGATTTGAGGGTTGTTTTTTTTTAACTCTTGTCTTCTCCACAGGAGACGAAAAGACCCAGGAGGAAGAAAAATTACAAATAAAATCCTGTTGAACCCTCATTTTCGTTTGTCTCGTGTCCCTAAATATGTTGAGTCCCTGGGGGACGTAACAATAATATATAGGAGGCCCCCATCCTCCTAAATCTGGCCCTGCTCACAGATAACATTTGCCGTCCTCTTTTTTCATATTTAATGAAATAATTTTATTTATTTTCATTTTTAAATGAATGTGTTGATTGCTATTTTGCCAGAGTCACTGTGCAGTATTGTTAAATGTAAAGAGGTTTTACAAATATGAAAGTTACCGTATTTTCCGCACTATAGGGTGCACTGGATTATAAGACACATTATCAATGAATGGTCCATTTTTGAACTTTTGTCATATATAAAGCGCACTATAAGGCGCATCGTCCTGCACATCCCAATTTGTTTAACTTTGTGTGGATCGCATGCGCTATGCTCCATTTAAAATGGACGATTTTGGTGCTCTAGCGGAGCTGGTTTGCCTGTATCAGCATTTATACGATCCCTCTAGGAGAGATCACAAAGAGAATCAAGCGGTTCAAAACTCACGGAAGAATACTGAACTGACATAAGCATCAAGTACAAATGCCTATGGCTCTCGCTTAGGTCCGTGCGCCGTGTATAGAGCCCTGTGTAACGCTACAAAGTGTGACTATAACTGAGCCTTAATGCTGCAAGTGGTGTGGCTTTGTAGTTTACTAAAGTTGTGCTAAAACATTACAACTTCTTACATATATAAGGTGCTCTGGATTATAAGGCGCACTGTTGTTTTTTTGAGAAAATTGAAGGCTTTTAAGTGTGCTTTATAGTCCAGAAAATACGGTATAAATTTATGTTTGACATTATTATAACACAAATTCAAACATCACAAGCAGCAATATATTATTAAAATACAGAATAACATTTTTTCTTTATTAAATTAGCAGTCAGAGATGAACTAATGAGACATAAACAACCAGAGTACAGAGGTCAGTCGAGGTTCTGAGGTTCATTGAGGTCAGACTGATGAAGTCTCAGGACTCAGTTTAACCCTCATGAATTGATGAATAAAAACATTACAAAATGGATTAAAGTGGCTGATTTTTTTATTTCCAATATTTCTGGGTTGCTTCAAAATAAGAAATGCAAGCAAAATATTTTAAATACCATGGCACATTTTGTTTCCTTTTTGCAGTTTCCATCCTTCAGTAAACTGTGGATGGGTGACTAACTTCACCCCCACCCACATGCAGTGATTGTTGCATTGAAGCATCCTCACTGTAACATACTTATTACTGTAAAAATAGAATTGTGTACTCGGATGTAGCTCAACATATGACACCTCCACCACTGAAAATATATGTTGGACTTTGTTCAGATCAGCTGATGAGATCCTCCAGCTGCTACAGCCAAGACAGAGCCCTCCGTTTCAGCAGCTGCTCTCCATAAGGCCTGCTCCTCCATTACCTCTGTGCCCATGACTGCAAGGCCTTCACAACTCACAAACACAATAATCCATTACAATAAATAAAAACAGACAACACAGCTGTGGTAGGCAATGATTATATACACAAAGTTCATAAACAGAATGGAAAATATTATTAAAGTTGTAAAAAGGTATTTATTTATTTAACCTTTTTGAAATGTATCACTTAAGACTGCTATCCACCTCTGTTGTATTGTATTTACAATGTATTGACAATAAAGCTGTCCCATCCTTCTATCCAAAATGTCACTGTATAACTAACAGTTCAAATATCCAGCTTTAAGTAAACCAAATTAAGTAGAAAAAGTAAAAAAAGTAAAACCAAAGTTGTGTGTCTTTTTTTTAAATTTAGCTTTTTTTGTAATACATTAAAGTTTTTGGTACATTAAGGTTGGGAACTGAGGTAAAGAGCTCAGATCTTGTAATCACTGAGATAATGTACCTCTCAAATAAGAGAATAGAAATTCATTGATTAAGTTATAACAAACGAACATCACGGTGTAAACAAGAGATCATCAACAAAATGTTTTTGAACACCATGATAAGTGAAGTACTGCCTGCTGCTTATTTTGATGAGAGGCAGAGTTGAAAAAGTGATGGCAAGATCTTTTTTCTAAAAAAACAAATCAGTACATTGTTGTGTAAATAGGAACACTAGAAGTGGAACCAGTGCAAAAAATGAGTTCTTATCAGTTTTTGGTGCCATTCTCTACAGGTGATCCCAACTCAGCACTGAGTCAGAGGTGGACTTATTCAGTCACATGGATGTTAGATTCTGGAGCCATCTTGCCAAACCCTGTGACAATTTACAAATTAGAAACAAATTTCCTTAAATCAAGAAAATAGCTCTTTTTTTGTGGTGCAGGTTATGATGAGACATTAATTCAGCAGTACACACACCAGTAAATCAGGTTAAATAGGATGTAGGCACCTGGGAAGATTACACGAGAGAAAGTGTCAATGGTATGGGTGTTCTGGATGATGCAAAATCCGTAAACACAATTCTTTTTAGTCCCTGCGAACTCACTGTCCAAAGCTAGATGCACCACCATTTGCTCCTGTTTGTCTGATTCATCCTCAGATACCTTGGAGGTTCTGATGTACCCTGCCAGACTGTTTGCATCTGCCTCGTATGTCTCGTCCAGCATCATGGTCTTGCTCTGAGGCATGTCACAAGCACAAGGCAGATTTTGTGACTGAGTGAAAGAGAGAAAAGAAAGCACAACTTAGTATAAATTTCTGGAACTATTTGTAGTTGAATGGAACTTCTGAATGCTTATTGTACCTGTTCCCTCACTTTTTCTCTGAGCCTCCGGTCTTTCCCGTCTCTCACTGTTGTCAGGTAGTTGACAGCTGCATACTCAAGCACGGAAAGGAATACGAAAACAAAACTGACCCAGAGGTAAATGTCCACGGCTTTGATGTAGGAGACCCTTGGCATGGAGGCATTGACTCCAGTAATAATGGTAGACATTGTGAGCACAGTAGTTATACCTGGGGCACAGAGAATTAACATTGGTTTAAGATTGTTATAGTGCCAGTTTAAAAATACTCCTCTCAGGGCACTATACAAAAAATGAAACATTTAATTTAGATATAATTACATGTAGCCCAATTCAGACAGATTAATTATTTTCTGTCCATTTCATTCTACAACAATCTAATTATAACTTTATTCAATTTTATCAAATTCAGATTCAGATTTAATATCACAAAGTCCAACAGCTTTTTCCTTGGGATTTGATTAAAGCAGAGAGGGAGAGATCACTAGAACCAGACTCAGGACAGGATTACTATTTGCCTTAACTGGCTTTCTTAACTTGTTATTCACTCCATGTACAAAAACTTTCCATAAGATACAGCATTTCACAGTTTGTTTCATTTTGTACTTTCTCTTATATTAAATATATGTCATAGTTTTGGTGTTTTGGTGTGATTTGTGTTCATGTCTTGTCACTTTCATCTCCCCAGTAGTTTTCCGGTTCATGCCTGCTACGCCCACCTCACCCGTTCCTTGTTGTGTGTCACAGCTGCAGCTTCATCTCTCCCTCAGTCTTTTAAAACCAGTCTCTGTTTATCACTCCTCACTGGGTTCTTTCGTTCCGTTTTGTCATGCTTGTCGTCTCTTTGTTCCCTGCCATGCCTCGTCTCGCCTTGCTTTCGTTTTGGATATTTTGTTATTGTTAATTTCCTTTTTGCTGCCACGCCAGCCTTTTGTTTTGTTGGAGTTTTATTTTAATAAATTATTTTTTGTTTCTAAAGATGAGTCTGGGTTCGCCCCATCTTCCCTCCCCCCTTGTGACAATATAAACTTCTATTTGTCCATTCTAAAGGAAGTGTGTGTGTGTTTGTGTGCAGGGGGACACTGAGCCAAAGCCATCCAATAGGAATCAATGTCTCACCAATAGGTCAGAGCAGTGGCGTCACTAGGCCTGTTTTAAAAAATGTTTTCAAGCCCCCCTAAATAATTTTGGTGTCCAAAAAAAAAAAAAATACATATATATATATATTTTTTTTTACAAAAATTCAATATAATGTGGCCAGAATATGAGTTTAAATAAATAACCATATAATTCACAAAATAAAAATAAAAAATATGTTCATTTTTCTTGTTAAAACTGTAAACATACTTCTTGTTTGATGTTCTGAATAAAAATATAATTGGTTGCTTAAAACATTTACACAGTAAGGTATCTGTTAAATGTGTCCAAAAATGTGGAAAAGCAACTCAGGTTTTGTTAGCTGTTTGAGAAATTTTGTTCTCGCCCACTATGTTTGCTCACATCCTGTGCATCTCCTGGGGGCTAAGCCCCCCTTGTCCTTAAAACCTAGTGACACCCCTGGGTCAGAGGTCCCCAACCCCCAGGGATTGGGGACCTTTGACCAAACCAGAACCGGTGGGTCTAATCAGACATTAGTGGACATCCTCACATAGATGTTTTTTTTATACGTCTTGAATATGACATCTTTTCCCATTTTTAGTTGTTAACCAAATTTGCACCATGTTTAGACAAAAGATAAAGTTGTCTTTTTAACAAAATGGTTGTTGTGTTTCATCCTCCTACCTAGTGAGACTCTGGCAGGGACAGCCCTGCGGTCAATCCAGAAAGACACCCAGGACAGCATGACCATCAGAGTTGCAGGAAAATAAGTCTGCAGCAGGAAAAAGAAGATGTGACGCCTCAGAGTGAAGTTGATGTACAGACGGTTGTACCAGCCTGGAGACAGGGAAAAAAAAAAAAATAATAATAATATTAATACAGTGAATGTTTGCAAATTCCAAAATGTCAGATTTAACAGAAGGATAATGTTTCCTTGTACATTGAGAATCTTACTAACTGAACTTACTAATGTGTTTAAATGCCAGAATGATTGGGAAAGAAGCTTTATAGATGGCAGAATTTGTGTGTATGCGTGTAGTGGGGGCAGGGGGATTATACGGAAAATTCTAGTCAATCCTTCCTTCTTTAATTATTATGTTTATTGCCATGTTGTTTTGTTTTGTTCAGTTTGAGAAGGAGTCAGCTGGAGATGCCTCATGTAGCTACTCAAGTGAAAGAAAATCAACCTGTTTTTTAACAGCACTGTGTTCTTCCAGACATCAATGTTGTTTCACTCAAAACTCTCATTTGAGTTGTTTTTAGTATAATACAATATTATAAGTTTTTTTTCTACATATTTAAAAGTTATACACTGTGAGTCACAAATTAAGTTTTAATTAAACTGATGACCCACTCAGTCATGGTTTGTCTACCAGAGAAGCAACAGCCATTTCTCTTTTTAATGTAAAGCTGCTTTGAGACAAACGTTTACAACAAGCTACATGTTAGCAAATAATAAAAAACAGCAGACTTAGGTTATGGAGGCTAATAACCCAGCTAATTAATTAACTAGCATTGATCTGTCAGGCTCTCAGTGTCACTTTACATACTGCAGAAAAACAGAGAAAAACTAATATTCTATGCAATAAGCAAAACTACTTTAGAACTAAATTGATCTGTTGATGTCATTTAGTTTAGGTTTGCCACTTTTGTGTGTTTTGTGGAGGTGATAAAGAAAAATGACAGCTTAACAAAACAAAACAGTTGTCCAGACTTAAAACAATCTCTTTAAAGGGGAAACTTCATCTCCTCGTGAATGGCATATGTCAAGTACTGCCTAAAGTGTTAGGGAAAACAAGCTGCTCATGGTGAATTATGTCCATAATGTCCTCTACAGTCTGATAACAAACATTGTTTCAAAACAGCCTACTGACTCTCTGGTGTTATTTTTAAAAATTATTCTCAGTCTTTGTGATTTATTTAAAATTTAGCCTTGATCTTAAATACCATTGTAAGTAATAATGTTTTATATATATATAAAAAAAATAAAAAAATTCCCTTCTCACCCTCCGCGGGTGGTCTTGTTTCATCCTCTGAGCTCGGGTCCTCTACCAGAGGCCTGGGAGCTTGAGGGTTCTGCGCAGTATCTTGGCTGTGCCTAGAACTGCACATTACTGGACTGAGATGTCTGATGTTGTTCCTGGGATCTGTTGTAGCCACTGCTCCAGTTTGGGGGTGACTGCCCCTAGGGCCCCGATGACCACAGGCACCACTGTGGTCTTTACCTTCCAGGCCTATTCCAGTTCCTCTCTGAGGCCCTGGTATTTCTCCAGTTTCTCGTGCTCCTTTTTCCTG
>NC_051448.1:24042608-24054731 GCF_001649575.2 Kryptolebias marmoratus | reverse complement strand
CCTCTCTTTGTAACCATCCGACCGCACTTCTCTAGTCCGAATGACATCCCAATGTCAGTGCTGTAGATCCTGGTGGTGTGGATCAGTGAGTCGATGTCTCACTCACTCTTGGCATACAGCTTGATGTCATCCATGTAGAGGAGGTGACTGATGGTGGCCCATATATATATATATATATATATATATATATATATATATATGATATATAATAATAAAAAGATGATCATATAGTTATACCTGTAACTATAATATAAATAAATATTAAATTAGGTAATATTGTGCTATAATATAATCATTATTAAATAATATATGATATTATTTAGACAGCAGTAGAAATAGTAATTCCATTTCTGTTTTTTTGATACCATGAAACTGTGGTATTTTTGCTCAAGGTAAATCATACTATCACAATCTAATAACAACACATGTCTATATGCTAATTAGTAAAAGATGGTTAATCAAGGTTAGTGTTGTAAACAAGTAATACTAAAGAAAAGTCATAATCCTGTTTTTCAAGCTCTCCATTTGTTGTGATTGGGGGTTTTTCCAGTTTGTTATCTTTATGTTTTAGTTGGTGTTTATTGTTCATTTTGTCTTGTTAGTTTGATTTGTGTTCATTCTGTCTTGTCTCTTGTGTCTGTTGTTTCCTGTCATCACTCATGCCTCCTCAGTCACTCACTCATCTGTTTATCTGCCACGCCCATCTCCACCTGTCAGCTATTATTATCATTCACCTGTTCCCACTTACCTCATCATCCTCTGTGTTTAAAACCCGGTCATTTCCTCCACCACTCTGTCGGATCATTGTTTCATTTGTCCTCATCCCTGGCTGCTGTTAAATTTTCTTAGAGTTTTTGTTTCGTCCTATTCCTGTGTTTTCCTCCATGTATTTGGATTTAGTTTGTTTGTTTTGCTGCCACGTCAGCTTTTTGTTTTTCGTTTTAATAAATTAGTTTTACTTTAGTTTATGAATATGAGTCTGCTTTCTGGGTTCGCCTCCGTCTCCGCCGTTCATGACACCATTAATGTAATAATAAGACCATTTAAAAAATCTCCAGTTTTAGGCAGGTTGTTAGTTGAGTCCAAAAAAAGGTTCAAAATTCAAAAGTTAAGACAAGATGACAGGAAAAAGTTTGAAATGTGTCAGAAAAGGACATTTTATTTTAATTACGGTTTCTAAGGAATTTAACTAACATTTAATATCAGTTATAATACAGAGCTCAGTGACACAATCATCAACATATATAAAGAAGAAGAAGTGTCTCAGCTTTCTTGTAGTGTTCATAATTGAAGCCAAAATGTCTGTTTGTTTTGGGTGCTGACCTGTTGTATTTTTGGAGCCAGAGGCTGCACACTTTCCTATTGACATGGGGGTCAATATGAAGGTCTCGCCTCCAAACCCTTACACTCACTAACAGGCTATATTACAGTGTAAAATTACAGTTTTCTTCTAGCCTCAAATATATTTTAAACTAAATGCATTTTAAAAAGGCATATTTGAACATACAACAGCAAGGTAAAAACTATGTGGATCAACAAAACTCAATGCCTAACAGAAATGATCTGAAGTGTATTATTATTTTTTAGTCATGTTGATTTTCTTTACATGGAGAGACGGGACTTAAAAACTGTTCTGGAGTCAGCCTAGTGGGGGCACTCATCTATGATAGCTTTGACTTCCGGTCCTCTCTCTAGTCATGTCTCGCTAGACATCATAAGATCTTTTTTTTAGTTGTCATAAAAAGATTGATTTAATGCCTCCATTACCACAGTTACCTTGTGGCACATTAGTGCTGTGGCCTAATGTGCCACAAGGTAATCCATGTATGTGTCTGTACAAAATATGCATGAATGAAGTTTGTTTTGCCCCTCCACCTGTACTGCTGTAGAAAGCCAGTCTAGAGGTAGTGTGAAACTTCTGAATGAGGAACTGAGACAGAGAGATCCTGTCGTCTGTGCTCAGGGACTCATCGCCACTTTTCCAGTACAGCATCAGGTCCTCGTCTGTGTAAGCATCTGAGAACAGAAAGAGTGTGGAGAGAGCAATGTGTAAGCATCTGGGGTTAAATTTGTGAACAAACAAGCAAAAACAAATGAGAACCAAAATCTTTTTTCTACAAAGGATCAGATACAAACATTTTTCAAACATTTCCGTTGTCCTTCCATCCAGCGGGTGGTCAAACTTCAAGCCAACACATGAGAGCCAGGATAATGCCTTCAGGAATAATTCCCAATAAAATACTATTATTATTACTACTATTAATGTTTTGTAAGGAATTTGTACAAGGGTTGTTTACATGTTTTGACCACTGTTGAAGACTTTGGTGGGGGAATTCCAGGAAGGAGGTTTAACAAATTCTGAATTTCTCTATAAACTCTGAATTACCTTACACTGAAAGGAGAAACTTTCAGGGTAAGAAAAGGGTTTTCAGTTGCAGAAGGGCTGAATATACTGAGGTTAAATGACTCAAAGTATTATAATCTTTAGTTAAAAGCATGATCAAGTGTAATACAAAACTAACATCAGCTCTGATATTTCGACTCATCATAGCAACCGTAAGAAAAAACCTAGTTGGGTTGTTTCTGCCCTGAGGAGCCTACACAGTGCAGATTGAATGGAGGCGCATAATAATGATGTCACAGCTCAGCGCTTTAGTTTGCAACAGAGCTTTATTTCATTTGGAATGATTTCAATATTTTTTTTTAGCATTTATATTAAGTCAGATAATTAATGAAATTTAAATTACCACATTCTTCTAAAAAAGCTTATTAGTCAATATGCTGATTTGTGAAAAATTTGTTCTCAAGAAAGTGGGTTTTTGTATGAGATTATTAGAAACAATAAACTGATTTCATAGTTTTTCATTTTGTATACATAAATTAATTTAAATACAACAAAACATTTGTTAAATGATGACAAGTTGGATTCTAACAGTTTTTTAAACTGATAATTTGATTTATTACCTTGTAAAAAAAATTCAGAAATTTGCTTCCCTACCTTCTTTTGGACAGATGTTATTGTTTTAGAGCTGTTGGATTTTTAAGATACTTGATTGCCTACTGGCTGTACAAAATGTGTTAATAACTATACAGAATGTGTTAATAACCGCACATAATGTGTTTTTAAAGTATACATAATCAGTTATTAACTGTGCAGAATGCGTAATTAGGTGTACAGAGTGTTATTAACTACACAGAATAAGTTTTTAACTGTACAGATTGTGTTAATACCTAAACAGTATGTTTAGTTATAAAGGCATTATGATTTTTTTTTAGTCGATTCAACAATTAAATAGAAATAAAGTTAAATTAGATATAGTTGATTTATTTAGAAATAATTCGGAAAATAACATTTTTCAAATAATATTTTGTTATCTTAAATTAACACAATTATTTATTAGAATTTCGTTTCTGAGCCTCATTCTGGTCCACACCAGTTGGTGGCGGTAATGCACCAAATTTGTTGTTTGCCAACCGCCAATAAAAATCCAAAAAGAAGAAGAAGATTTTTTTAGTCTGTCCCGTAAATCCATGACTAACCCCTGTCAAATGGAACTGAAAAATGGTGAAAAGGTTAGGTAAGAGAAAGATTGATTCCGAATGCAGGGTATTTAACCTGCAGTGGTCAAACGATTATTTTTTTGTTCAATGCTAAGAAAAGGCTGTTTGTCTCATCTGTCAAGAGCCAGTGGCGGTATTCAAAGAATACAATCTGTGCCGACACTATAAATCCTGTCACAAAGAGTATGATAACTTGCAAGGCCAAAAACGTGCAGACAAACTCTCAAAGCTAAAAAGTACACCACTTTTCTGTCACAAACTGACCCTGGCCCCCCATCAGAGAAGGGAAAAGTTATGTGGCCCTCACAGGAAAAAGTTTGGGGACCCCTGCTCCAGATCCACAGTACCATCCACATTCATACCCACTGTTTATGATTGTCAAACACAACCTAATTGTAATCAGTTCTCTTGCACGCAGCACTCAATCAGGCCCAGCTGGGACACTGGAACCCAGTAACAACTTGTTGCTGAGTTGTTTAAAGCTTAGCAGGATAACAAATATGGAAGGAAAATCAGATCAAGCTGAAGCTTTTGTTTCTTGGTTTAGTCCGATTTTTAGGTTTTCTGATGTTGCGTCACAGTTGGGTGGGACAATGGAGCAGTGGTTCGAGCTGTTGCCTCACAGCAAAAGAATTATGGGATCGCCTCCCAGCATGGGGCCTTTCAGCTTACATGTTATCTCTGTGCATGTGTGGGTTTACTCTGGTTATTCCAGCTTTCTCCCACTGACCAAAAACATCCATATTAGGTTAGTTGGTAACTCTGAATTGTCCCTAGGTTTGACTGGTTGTTTGTCTTAATGTGTCCTTGTGATGGTCTTGCTACCTGTCCAGGGTGTCCCTGCCTCCAGCACAGTGACCGCTGGAGATAAACACCAGCTCCCCATGACCCAGAATGGAAAAAGCAAGTAAAGAAAACAAATGGATGGATGTTTCACAGTTGAAGAAAGAGGAAGCTGTAGATGTTGTAACTGTTGAAGTTATTATCACTCGCCACTAAAAGATGATGGTTTTTTTTGCCAGTGTTTGTGTGTCAGTCTTTTAGCAAAATATCTCATGAACCACTGAATAGATGTTAGTGAAACTCTTAGAACGTAATATTTGTACATCTGTAACTCATTAACATTCAAGATGAATGCCACACCTAGTTAACCTTAGCCAACACAAACATAGCTATAAGTCGGTCAATTTTACAAATATTGTGGTAGCTGAGAGTCACCCCTTTTTTTTCCCTCTCTGCTCCTGGTGGAAGGCAGACGTGTTGTCATGGTTTTGGTGTTTTGTAACTTGTTTTGTTTTTGGTTATCTGTTAGTTTCTGTGTTCATGCCCTGTCATTTTCCACCTCCCCAGTACTTTTCCTATCATGTCTGCCACGCCCATCTCCACCTGTTTGTAATAATTCTCACTCACCTGTGCCCATTTTCCTCATTATCCTCTGTCTTTAAGAACCAGTCATTCTCCTTCACTCCTCACTGGATCATTCCACTTTGCCTGCTCGTTCTCGTTCTTCCTCGTCATGCCTTCACTTCTTGCTTTTGGATTTTGTTAATGTTTGTTTTGCTGCCACGCCAGCCTTTTGTTTGTTATTTTAAGTTAATAAATTAGTTCTCATTCTTTTACGCAATGAGTCTGGGTTCGCCGCCGTCTCCCCGCCTTCTGACACATGTTTCTTTTCTCTCTGTCTTTCTGTCTCCTGAACCCCCAGGTTCTGTTTGGATTCGCCATTGAGAAGTATCAGCAAGACTTTTAAGACAGATGGAAAACAAGTCGGTCTGACCAAAAACAATTATTGTTATGTGAATTCTGGCTTCCCTGATGCTAGCCTTGGTCAGCTATCTTCAATTTCTCCCCGGATTTTATGTAAACAAGATGCCCTTCCCTGCTGCCTAAGGACATTTGTGGATCTGCTCTGGGCTGGCTGATAAACATTCCATCACATTATCAAAGACAATGGCCTCTGTGACATGATTCATGGACTTCTCTACAAACACACACACCCACACACCCACACACACACACACTCATACAACACGCACCACATTGCCTCCCACCACCTCTACACACATGCACACTTTCCGCTGTTTCTGAGTCATCTCTGTTATCCCGCTCCCTCCTTCACTATCTTAGTATCTTAGTAATTATTATGATGGCTGTTTAGCGGGCCTCTGGTACTTTTAGTCATGCTGTACCCTTAGCTTAGCATTGTCATATTTCAGTTTATGTTAGCTTATTTAGTCTTCCTGTACATTTAGTTTAGTTTATCTTAGCTCATATTTTGACTGTCTTAGCCTAATTGTTTTTTAGTTCAGCTTTAACTTCATCATGATTTTATTTAGATTATTTTAGCTACTATTTTGACTGTTTTAGCTCATGTTTAGATATGTTTAGTTTCATGATTTCATTTAGATTATCCTATATTTCATTTAGATTATACATGGTTGATCTATATTTGATTATATTGCTTTTATGATGTTTGCTGTACCTCTGTATTTGATTATGTTCCTGCTGTATTGGATTATGTACCCGATTGTTGTTTCTGTGTTGTAAAGCACTTTGAATCACCTTGTTGCGGAAAAGTGCTATATACGGTCCTGCTCACCATTATTGGCACCCATGAAGTTTAAGTACATATAATGAAATATTTACTGAAGGAAATTCATCAAGTGAAACAACATTTTATTGCTGATAGCTTGTGCTTGATACAAAACAGCAAATGATCAAAAACATTTATAAAGATAAACATTATGAGGAAAACAAAGAAAAACATAATTTTTACCATGCCAATGGTATTGGCACCCTTTGCTGCAAATCAATATGAAAACCCAATTTGGCTCACCTGTTGCAAATCACACATAAAGATCACTTGTGATGGACTGCCTCCACACATATGACATGAATTAACCAATGAATGATCATGAAGATATTCACTCAGCTATGCACATCATGAAGGTGTGCCAATAATGGTGAGCAGGACTGTAAATAAATTTTACTTCACTTCACTAAGACATACTCTGAGTGCTACACATTCAGCGACATCTTTGCTCAAAACTTTACCATTGGAGTCAACTCTATTTGTTAGCAAAATATCTCATAAACCACTGGACAGATTTTAATGAAACTCTTAGAAAGTAATCACTGTTTTTACATCTACAACTCTTTGGAGTCAGCCTATTTTGACATGGCTGCCACAGCTAATCAACCTTAGCAAACACAAAAAATGACTTTAGCTTAGTCAGCTTTACAGATATTGAGCTAAAATCTGGTGTGGTAGTAGCTGAGCATCATCCCCAACACATACTCTTCAATTGACATCTGGCGATATTGCATGAGATTGCACATAATATTTTCAAGGTTGGATGAAAACAGCTACAACTCTTCTACATCTTCCTAATTATGCTTAATGTAGCAATGTGAAACAGAATTAAATTGACCAGGTTTTTATTGGTAAACTGTCGATTTTTGTTTTCAGTCAGTGTGGAGTTAGTTGAATAACCATACTAACATAATTCATAGGGCCTTTAAAAGTTTTAGGTACATTGCAGCTAAAAAGTATAATAACAGGCCATATACTTACAACTCTCCAGCTCCAAGGTACAAGTCTGTGAGTCCAGGGGGAAACGACTGAAATCCATGTTGCAGGCAGCAGTAACTGTTACCCTGTAGGGATTAAAATAAGTGTGTAAACTTTACCATCTTCACACTGGGTGCAGTAAAACCTGCTAAATCTCATTTGGCTCTTGTCCTTACCTCAGACTGTACAAAACATGTCCATCTGGAAAAACCCTGAGCATTATGTTGTCAGTAGTGGTGTCATGAATGAAGGACCTCTTGGAATGGACGAAGAACACATCAGGCACCCAAATTTTCTTTACTAGGCGCCCGTCAAATGTCATGCTCTTGTTGGTGGCACTTGGGAAGGCTAATCTCTCATCCTTCCAGTAGTGCCTCAGATACAAAGTCATAGTGAAGTCCTGAGGGAGTTGAGAGGGAGAACAGAAATAGCATCTGGATTAAGTCTCACCATTGAAGATGGAATGCAACTTTGCTACTGATGAATCCTGGAATATTTGGTTTATTTTAGACTTAATGTCTTGGAGACTCGGGTGAAAAGAAGGGCAGAGCTGTCAAATAACCACTACCTGGTGGTGAGTTGGCTCCGATGGTGAGGTAGGATGCCAGTCAGACCTGGCAGGCCCAAATGTATTGAGAGGGTCTGTTGGGAAAGTCTGGCGGAGTCTCCCGTTAGACAGAGCTATAACTACCACCTTTGAGAGAACGTTGAACGTGTTCCGGGGGAGGTGGGGGACATTAAGTCCGAATGGGCCATGTTCCGTGCCTCCATTGTTGAGGCGGCTTATCGGAGCTGTGGTCGCAAGGTAGTTGGTGCCAGTCGTGGCGGCAACCCTCAAACCCGTTGGTGGACACCGGTGGTGAGGGATGCTTGTTAGGCTGAAGAAGGAGTCCTATCTGGCCTTTTTGGCCTGTGGGACCCCAGAAGCAGCTGACAGGTACCGGCATTCCAAGCGGCATGTGGCTCGGGTGGTTGCTGAGGCAAAAACTCGGGCATGGTAGGAGTTTGGAGAGGCCATGGAAAAAGACTTCTGCACGGCTTCGAGGAGATTCTGGTCCACCATACGGCCTCTCAGGAGGGGAAAGCAGTACAGCACCAACACTGTTTATAGTGGGGAGGGTGTGCTTCTGACCTCGACTCGGGGCATCGTGGCTCAGTGGGCGGAATACTTTGAAGACCTCCTCAATCCCACTATCACATCTTTCATTGAGAGGGCGGAGCTTGGGGACTTTGGGTTGGGCTCTCCAATCTCCGGTGCTGAGGTCACCGAGGTGGTTAAAAAGCTCCTCGGTGGAAAGACTCCGGGGATGATTTGCCCGGAGTTCCTTAAGGCTCTGCATGTTGTGGGGTTGTGTTGGCTAATGCGACTCTGCAATATTGCGTGGACATCGGGGGCAGTTACCCTGGATTGATAGACCGGAGCGGTGGTCCCCTTATTTAAAAAGGGGGGCTGGAGAGTGTGTTCCAACTACAGAGGGATCACACTTTTAAGCCTCCCTGCTAAGGTCTATTCGGGGGTTCTGGAGAGGAGGATCTGTCAGATAGTCGAACCTCGGATTCAGGAAGAGTAGTGTGGTTTTCGTCCTGGTCATGGAATACTGGACCAGCTCTATACCCTCAGCAGGGTCCTAGAGGGAGCATGGGAGTTTGCTCAACCAATCTAAATGTGTTTTGTGGACTTGGAGAAGGGGTTCAACCGTGTCCCTCGGGGAATCCTGTGGGGGGTACTCCGTGACTATCGGGTACCAGGCCTATTTATACGGGCTGTTAGGTCCCTATATGACCGGTGCCAGAGCTTGGTCCGCATTGCCGGCAGTAAGTCGGGCTCGTTTCCGGTGAGAGTTGGACTCCGCCAAGGTTGTCCTTTGTCACTGATTCTGTTCATAACGTTTACGGACAGAATTTCTAGGCGCAGCCAAGGTGTTGAGGGGATACGTTTTGGTGACCTTATGATTGTGTCTCTGCTTTTTGCAGATGATGTGGTCCTATTGGCTTCATCAGGCCATGATCTACAGCTTTTGCTAGAGAGGTTCGCAGCCCAGTGTGAAGCAGCTGAGATGAGGATAAGTGCCTCCAAATCCGAGGCCATGGTCTTGAGCCAGAAAAGGGTAGAGTGCCTTCTCCAGGTCGGGGAAGATGTCCTGCCTCAAGTGGGGGAGTTTAAGTATCTCGGGGTCTTGTTCATGAATGAGGGAAAAATGGAGCGGGAGATCGACTTCTGTTGTGGTGAAGAGAGAGCTAAGCCAAAAGGCGAAGCTCTCAATTTACTGGTAGATCTACATTCCTACTCTCATCTATGGTCACAAGTTTTGGGTAGTGACCGAAATAATGAGATCGGGGATACAAGCGGCTGAAATGAGTTTTCTCCGCAGGGTGTCTGGGCTCTCCCTTTGAGATAGGGTGAGAAGCTCGGTCATCCAGGAGGGACTCAGAGTAGAGCCGCTGCTTCTCCATGTCGAGAGGAGCCAGCTGAGGTGGCTCGGGCATTTGATTAGGATGCCTCCTGGACGCCTCCATGGTGAGGTGTTCCAGGCACGTCCCGCGGGGAGGAAGCCCAGAGGAAGACCCAGGACATGCTGGAGGGACTATGTTTCTCGGCTGGCCTGGGAACACCTTGGGATTCCCCCGGAGGAGCTGGCCCAAGTGGCGGGGGAAAGGGAAATCTTTGTCTCGCTGCTTAGGCTGCTACCCCTGCGACCCGACCCCGGATAAGTGGAAGAAGATGGATGGATGGATAGACTTAATGAACACAGTTAACCTAAATGTTATGTCGTGGCAAAAGACATGGGAGGCAGGAAGGCCCAGCTTGTTGATTTTTAACAATTTATTATAAAAGAAATGCCACGCAGAACATCCCAGGGAAGAGACAGATTTAAGCAGCAGAGTTTGTCTGATGTCAGATTGTCTGAGTTAGACCAAAGCTTACTGGTAAGACAGAACAACAACACCAATTTTGTCACAACTGAAAGGCTGTATCTCTTAGAGGACAGCATGACCTAACACTGAAATGTGAAAAGATATGCACTCTAAAGGACAAATCTGTTACACTTAATGAGGATGTCTCAGAGAGCCCTTCAGTAATTTGTCTTTTTTTCTACATGGTGAACATATGTACATTAACTTAACACAGGCAAAAGTTGTCAAGCTTCAACACTGCTACCCCAAGCCACAGAATGGTACACATGTGCTGAACCAGTTATACACACAGTCATGCTCACATATAAGCTTGCAAAGCTAGGAGGAACACTTGCAAACACACAACATAGTCTGTTATTGTTAATATTGTGTTTGGTGCGAGCGTTGCTGGAAAAAAGAAAATGTACAAAAACACTCAAAGTAGCATAATAATGTAGCCCCAAAACAGCTACTTATTATGTGGAAAACCAAATTAGTTCTTTGTAGGTGATTTAAGATACTGAAAAACAACCAGCATTAGCCCTTGTTGTCAGGATTTGGGTTTTCTATGAGTTTTTTTTTCTATTTAGGTTTATTGTGTTTTCAAGTTTCTGTGGTTCTATTTTCATTCTGGTTAATCCAGTGTTTAGTTTAATAAGGTCTTGTGTGTTGGGTTTTATTTTCTCTTGTGTTTCTATAGTTTTATTTTGGTTATGTGTGATATGTGTTTTGTCCGTTCCCTGTTGTGTAGTCTGGTGGGTCATCAGGGCCAGCAAGGCCTTCTCTGCTGGCCTAATATGATCATAATTATGATAAAGGTTAATTTAATTTTTTAATTTACTTACCCTAGATATCTAAAAGTATTCATATTCTCTTCATGTCATATTATGCTTGTTGGAGACTAGGCTGGGGTTGGTTGGGTGTTTCTAGATTTTTCCACCAGAGGGCGAGCCAACAGGTCTCCTGCTGACACACCTGCTGGGGATCATCGTTACCTGGAGGAGTATATGAGCTGCAGGCTGCCAGTCCCTCCTCGCCAGAGTGTTTGCCTGTATTGGTACACAGAGCCCTTCATTGAGTCACTGAACAGACTAGAGTTTGACTTTTCAGTACCTCGTAACCTGATTTTTTGTGTGAATCTTCTCCAGGACACCTTCAAGCTCCTTTGGGAAGACCTGAGTCCTCAGAAGACCTTAGGAGGAACTCTCTTGTGACGCCGTGAGCCTCAAACCTGTCGTCCCTCCAACGCGGTCGTCCCACCGACCTCTCCTAGTCACATCCCGCTTCCCCCCCCAAGGACAACAAGTAAGGACACAGCAATCTTAAGAACTGGATACTCCCGCCTGCCTCAAACTCACCCTTTCTCTCTTCCTGTGTGCAGTCGTCCCCGGACCGGAGCCAAAGAATACGTGTTCACTTTTGAAAAGTTTGTGCTGTAACAAAATAAACCTTTTCCAAACCAACTCTCTCTCTCTGGGTGTTTCTGCATGTGGGTTCGGAACGTTAAACCCATCATGACGATGCTCCTTCCAGTGATGTTGTTGTTAGGTTAGAGTTTTTATCCAATCAGAATTCAGCTATCTTATGTTGCCAGGCTGTGTGAAATCTGCCCGGGCCTTTAGAATCAACAATGCGGACGTCTGTGCACTGTAAGTGAACGGGCAAATACAGTTGATAGATCATTGCGATAGCCAATCAGATCATGAGTTGTGTAAGTAAGGCCCTCTAGCTAGCCTCACGTTAAACATGACATTTACGCGTCCTATGATTGGACATGGATACTTTATAGTATGAGCAACGGCAGTGCTGTGCAGATCAACAGAGTCACACCCGGGACCGTTAACGGTTACAAACTTTTTTAACCCACAATGGCCAAAAGAGAGCAACACGTTGATTTGTTTGCTGATATACTGGCAAGGCTGTTTTCAAGATGAACTTTTCAAGAGAAGCTACAGGTGCTGGTCATAAAATTAGAATATCATGAAAAAGTAGATTGATTTCAGTAATTCCATTTAAAAAGTGAAACTTGTATATTATATTCATACATTACATACAAACTCATATATTTCAAATGTTTATTTCGTTTAATTTTGATG
>NC_051448.1:24034352-24041338 GCF_001649575.2 Kryptolebias marmoratus | reverse complement strand
TTGAGTTAATTAGCTGATTAGAGTGTGGTACCAGGTGCCATCAATTTTGAACCTTTTCACAAGATTCTAATTTTCTGATATGATGAATTTGAGATTTTCATTTGTTGTCATTTGTAATCATCAAAATTAAACGAAATAAACATTTGAAATATACGAGTTTGTATGTAATGTATGAATATAATATACAAGTTTCACTTTTTAAATGGAATTACTGAAATCAATCTACTTTTTCATGATATTCTAATTTTATGACCAGCACCTGTAGATCTTGTTAGAGGAGGACAGCCGACCTCCGAGCTAGCTAACCTGCTCCAGAATGGATTTTGTGTTGAAATAAGTGTTTTGGGGGACACAGCCGTTTTTGTGAGTGCAAACATTTTATTTATTTTATTATATTTTATTTAGTTTTGACAGTAGCGTACCAGATATGTTTTAATTGCTGATGCGGGTTTGTTGAGTGAAATCAAAAGGCAGATAAAAGCAAAGTAAAATAAATACAAAACTCATGATTAAATCCCCTCTGAGATAGGATAGTCCACACATTCTTAAACGCAATGATATTTTAACCCGACCCAAAAGTATACAGTGAGTGTAAAAGGGCAATCCTTTAGATGTGTCATTGAATTAATAGGGGCATGACCTCATATTAAGAACTGTTTTTTGAAGCCTTAGGGAATATGTAATTTTTTCCATCAAATAGATGTCCCAGACTTTTTGTGTCCATATGTTATTTGTAGGAGGCTCTGGCTTTAGCCATCTGATAGTGATACATTTCAAAGCTGCTGTGAGCAAGATATTTAGAAGATATCTATGATCCTTCCTGTCTATTCCATCGGGTGTTGCTCCCAAAACTGCCACCAGGGGGGTCTTTGGAACATATCTCCTGAAAATTACCTTGAGAGCTTCAAAAATCTCCTCCCAGAATACATTTAGTTTAGGACAAGACCAAAAGATATGCATATGATTTGCGTTCTGCGTTCCGCAGTTTCTCCAGCATGAGTTGGGTTGTGTTGGGCCCATTTTACTAGTTATTGCTGGCGTTCTAAAAAAAACGGACTATTACTTTCCATTTGAATTCTCTCCATATATTAGAACTTGTTGTTAATTGTGCTTTAGTACATATTTCTTTCCATGCGTCCCCTGTTATTGGTTCCTGCAATTCAGTTTCCCATTTATGCTTTATGTTTGTGGAATCATACTCATTCATAGACAGAAACAGGTTATATACTTTGCTGATTATTTTTTTATTTTCCTTCCCCCTTTGCATGTCCATTAGGAAATTTTCTATAGGTGTAGGTTCATGAAGTTTAGTCCAATTATTGTGTGTTGTCACAAAGGTTCTGAGTTGTAAATATCTATAGAAGTCCTTATTAGGGAGACCAAATTCACTTTTCACCTGCTCAAAGGTTTTGAAGTTTCCCTCTTTAATTAGTTGATGGATATGAGATAGTCCATAATTAGACCAGTTTTTAAACCCAGAATCTAAATTGTTTGGTGCAAACGTCTTCATAAATCCTATACTTGTTAAAGGTGAGATCTGGTTTGATAACTTAAAGACCGATTGTATTTTGTTCCAAATTTTGAGGATGTTTTTTGTCCAGATTGACATTTCCTTTACCGGAGCATCTAAGAAAGGTAATGTTTG
Source organism: Kryptolebias marmoratus (assembly GCF_001649575.2). NCBI lineage: Eukaryota > Metazoa > Chordata > Actinopteri > Cyprinodontiformes > Rivulidae > Kryptolebias > Kryptolebias marmoratus. The sequence goes on along the minus strand of NC_051448.1, from coordinate 24,039,693 downwards.
CAGTGGTACTGAGCACATGCTTTCCTCTCTTTCCAGCCATCGGGTATCCGTACTATTCTGTGGCCATACTAATAAGGATTTAAGTTGGGCAGCCCAGTAATAATATTTTAAGTTTGGGAATTTAAGGCCCCCTTTGGGTTTAGATAGCTGCAGAGTTTTTAGTCTGATTCTAGGGCGCTTTTTTTGCCAAATGAAACCCGTTATCATTTTATCTAAGGTGTCAAAGGTGGACTTGGGAATCTCCACCGGCAGCATCTGGAATAGATAGAGTAGTCTTGGTAGAACATTCATATGGATACTTTCAACGCGACCTATCAAAGAGATAGGGAGTGTATCCCAACGCCCCAAATCATTTTTAATGGCTCGTAGAAGTTTGCTATAGTTTGCCTCATAAAGGTCACATAAAGATGGAGGTATATAAAAAATACCCAAATATTTGATACCATTCTTGGGCCACTTAAATCCCCTCTGTACTTTTGTGATATCTGAAATTGTGCCATTTACATCCATAGCTTCTGTTTTTTCTATAATAATTTTGTAACCTGAGTAAAATCCATATTGAGAGATGAGCTCTTTTAGGTGGGGGATTGTTGATTCAGGTTCCGCCAAATACAATAAAACATCATCAGCGTATAATGAGATTTTATGTACTTCCTTGTTAATTTCTATCCCTTTAATATTAGCATCATCTCTGATGATTTGGGCTAGTGGTTCAATACTGATGGCAAACAGGAGGGTTGAGAGCGAACACCCCTGTCTGCACCCCCATTCTAATGGAAACCTATCAGACCTAAAGCCGTTGACTTTAACTGCTGCCTGTGGAGAAGAGTAAAGTGTTTGCACCCAGTCAACAAAAAGTGGACCAAATCCAAAACGTTTCAGAGTATGGATTAGGTATTTCCAGGACACTTTGTCAAACGCCTTTTGGGCATCTAAGGATATGATTGCTGATTCAATCTTCCTTTCTTTTTGATCACTTATTAAGTTTAGTAAGCGCCTTAGATTATCAGAACTGTACCTGTCTGCAATAAATCCTGTCTGATCGGGGTGTATGATTTGGGTGATGAATTTGTTAAATTGTCTTGCTAGGATTGCAGTAAGTATGCGTAAATCTGTGTTCAGCAATGATATAGGTCTATAGGACTGGCAGTCTGTAGGATCTTTGCCCTCTTTGTGAATTACTACTATGGTGGCTTCTGACCAAGACGGTGCCATAGTTTTGGATTTTAAAGCATGATGATATGCTTTTAACAGCAAGGGGGCCAGAGGATCTATAAAAGTTTTATAAAAGTCATTAGTAAATCCATCTGGGCCTGGGCTTTTGTTGTTTTTGAGCGATTTAATTACCTGCTTGATCTCCCATTCCTCAATCTGTTGATCTAATTTCAAAACCGCCTCATCTGTTAAGTGGTTCAATTTTATGTTATTTAGAAAATCTGTAAGCTCTTGTTCATTATAACAGGTATCGGTATTCGCATATAATAGCTTGTAAAATTTTGCAAAAGCCTCTGCTATTTTGTCTGGTTTTGTCTCAACAGTCTTTTGGGATTTTATTTTATGCACCATATTGGAGGCCTGTTGTTTCCTCAATCTATATGCCAATAACCTACTGGCCTTCTGGCCATATTCATAATATTTTTGTTTAGTGAATCTCAAGTTGCCCTCTACTTTATCTGACAATAGACTGTTTAGTTGTCTGCGGGTTGCATTTAATTCCTTCATGATTTTAGCTGAAGCCTGTTTTTTATGTTTAATCTCTAAGGCTTTAATTTTGTCCTCAAGATCTTTTTGTTTAGCATTCTTCTGTTTTTTCCTCGCGGACGTGAAGGAAATTATGCGGCCCGGAAGGAATGCTTTGGCACAGTCCCATATTATCAGAGGTGTTGTTTCTGTAGTTATATTAATTTCTAGATATGTCTTAAGCTCCTCTGTAATAAATGCAGTGAATACTTTGTCATTAAGTAGGGATGTGTTAAGCCTCCATTGTTTAGATGTTAGCCTGTGACCTATGTCCCATTTTAGTAAGACAGGTGCATGGTCAGAAATAGTAATAGGTAATATTTCTATATCTACTATTCTATGCAGCTCTGACTTTGGGGTAAAGAAATAATCGATCCTAGAGTAGGATGCGTACCTGCTTGAGTAGAAAGTGAAGTCTTTAGTTCTGGAAAACCTGCTCCTCCATACATTTACAATTCCTGTCTTTTACTGCCATAGTTTTTGGTTTATGTTTTATTTTGTATTATGCACTTTTTTGTTATTGTGACTTTTATTTTGAAAAGCTAAAGTCGGAAGTGCAATCCAGAATGTTCGGTAGGCACAAGGCGAAAGAAGTACATGGCATGAAGACATGATATTAGCAAGTGGTTCCAAGTAATTTAAGTTTAAGAATTTTTTTGTTTTTGCTCTCATTTCTACCTCACAGGAACGGTCAGCCAGCGAGGTATGTTTATATGTCATGTATCATTTTTTATGTTATTGTATTCGTGACACAGTCTCATTTATGTTTGTTATATTTTTTAGTTCGACGGTGGTGTTGTGTCAGTGGCAACGGAAGATAAATATTGTGGAAAGGCTTGCATTAAAGTTGACTAAACACCAGCAGTAACGAGCTCTTTATTAAGACCAAGAGGTGGAAGTGATACCTGTCTCTATAATTTGATATTTAAGCATCCTACTCATTTTAGACAGTAGGGTTTTTGGGGTGGGTAATCTGTCCAGTATTTGTGACAGATTACAGTTGAAGTCCCCGCCCAGCAGTAGGAGCCCAGTGCTGTGCTGTAATATTACCTTAAACAATGACTTTATGAATTCAGGTGCATCCGTGTTGGGTGCATACACATTTACAAGTGATACTTCTATGCCATCAATTGTACCGTTAACCAATACATATCTTCCCTCTGTATCTCTATGTAGCAACGTTTGTGTGAAGTTAATCTGCCGGTGCAAGAGTATGATAACACCCTTTTTTTGCCTGATCGATGTGATGAGTAAAAAGCCTTATCTGCCCAAGATTTTTTTTAATTTTTCATGCTCTGTATCACATAGGTGGGTTTCTTGCAAGAAAGCTATGTGACAATTAATTTGTTTTAATTGGTTCAATATTTTCTTCCTTTTGATTGGGTTGTGAAGCCCTTTTACATTATAAGTTACAGCTTTAAGTGGGTCGTCCATTATCTCTATATGATCTATGTATCTATGTTTTGACCTCCCAGGATATGTCATGAGTGGCAACACACCCTTTATGCATAACACTATCTTATCTGTGTGGGGTCTAGGGAATATAGGTGCACAATGTACACAGAGCCAAATAGCGAGGGGTAAAGCAAAGTTTTGACAACTGTATCCAGTGGTTCTAGTCTCAACAAGATGAGTGCAAACAGGTAATGATGCAAAATGATAATAATAACAGAAGGAAAATAAGTTTGCGAAAATAATTTTCGCAGGATCCCCGGGGAACAGAGGGATCAAAATTAGAAAAACACAGAACAGGTAAATACTATGTTTAAGTACTTGGGACATAGTCCCCAGCGGCTGAAGTAAGCCGCTAAAGTGCACAACCAAGAGTGAGTGTGAGTGTTCAGTAGGTGCGCCTAGATATGTATACAAGGTGGGAAATAAACAAAAATCATAATGAAGTAAATAATATAGCCACGTAAACTTCAAGTATACTGCATGAGCTCCTGCAAACCTTAAAGAAGAAAAAAATGATTTAAAGTAAAACATCGTTTTTGCTATAGATGTGTCTTCATAATGCTTATAAAGAGAGCCGTGTGAGAGTTAGCCATAACAATGGAAATATTTTCTGATATTATTGTCTCTATGAGCGGGCGGTACCTTTATTCGGCTGTCTCTGTTGGGGTAATATTGTTCCGGACGTAGTCCATGGCTACTTTGGGGTCTAGGAACTTCTTTTCTTCGTTTTGATATGTAATCCGTAGTCGGGCCGGATAGAGGAGGCCGTAACGGACCTCCTTGTTGCCCCGCAGCGCTTTCCGTACCTCTGTGAAGGTGGCTCTCGCTCTGGCTACGCTGGCCGTGTAGTCGGGAAAGAAGGCAACGCGGTGCCCGTTGTAAAAGAGCGGAGCTCCACCTCGGGCTCTCCTCAGGATCTCCGCCGCATCCCCGTCATGGTGTAATTTAGCGATGATGACTCTCGGTGTCTCGCGGTCCCTGGGTCTTCTCCCAGTGGGTGTGCGGTGTGAGCGGTCTACCTTTATGTCTCGGTCCATCTGCAGAACTTTGTTGATCATTTTTGCCACAGCTTATGGGGAGCTGGAACCCGGGTGTTCTTTAATGCCCGCTATGCAGATATTGGACTTTCTCATTCTCCCCTCCAGATCTTCGCATTTCTCTTTGAGCGTTGACATTTCTTTCTGCAAGCTTGTTACAGTGGACTGTAGTGAAGTGACTTCGTCTGACCACGTTGATAGGCCACCCTTTAACTCCAAAACGTCCGTCTTTATAATATCCACTTCAGCTTGGATGGTCTTTGAGCTGTTAGCAATTTCGGAGCGGACCACTTGTAGTTCGGATCTTATAGCTTGAAAATCTTCCGCTAGTGCGCTTTTAAGTTAGTCTTTTATCACCTTTGCAATTTCTCCTCTCAGTGATAATAAAATGTCTGCTTTCATTTCTTCGTTACTCATATTTGGTTCTTTAGTTCCAGTGCCTGGCGGTGAGCCTGTGTCGCCAGTTGTCCGCTGTCTCGTGGTCCTAGCTGACCTTACAGCATTAGCATTAGCATCGTTTCCGTATCTATACTTTTGCAGTTTTTCGGCCATTCAGGATAATTTTGTTCGGGTTGTCCAGCTGTTTTTGACCCTAAGGTTTTCTCTCCAGTTTTTTGACTAATATTAATGTGGTTAATGCTGTTTTTTCATGTAATTTTTACAGATTTTGCAGGAGCTCTGAAAAGTACGTCTTACGCCATATCTTGCTCACCAGTGCCCCCAGTGTGTTTCTAACTACTCTCCAATCCTGGTGTTATAAATGCTGACATAATGAAAGGTATTTATTGACTAAGTTAGACGTCACAGAAGGCTTAAGTGTGAAATGCACTGCCCGCCACTGTATTCACTCGTACTGAACACATCAAATAACTCACCATGTCTACCTCAGATATACTGTCCAAGCTCTCCACCTGAACATCTACTCCTACAGGAACTGCAGGACCTGCAGAGAAACATATAATTCATTGTTTGGGGCCGTGCTGTCTGGGCATCACCCCCTAGTAAACTTGTTGGACAGGAGACAGAGGAAAAAGCTATTTGAAGATCTCAGTAAAGCAACTTCATAACAAACAACTTACCTCAACTGGAACAGTGAAATCGAGCACCCC
>NC_051448.1:24021144-24034270 GCF_001649575.2 Kryptolebias marmoratus | reverse complement strand
CACAAAAAACAAAAAACAAACAAACAAACAACAACAACAAAAAAAAGTTAAACTGACTGAGTTAAAGACATTTTTTTGTTTCCTACAATCGATTGTTGTGACGGCTATCTTGAATTGAGACTACTACAAAAGTTAATCAGTTGTAGATATTTATCCAATGATTACTTTCTGAGAGTTTCATTAAAATCTGTTCAGTGATTTTTGAGATATTTTGCAAATGGTACAGACTTACACACACACAGAAAAACATTATTGCGATGCTTTTGGATGATAATTTATTGAACATGATCATTTCCAGAGGCATGGACGAGTATCTTAGAAGCCTTCTCACCAACAGAAAAACAAATTGATTCATGCTTGTCTCACAGAGTCACATGGCCGACCGTAGTACTGTTAATCTGCAACAGCATGGGTGCCAAACTTACATAACTAGTGTCAGAGCAAAGCTGCTACCTGGAAGACTGGGTATTAATTCCTGCCCAGTTCCAGCTGTCAGCAGTGTCCTCCCTTCTCGTACTTGCACCATATGTCCCACATCACGTGCTGTGCGCAGTAAATCCTGACTGCTGCTGATGTAACCTGCCAGTGGACTAACATCACACAGCTGGTAAAAACCCCCCCGTTGAAATTAGAGGTGTCTTTGCTGCTCAGAAGTCTGTGATTTTGCACGTTTTTAGCTCACTCTGCAGCACAGCCAGACTAAAGACTGAGCTCTGACCTAAGCAGCTCAGGAGTATTAAAAACACTGGCTTTTCCAAATGCAAATTATTTTGTACGTCCTCATAAATATTACTGCCCACCAAAGGCAAAAGAGAGATATTGTTTTTGTTTATGTCTTTGTGTATGATTGTTTGTCTCTGTGTTAGCAAAATATCTTATAAAGCACTGGACAAATTTTTAATGAAACTCTCAGAAAGTAATCATTAGATGTGCATATACAACTGATTAACTCTTGGAGCCAACCTGATTCAAGATGACTGCCAAACCTAACTGACAAAAGTAGCTATAACTCTGTCAGTTTCACAGATATCAAACTGAATATTGGTGTAGTAGTAGCTGAGAGTTATTCTCAACACATTCTGCACTCTTAGTATAAACTGAATGAACCAGATCATTTTTTTTCTTTGGCATTAACTATTGGAGTCAACTCTGTCTATCTAATAATAAAATATGTCATGAACCAGTGAACCATTTTTAAAGCGATAGTCCAGTTAATTTTGAATTGACTTTTTGTCTCATAATTATCAATAGTTAGTACCTTATTACCCCTCTATAGAATCACCACCTTAACGTGGTGGAGGGGTTTGAGCACCCCTTTGAGTGACCCTGGGGGCTATAATGTCTGGGGCATTTGCTCCTGGTAGGGTCTCTCATGGCAAACTGGTCTCAGGTGAGTGGTTGGACAACGAGCAATTCAAAAACCTTGATAGATAAGCAGCAGAAGTATCAGCGCACCTCGATTGGAAACGGGAAACCGGTGCACCCCTCTAGAGCCAGGCCTAGTGGTCAAGCCTTGGCTCCTGAGGCCACACTCGAAGAAGAGACAGGATGCCACCTCTACGTGACAGCTGACAGTTATAGGGTGGCCAGAAGACAGCAGCATCTGTGGTTGCAGAGACATAGGAGGAATTCGCCGAGGCCATAGGGAAGGACTTTCGATGGCCTCAAGGAGGATCTGGCAAATCGTTAGATGAGCTGTAACATCAGTCATAGAGCACAAAGTATCTGGAAAGAGGCAAAAGTTCTTGTCAAGGCTAGGGTAATGGCTAGCCAAACAAGTTCCAGTTTTTCAGGCTTATAAAACAACTCTTTCTCAAAAACAATGTACTGGTGTGACAGAACTCTACATTAGCAAATATTAAACTTCTTTACTTTTATGTGACAGCATTTGTTCATTTTTTTGCTGTTTTTTTAACCGAACAATCTGTGTTACTACGTGAATTCATGTGTCCGAAGCATAAATTTGCAGAAATGCAGATTTGTTTGGTTAAGAAAACAGTGACAAGCTAAATAATGTCATGCAAAAATGTAGAGGTTTAATATTTACAAATGTAGTATTCTTTCACATTGGTGCTGTGTTTTTAAGAAAGAGTTCTTCTATAAGCCTGAAAAAAAAAACAACAACTTGACACTTATTTGGCTACCATTAGAATAGCCTGAACTATGGTGTCAAATTTACACCAAAAGTCCACCACAAGTGTGTATAATGCTCCACGCGCACATTGAACCTCCCATGCGCGCACAATTCAGTGACCACGAGCGCTACTCTACTGCAGGGTACAAAACTAAACACGTGTGCATGAATTGCAGCTAATCTGCTCGCTCATGGATTTACTTCTACGCACTCGTGTGAAAGTGTAGAAAAAAAGCACGGAAATATTAACCTGCATATGATTGGCCACTTTTCTGCTATCCCAGCCCTGTGACTCTTGTTGGCACTGGCTTCCGTAGGTAACTCATCTCTGTGTGGAGCTAACGAGGCTGAGTCAGAGTTTGGTGAGTGATCGTTTTATGAATTTAGCATAAAGACATAAAACGTTTACTCACCAAACTCCGACTCAGCCACGTGGTCTCTGAACTGTGCGCACATGGGATGGTCAATACGCATGTGGAGCGTAATACATGCTCGTGGTGGACTTAATACACGCTCGTGGTGGACTTTCAGCGTAAATTTGACGCCATCTATGACTGATGTCACAGCTGATAAGGTACTGACTATTGATAATTATGACACAGAACATCCCTTTAAAGATGACTGGACAGTCCCTTTATTTAACCTTTCAGAAAGTAATCCTTAAATGCACATCTACAACTGCTCAGCTTTTGGAGTTAACACCATTTCAAGATGGCCCCCACAGCTAATCAGCATTAGCCAACAAAAAAAATTTCTCTAAAATTTTTAATGTTACAAATATTAAGCTGAAAATTCATGTGGTAGTAGCTGAGAGTCATCCTCAACACATACTATGAAGACTAACACATCTCATGAGCTTGCATATAACATTATTTTCAAAGTTTGACCAAAATGGCTATGATTTGTCAACATAAAATGATCTTAGTCTGAAACTTTGCCAGAAAAGGCTGTGGATGGTATGCATTCCGTTTAAAGGATGATAGGTCTTTAATTAGAAGTTGCATTGAGCTTTATTTAAAACTTGTTTTTCAGATGGGACAACCACGCACAAATAAAATGTCTTATATATATATATATATTTTTTTTTTTTTTTAAAGGTTCTCTCAGCTGTTCTAAGTTCTCAGATAAGCAAAATTAATACTACATTCACTAATTTTAAGATAAAATCCATTAGTGTGTTAAATCACTTGGTAAATCACTTTAATAGCTTTCAGCACCTTGATATAAAGCAGGAGGTTGTTTCCTTATGAGCCTAAACCTTCTAACACAAACACTGTTGTGCAACAACTTAAGCAGATATCTCACTTTGCTCTGGCTAGTGGATGAACAGCATTCATGAGGGAGTCTCCAGAATGTCTGCAGAATGTCTTGCAACATACACTCACCAGCCACTTTATTAGATACACCTGTCCAACTGCTCATTAACGCAAATGTAGAATCAGCCAATCACATGGCAGCAACTCAATGCATTTAGGCATGTAGACATGGCCAAGACGATCTGCTGCAGTTCAGAGCAAGGATCAGAATGGGGAAGAAAGGTGATTTAAGTGACTTTGAACGTGGCATGGATGTTCACTGAGGCTACAATTTGCACAAGCTCACCAAAATTGGACAAGATTGGAAAAACGTTGCTTGGTCTGATGAGCCTCGATTTCTGCTGTGACATTCGGATGATAGGGTCAGAATTTGGCGTCAACAACAGGAAACCATGGATCCATCCTGCCTTGTATCAACGGTTTAGGCTGGTGGTGGTGGTGCAATGGTGTGGGGGATAATTTCCTGGCACAGTTTGGGCCCATTAGTACCAATTGAGCATCGTGTCAACGCCACAGCCTACCTGAGTATTGTTGCTGACCATGTCCATCCCTTTATGACCACTGTGTACCCATCTTCTGATGGCTACTTCCAGCGGGATAATGCGCCATGTCATAAAGCATGACTCATCTCAGACTGGTTTCTTGAACACGACAAAGAGTTCACTGTACTCAAATGGCCTCCACAGTCACCAGATTTCAATCCAATAGAGCACCTTTGGGATGTGGTGGAACAGGAGATTCACATCATGGATGTGCAGCTGACAAATCTGCAGCAACTGCGCGATGCTATCATGTCAAAATGAATCATACTCCCTGAAGAATGTTACCAGTACCTTGTTTAATCTATGCCACGAAGGATTAAGGCAGTTCTGAAGCCAAAAGGGGGTCCAACCCGGTACTAGCAAGGTGTTCCTAATAAAGTGGCCAGTGAGTGTATATGGCTATTCTGAATTCCCTTGCATGACTCGCAGAAGTACACAGTCTTGTTGCTTGAGTTTTGAACATGTTCAAACACTCTGTGTGACAGATAAACTCTCAAAATAGTAACAGAGTTTATGTGGGCATCTCTAACTTGTCTCAAGAGCACAAGAACTGTATTTTGACTCCCGAGAGGAAGTGTTAAGGTAAAATGTTTTATTATGTTTAATGCACTCATGTAACCTTTAAGAATGTGTTTATCTGTCTTTTACTGTTTGTGAAGACTTAGAAATTTAACTAAATACTGTATGTCTTCTCTCCAACATGCAGAAGACAGTTTGTGCAGGTGCAGTGGGTTGTATTGTGTCTAGTTTGTTTAAAATTCTGCTATTAATTATTTGAAGTCAAGTCTCTCTGACTGGACAAAATTTAATGAAACTTTCAGGGAAATAAAATCAGTGGTTGTACATCTACAACTGATTACCTTTTAGAGCTAACTCAATTCAAAATGGCTTCCATAGCTAACTGACCTTAGAAAACAAAAATTCATATAATTCAGTCAGTTTTACAGATGTGATAGAATTTAGTGTGGTTGTAGTTGAGCATGATTTACAACACATACTTCAAGGGTTACCTATTCTTTGCTTAAAATTTGTGCAATAGCTGCTGGCATCAACTCTCTTTGAATATTAGCAAAATATCTCATGAGCCAAAGGATGGATTTTAATTAAACTTTTAGAAAGTAATTATTGTATGTACGTACTTTTACAACTGATTAACTTTTGGACTCAATCCAATTTAAGATGGCCGCCACAGCTTATCCACATTAGCCAACACAAAAATGGCTTTTTCTTAGTCAATTTCACAGATACTGGGCTAAAATTTTATGTTGTAGTGGCTGACAGTCCTCAGCGTGAAATTTCTTGACTGCCACAATAGCGCCCCCACCAACCCCCACACCACCCTAAACAGAACAAAGTGGGGACAGAAAGGAGACAGTAAGCTGTTAACAGTTCTGTTAAATGGCTCTGAAGACCAGTTCGTCTTTACACTGCCTCTAGCCATTACAAACTACTGATGGAGCTGGCCATGTCCCATATAGATGTGAGCTTTTAGAAATGAAGTGACAATTGCAAAACCAAAGAACAGAACTCAGATGTGTTGACGTGGTGCCCAATGCATTAAATGTGAGACGGATGTCTCCCTCATATCGTTTTCAAAACATGACAAATTCACTCAGTTTAGTGATCCTCTTTGTGGTTAATAATTATCTAATTATTTTAACTAAATACAATGTGGCTGTGTCATCAAAGACTTTTCCTTGGTAATAAATCTGTTTTTTTAAAATTTGCATTTAGAGGGTCAAACAGACCATTTCACATGTCGACCAATTTGACTCTGTTACTGCCTCCTTTCGTGGCACAAAGAGTCAGGGGTGGGTTGGCCTCAATTCCCCTTGCCCCTTCAGTCCATATGTCACAGACATTACAGTGGTTTTTTTATGATTTTGTTTGGATTTATTTTTTAGTGTGTGGTGTTTGGATTGTTTTTTTTTTTTTAATTTGTATTTTGGGTGTTTTTCACATTCGTTGTTTTGGATTCAGCATGTTTTTCACTTAACTCATTAGCACCTGCTGTTGACTGCCCTTCTCCCTGAATTAAAACTTTCAGACTCCAATTGGCTGGGAGTATGCATTCCTTCCCTAATTAAGCTGGACAATTAAGATCAGGTGGGCAGGTAGGTTAGGTAGGTAGGTAGGTACATTTATTTATATAGCACTTTTCAACACAAGGAGACTCAAAGTGGCGGGAGAAAACAGAGGATCCATCCCACGGCTCGGCTCCGCCAAACCCAGTCGATCTATCAAACCTGTGGTGAGGTGGCTTGGTCTTCTACCCAATGCTCACAATTGTTCAACTAAAGGAAAGTAATCATTATCTTCTTGGGCATATCAGCCCATTTTTTGCGGACGCTTGGGCGGGTCCTTAGTCCCCGTTATTGTTTTGCATAGCACACGAGTGAAAGCAGGATGTGGATGTGCAGCTGGGACAAGCCAGCTTGAAAGGACCAAACAAGCAGACGCGGACGGCTTCACTTCTGGGTTCATTGGAGTGGAGATCTAATTATTGATCTCTGTGCAGGCGGATGGGACTGCTCCCTGTCAGGATGGTGTGATGATCTCCCCCTGCTGGTGTGGTGACACACTTTTAATGATGAACCAAACTGAGCTGTGGAGATTAGAACCTTGGAGTGTTTGTTGTTTTGATAACCTTTAGATTTCACTTCTTAGGCCTTTTTATCTTTTTCTATTTTAGGATTTTTGGTACTGTCAATAAATAAATGGCAAATTAACTTTTTAAACAAATTCTTCATTGTGATTGTGTGACGGGAAATTTAAACCTAAAAAAAATTAAGGCAAGAAGCAGCTAAAAGCTGTGACACATACAGAGGTGGCCAGAAGGCGTTTAGGTCCTGAAAATAAGTGTTTGGCAAACATTTTGAAGCTAGTGAAGTTTCTCTGATTGCAGCTTTAGAGGGACATTCTGTCACGTATTTTATCAACAAATCAAACTGTCCTCATGACTTCTACAATAGTAAGAACAAACACCCATATGGTTCCATGCTGATCTGCTGATAGATTAGACAATAAATCTGCTGCTGGTTGGCCCTGGTTAGATCAAACCAGCGGGGCACAGGCCTGTGCATACATCTTTCTCCATGGAAATCCCCATGATTAAATAAATTTAGTGGAAGGCTCTTCAGAATAAATATTTTTTTTCTTTAATAAAAAATATGACTAATGTATGACGGTTTAGAAAAGTGTTCTTTGTCAGCGTTAGAAAAAGAGTTGATGTCAGTAAGGTTCAGCCCCCACCTCAGGAAGTAATCATGTAAGAGGCTTTCATTTGTACCACTACTGTTGGCGCTAAGAGAAAACCAAACAGATGCTGAAGGCTCACACTTCTCAAATGATTACTGAAAGAAAAGCAGTCAGAAAAGTCTGCCTTCCATCTAGCTAGAATAAATAAGCTGTTTTTCTGTCGGAAAAGTTGACAGACAACTTGGGAAACTGCATTTTCTGCAATACTGCAGTGTAAATTTCGAGTGCTCAATGACTTTGCTAATCTTTGCTGAAGAAGCTGAAACTAAGTTGTTAATGTTAAAACAGATGACTGAAGTTGGAATGTTTCTGATTCAGCATTCACACAGACAAAAAAGCCATGTCAGTAGGATTTCTGTGTCTGTAGTCCCCGAAGAACTTGAAATCCACTTTCCAGTTAGTTTACCACCTCTTCTTGTGTTTGAACAGAGAACCAGATATTTTAGTGTTTAAAGACTTATATTGATTGCTTTCTCAAATCTGAGCAACAATGACAGTTTCCTTACATTCAATGTGTAAAGAAAGAACACAGATGTGTGTGAGCTGACTGACACCACCATGTGCACCTGCCAAGCCACTGCTGGTAAAAGTACACTGAAGAAGCTACAAAAAGTCTTCAGTGGCTTCAAAAAGGCCCAGCAGCACAGTAAGTTGATGTAGAACCAAGAATCGATAGCAATAAGGAATCTGATAGTAGGTTTGTAGCTCTAGGTGTTGCTCTGCTCTGTCTCATCTTACACTGTCTACAGTATAATAAGCCAAAGGCTGACAGGCTGGGCTAATGTGTGGGAAATAGCTGAATAAACAGGCCCAGTAATAGCTCCCCTGTTGGTCCTTTCTTTGGCTTTTTAAATTCTTGCAGGTTAGGTAGGTGCTTTTATTTTTCCATGGATTAAGGAGATGTGGGCATATATCAGTCTGTAGGGAACTTCAACATCTTGGCTGAAAGTTAAGATGACCATTAGCTCTTGCTCCCCCCTAAACACTGCTACCCTATCTTTGTCAAACTGAGTTACTCATAGAGCTTACCTGCAAAAGCTGGCCTCATGGTGAAGTCATGTTCATCAATGCGTAGGAGGTGGCTGGTTCTCAGCTTTTGGGATTTGGTGCCATCCATAATCTTCTTTGACAGAAGCCTGACAAAGAACAAACAAACAGAGAAATTTATCTAAAGTAAATAATAGATCATTCTTGTCACATTTGCTTAAGTCTTTTATAACAACAGTCAGATGCCCATGTTAAGAATAAAACATTTGTTGCTTTTGTTTATACTTACCAATAAAAAGGTGTGAAACATTCAAAGCAAAAATGAAGCTAATATACTGATCATATATGGTAAATTATGCTGATCACAAAGTAACAAAGTGTTTCAAGGTTAAGATGAGCAAAAAGTTGTTACTTGTAATGAATGCATTGCCAAAGCATATGGGACATTTTGAGTAATTGCCAAAAAGGTGAGATTAATGAAGCCAGACCACTGGTCTTCTGAAACCAGCCTGATCCATAGCAGCTCTACCTCACAGCTTACATAACTACACAGCAGATTTGAAATCTGGTCCAGTAGATCAACAACAGTAACAATGGTGGACAGCAGAGGGCTGTTTGTTCTGTTCACCCTTTTTAAATGACCAGAGCTTCTGACATGAAAGGTATATTGGCTACACCATCTCTTGGAACAGTGGAGACACACTTCTCACAATTTACAGATACTGAACAGGCCTGTAACTGTTTTCATGCTCAAGACAGACATTTCTGTGTGCATGCTTTTGTTGTTGAAATACAAAACTCACAGTGCCAGCTAGCGACCTGGTATGGAAACTACAGCAGATCCTATGGTTTGCTTTAAACCAAAAATCTTCACTGTTGGACGCAGTGGATTATACTGCATAACATTCCTGCATTAGATAAGATTATGTGAGCTCTAGCGTTAATAGTGGACATATCAGTGAGCTAAAACCAGCAGAATGTGTCCACAGGGCAGACTTATTTCTGCCCCTATGAGACTTTGTTCGTGCTGCCTGCAGATCTGATCACTGCCTACATGGTGATATGATAAATCTACTGATGAATGACTGGTAATGAGAAAAAAATGAGAAAAACCCAAGTACAAACCACCAAAACAGTGAAAAAACACAGAACAAAACAATACACTGCAAGCTAAGTAATTAAGTGACTTAAGTAACATTATTTATTAGAAGGAACTAACCACTGGGGACCAGGCACCAGATGTCCCACAACTCTGCATGGAAAAGCAGGTAAAGAAAATGAATGGATGGAATTGTCAGCACCCTACCTACCCTAATTAACTGGCTGCACCTGCAAGGCAGCAGGAGGGTTGAAGTCAACCTGCCTCTAAGCAGCCAAGTGAGTCAGTAATAGGCCTGTCGCGATAAACGATAAATCAATTAATCGCACTATGAAAAAATGAAGTCGATAAGTTTCATTTATCGGCGTCATCGTTCCTTCATGTTTCTGTCTCTTTCTACTGAAGATACTGTGTGACAAAAGGCTCCGATGCCCTTCACTGACCCCTCCCTTTCTCTTAGCGTCAGGGGGGTTGTGGCCTATTGCGTCAGGTAGCCAGTCGAGGCGCCTTGGCTTGTACCTTTTTAGCATTAGCCCCCGCTAGGAGTTAGCAAGCTAAAGAAATGCTGTTTGATATTAGGGAAAAAAACGAAATGGAATTGGTTTCAAGCTCAAAGTAGCAGCATCAGTGTGGGAGCACTTCGGATTCAAACCAAATGACTGAGGTGAACCGCTGAACCTTTGAGAGCCGGTATGTCGCATTTGTGCTTCTGTCGCCGTGTGCTTTTGTTAGTTTGCACTTTTTGTTTAAAAAACTGGCAGTTTTGTCCATCTTCTCTATGTAAAACTAATGATTATTATTTTTTGAAGGGCAGTTTAGTTTACAGACTTAATAATCCATACTGTTTTGGTTGAATGTAGGTTTTATTTTTTGTTTTTGTCAATTCATGTGCATTTTTTGTTAACAGAGACTGAGAGTCCATTTTATTTTTGTTTTCGGTTGTTTTGCTTATTTTGTGTTCCAGTTCCAGTGTTAAGTGTTCTTTTGAAATTAATTAATTAGGATGTACTTGCACTTGTGGCATTCTGCCATATGGCTGCATGTTGTGCTCCTCCTGTTTTCCTATTGGCCAGCTCTGTAATTAACCACAGCTGTTGAGGATCAAGATCACCACCACCAGGCTTCTTAAAGCAGTAATGAGGACAACGCTGGAGCATCGCTTCTTACTGGTAAACAGTCTCAGCCACTCTAGCTACCTTACTTCTGTTTAGTAGTAAGTTGGTTTGTGTTTTGTGCCTGCCTGCCTCGATCTGCCTCTGGTTGTCTCTGGAAGACTTTGGTGATTCTCACGCTGTTCTGGATTTGGACCTGAGCCTGCCTGCCTGCTACCTACCTGGAATCCTATGCACCTGAACTTTGTCTTCGTGTATGGACTTACCTGGGAATCCGGATCTTCACCTCCGAGCCTCGCTCGTCCAGAACCTGCCGTAAGACAATACTTACTTGCCAGCCCTTTAACTCATGCTCACCTTCCTCCGAACAAGCCCTATACTTACCGTGTCCATTCCCCTCCAGAACCTGACCTGCGAACCTGTTTGCTCACTGTAAATAAAATCACTTCTTGTAATCGTGCTTCAGTGTTGTTCGTTCTGGGTTACTCTGCTTTGGCATTAGTATAGATCCTGATATTATGTTATTATCATTACATTAGTTTAAAACGGTCTCCAAACAATATTATCGTTTATTGCAATATTTTCTGAGACAATCGTCCAGCAAAATTTGTTATCGTGACAGGCCTAGGCAGTAACAGTGCATAGAGTTGACATACTATAGAGGGATCACACTCTTAAGCCTCCCTGATAAGGTCTATTCGGGGTGGAGGGTCCGTTGGGTAGTCGAACCTCGGATTCAGAAAGAGTAGTGTGGTTTTCGTCCTGGTCGTGGAACACTGGACCAGCTCTATACCCTCAGCAGGGTCCTTGAGGGTGCATGGGAGTTCGCCCAACCAGTCTACATGTGTTTTGTGGACTTGGAGAAGGCATTCGACCGTGTCCCTCGGGGAATCCTGTGGGGGGTACTCCGGGAGTATGGGGTAGTGGGCCCTTTGATATGGGCTGTTAGGTCCCTATATGACCGGTGTCAGAGCTTGGTCTGCATTGCCGGCAGTAAGTCGGATTCGTTTCCAGTGAGAGTTGGACTCCGCCAAGGTTGCCCTTTGTCATCGATTCTGTTCATAACGATTATGGACAGAATTTCTAGGCGCAGCCAAGGTGTTGAGGGGATCCGTTTTGGTGACCTTAGGAT
Organism: Kryptolebias marmoratus; assembly: GCF_001649575.2. Taxonomy (NCBI): domain Eukaryota; kingdom Metazoa; phylum Chordata; class Actinopteri; order Cyprinodontiformes; family Rivulidae; genus Kryptolebias; species Kryptolebias marmoratus. Next base: position 24,022,690 of record NC_051448.1, on the reverse strand, counting down.
TGCGTCTCTGCTTTTTTTGCAGATGATGTGGTCCTGTTAGCTTCATCAGGCCGTGATCTACAGCTTTCGCTGGAGCAGTTCATAGCCAAGTGCGAAGCGGCTGGGATGAGGATCAGTGCCTTCAAATCCAAGGCCATGGTCTTGAGCCGGAAAAGGGTAGAGTGCCTTCTCTGGGTCGGGGAAGATGTCCTGCCCCAAGTGGATCTTCGGGAGATCGTTAGGCGGATTGGTGCAGCGTCTGCAGTGAAGCGGGCACTGTACCAGTCTGTTGTGGTGAAGAGAGAGCTGAGTCAAAAGGCGAAGCTCTAGTTTTACCTGTCAATCTACGTTCCTACCCTCATCTATGGTCACGAGATTTGGGTAGTGACCGAAAGAACAAGATTGCGAATACAAGCGGCTGAAATGAGTTTTCTCCGCAGAGTGTCTGGGCTCTCCCTTTGAGATAGGGTGAGAAGCTCGGTCATCCGGGAGGGACTCAGAGTAGAGCCGCTGCTTCTCCACGTCGAGAGGAGCCAGTTGAGGTGGCTAAGGCATCTGGTTAGGATGCGTCCTGGACGCCTCCCTAGTGAGGTGTTCCGGGCATGTCCCACCGGGAGGAGACCCAGAGGAAGACCCAGGACACGCTGGAGGGACTATGTTTCTCGGCTGGCCTGGGAACGCCTTGGGATTCCCCCAGAGGAGCTGGCCCAAGTGGCTGGGGAGAGGGAAGTCTGGGTCTCCCTGCTTAGGCTGCTACCCCCGCGACCCGACCCTGGATAAGCGAAAGAAGATGGATGGATGGATGGATGGATGGATGGATGGATGGATGGATGGATGGACATCCAACACATATTTTAGCTCAAAGTTCTCCCTGCCGAGTTATACTCCACATCTCTTTGGCACTTCATTAATGACAGCTCACATCTTGGTGGAATGGGATTAGTGATTTATGAACGGCAGGGGGAGCCTAAAGAAAGACTTGTTTGCGGCCATATTGTAGAAAGTTTTGGTAAAAGAACCTATACTTAGTGTGGTGATTTGGGTTTTTTCTGTGTTTTTGTTTTATTTCTCTCGCCTGCTTGGTCCACGTCAGCCCGGCTCTTGCCTGCTTGGTCCACGTCAGCCCGGCTCTCGTCTGTTCCGCCGAGGACGGCGTCCGGCCCGTCCCTTAGAACTCTTGCCTCCCCGAGGACGGCGCCTGGGCCGCCCGCCTGAACTCTTGCTCTGCCGAGGACGGCGCCCGGGCTGCCCTCCTGAACTCTTGCTCCGCCGAGGACGGCGCCTGGGCCGCCCACCTGAACTCTTGCTCCGCCGAGGACGGCGCCCGGGCCACCCTCCTGAACTCTTGCTCCGCTGCGGACGGCGTTCGGGCCGTCCGCCAGAACTTTTGCCTTTTCGGCTCACGGGTCACCCGTTTGAACATTTATTTTTGTTTTAGGCATGTTTTTGTTCCCCCAGGCCGGTTGCCTGGTCGGTTTTTTGAATTTGTTTTGTTTGTGCCCTCCATCCTGTGTTTTTGTTTTTTCCCCCCACCACCCTCCCGGCTAGGTTTTTTTTCGTTTTAGGG
>NC_051448.1:24005634-24021131 GCF_001649575.2 Kryptolebias marmoratus | reverse complement strand
TTTTAGTTTATTGGTTTGTGTTTAGTTTCTGTTTTCGTGTTTTTCACTTTCTCATTCCTCAGTCTATTTCTCTCTCTGCATTCCTGCCACGCCCACTTACACCTGTCAAAGTCTGCTAATCATGTCACCTGTCCCCACTTACCTGATTATCCTCAGCACTTTAAAACCCGGTCATTTCTGTCTATACTCCGCTGGTCCATTGTCGTTGTTTGCCTGTCGTTTTTCCGTCTCTTCATGGTTCTGTTGCTCTGTGCTTTTGCTCCATTTGTCTTTTTGTTTTGCTGCCACGTCAGCTGTTTGTTTTCATTTTGTTTCTTTAGTTTAATAAATTAGTTTCTGTTCCTTTAATAATGAGTCTGCGTTCTGGGTTCGCCTTCGTCTCCACCGTTCCTGACACTTAGCTAAGTAAAAACAGAGTGATTGAAATTGATAACTGGATATATTTTATTAATTGTCTTTTTTTTTTGTCTGAAAATTTAAAGGGACACATTTGGACTTCATTTGATCTGCGTTGTTCAGTTTCCTTGAACTAAACAAGTTCCTCTTGAATAAACTAATGAAACAATGCACCACAGCATTATGTTAACCTCTGGTCAAAGTAACAGTAAACTGTCTTTAGTCACACAGATACACTGTATTGCCAAAAGTATTCACTCACCCATCCAAATGACTGAATTCAGGTGTTCCAATCACTTCCATGGCCACAGGTGTATAAAATCAGGCACCTAGGCACGCAGACCGTTTCTACAAACATTTGTGAAAGAATGGGTCGCTCTCAAGAGCTCAGTGAATTCTAGCATGGTACTGTGATAGGATGCCACCTGTGCAAGAAGTCCAGTCCTGAAATTTCCTCCACAGTCAACTGTTAGTGGTATTATAACAACGTGGAAACGATTGGGAATGACAACAACTCAGCCATGAAGTGGTAGGCCACGTGAAATCACAGAGTGTGTTCAGTGCATACTGAAAACTCATAGTGAACAGAGGTCACCAATATTCTGGAGAGTCAATAGCTACAGACCTCCAAACTTCATGTGGCCTTCAGATTAGCTCAAGAACAGTGTGTAGAGAACTTGACTGGCCAGCACAGAGTCCTGACCTCAACCTGATAAAACACCTTTGGGATGAATTAGAGCAGAGACTGTGAGCCAGGCCTTCTCATCCAACAACAGTGTTTGAACTCACAAATGAGCTTCTGGAAGAATGGTCAAAAATAGGGCTGGGTTTAAAAAATCAATTAATTGATTTGAATCGATTTTCCTTTGAATGGCCCAGTATTGATTCATATAACCCCTTAAATTGAACCTTTTAATATGTCTTTTTGCCATAATGCAATGTGACTTCTCGCGTGAAGCAAGATCTTGTCACGCCGCGAGTAGTAGTAGAGTAACTATTTAAGGTCCACTCTGCCTATTTGTATCCAAATAGCTTATGCATCACTTAACGGATTTTATTGAAACTTTCCGAAAGTAATCATTGGATGTACAGATTAACATTTTAAAGCCAACCCAATTCATGAAGGTCAGCATAGCCCCTTGACATCAGAAAACTCCAAAATGGCTATAAGTCAGTCAGTTTTACAGATATTCTGCAAAGATTTGGTGTGGTGGTAGTAGGCGAGACAACCAGATGCTGTAAGTGCTAATCAATGTTGAAGATTTTTATTTAAAACTTCAGCATCAACTGTTGGAGTTAAACCTGTTTGTCTTTTAGAAAAATTTGTGAACCACTTGATATATTTTGATGAAACTTCCGCTGGAGATACATCTACCACTGATTAACTTTTGGAGTCAGTCCGATACAAGATGGCTGATATTCTGAGTTTTAAACTATGTGGCAGGCGATATGCAAAGCTAGGCCTTTTAATTTAATTTTCTTTTTACATTTTATTTAAATGCTTTGTATGTATTATGCAATTTCTGTGTATTTTATAGTAAAGTACATTATGATTTTTAAGTGTGAAGGTGTTTTAAATCAACTTTACGAACTTACTAAGTCTCTGTTTTGTGTTGGTTAATGCGCGCGGCGCGTGCACGTCAGAGTAAGTCCAGAAAGAGTGCACAGATGCAGCTAATGTGTCTGCTGATGAAGAAGACTTACATTCCTGCTGACCAGCGCTTTGTTCTGCTTCTGAATCTCCGTGAGTCCACAGCCAGAATCAGGGTTACACCCAGGACCAGGATGTGCAGGAACCTGCCAGAGCACGGCATGATGTTCGGTAAAAGTCTCTGAGCGGGCTGTCTGAGACCTGCGCTTCCTGAGGCGGGGCTCTGAGACCACTACCATCCCTTCCTCAGAGCTCGGAAACTGGGCTGAACAAGTGCAGCACACACCGGCAGCTTTCCACGGACAGACGGCGTGATGAAGCCTGAGGATGAAGCCTCCGATTGGTCCTTAGACTTAGGAAAGGCGGGCTCTGATTGGTCCTTAGCCTCAGGAGGGGCGGGCTCACCTGTCTCCTCATAAGTCCTGAGGTTGAGGCTTTGCTGGAAGTAAAGTTGTCCTTAGTTTATAGGTGTGGTTCACATATATGGAGCTAAATCAGGAACATAATATTTGTCCATTTGAATAATAAAAAATAAAAATAATAGAAAATGTGGAAGTGGACAAAACCAAGCTTTCACTTGAACAGCATTTAATCATACGAAGAGCAGCAGTTCTGCATATATAATCTAAATGTTGTGGAATATAAGGCCTTGTATTTATTCTCCCAGGCTTTATTTTATGTTTGATTATTATATCTTTATCATTTGTGTTTATCACCATTTTATGTTTAGTCACCATTTTAAAACCTTTAACAAGTAGTTGTTTAGTTTATCTGGAAAGAGAGGTATGTGCTAGAAGCCCTGGATTTGAGCCACGGTGCCAGGCATGAAGGGGGAAGAAGTTGCCCTTTGACCTCCAGAGAAGAGAGACACCCTCTGACGGAGGGGAGAATGCTAAGCATTAAAACCAGAAAACATCTTTGTTTCCTCAGACAATCTTGGGGTCCTTTTGGTTGCAAAACTTTGAGGTGATGTGTCTTTTCACATTTCATTGATTGTCTCCCAGGTGCACTTGTGTAATAATTTGATGATTTTCTCTCTGCTTTTGGTAAAATAAATCTTAAATTTAAGGTATTGTCTCCTGACGGTCATTTCCATCAAGAACCCGGGTGAGGTGAAGGAGTAGGAGAACAGGTGAAAATCCTTACCTCAACAAAAAGGAAATACTAAAACTAGAAATTGGCTTCACTCCTTTTGTAGCCCAGCTGATAAAGCGGCGAGCCGGGTGGGCGGAGCTCGCAGCGTCTAAGCCGAAAACCCCGTTCAGTCAGGCACCTCGCCAAGAGGGTCCACATATTAATAACCCCTAAGTTGAAGCCAGAGCAGTTACAGCGTCTCCACAGGATGGTAACAGTATCAATTTTAGGTCAAGCTTCCATGTAAACAAACGAGACTTTGCTCTTTTGAAAACAAAACACACCTCAGATATTTTCATTCCAGTAGTTCTTACCTTGCTGCTGTGTTAAAATATTCATTTTTCTGATAAGTTCAGATCTAATTAGTTATTTCATACTTGAGAAAAAGGTATGTAATGTTATTGTTGTGTGCTGGAGCAGGCAGGGCTTAAAACCCCACATCCCTAGTGAGCAGACTCTGGGTCCAAAAATACAAGAAGACAGCTTCCATAAACCTTGTCCAGCTTGGTCTAGTATTATAATACACGTGGCATGCCTATGAACTAATACATTTATGAACTGATAGCAACAAAACCAAGCTGTTAAGCTGCCAAGGTCAAAATGTGATGAATAAAGTCAGCCAATCTGCTGAATATGACACTTCATCATTTATTTAACAGTCATTTTAGAAGTAATGTTCTGTTTAATAGTTATCATTAGTTAGTACCTTATCAGCTGCACCATCAGTCAAAGAACACGGTATGGAGAAAGAGGCAGAACTTTTCATCCATGTTAGACTAATGACTAAACCAAACAAGTGCCAGTTTTTTAACATTATGGTTTTTCCTCTCTCTACACAACAACAATTACAAAATGTTCAAAATTTTATTAGCAAATAAACTAAAAAAAGTCTTTATAGATGACTCTAAACATTGTTTTATGTCCTGTACTTATTAAAAATAAGATTGGCCTTTGATAATTGTGACAACCTTAAATCAATATCAGATAACAGTTTTATTTTAACCCTCTCAAGGCAGGCGTTGCAACAACATATCTGATTTTTCCTGTTACTAAAACTTAATTTGAGCCTGAGAGGGTTAATATTTCATATTCTGAAGGGACATGTCCAGAGTGTCCCCCGCCTTTCACACAACGAAGGCTATAAATATGCATCAGCTCCAAACGACCAGGAAACGAGAAGCAAGTAAAGAAAATGGATGGATGGATGGATTTTCATAAGGCATTTAACTCTAGAACCTGAGTTTCCTATTAAGACCTACAGCTCTCAACTTATTTGGTTTTAGAGAACATAAAAAAATCACTTTGCAACTTACATGTCTTTGGAAAGTGTTTAATTAATCTGCCTCATAAAAGATTTATAAAAGAGGCAATATGTCGGAGATGTCTGGTGTCTCTTTCCCAATTTATGCAAACTTTGAAAATGGTATGTTTGAGTCAACTAGCTGATGATACAATGCTGTTTTTACAAGACATATGTCAAATTAATGTTAGTACATGAATGTATGCATGCTGAGCATGGATAGTCCGTGTTCATGCCGATGGTGCCGAATGAGGCTGAATGTAACATATTCAAATCTTTTGTAGACCTGGAGTTTTTATTAAGATGCAATTATTATGAAACAGAAAAGCTTCCTGTAAACAGTCACGTTTATGCTAGACAATGATGTACAAACAGAATGTCTTCCCTCATTTTTGCCCATGGCTGTGTGTGTTTGTGTCTGTCAGCAAAATATCTCATGATAGATTTTAATGAAACTCGAATTTATCTCTAATCAGATGTACATCTACAGCTGATTAACCTTTGAAGTCAACCTAATTCAAGATGGCTGCCACAGCAAACTGACATAAGGAAACACAAGAATGGCAACCACTCATTTCAGATTTGCAAATATTGTGCTGAAATTTAGTGTGGTTGTAGCTGAGGACCATCTTCAATGAATACTCTAAGCAAGATTACATGTAAGCCTTCACATTACTGCATGAGATTCCACATATTATTATGTTCAAGCTTTGACCAAAACAACAACTTTTTTATTTCTCACTGTACAATTATCTTAGTGGAAACTTTGGCATGAATTTGAATTGTACACAGAGTATTGTAATGGCAGAATTTACTATTTACACCTGTTGTTTATAAGTCCTGATTATATTATGACTTCTATTCCAAGTCCCATGGGTTCTCACAGAATGACCTTGTTTACAGGAATGATGTTGAATTTTCTCCTCGTGGGAACCAGACTGACTTGTTTTTTCCTACCTCCTCCTTCTGGTCCAGTATTTCAATATCTTTAATAAAAGCACCTGTGTTGACTTGGGGGACCAGAGCTTGGATTTGTAGCTTCCCCATTCGGATCTGGAACTCTGATGGTAATTCTTAATTGTTTTTAATGCTCTCTATATTTTGTGCACAACATATAAATAAATCTGTTTGAGTAATTTCATCTAACAGTGCCTGGAAGTTATTTTGCTGCCACAACAGTATGCATGGATAATGACGCTCAGCTAATACCAAGATTAGTCAATAGCTGTAAAATCAGCTGAGTTACTTCATAGCCATTTTAGCGTTGGCTCACATCAATTAGTTGCAGTGGCCATCTTGAATTGGTTTGGCTCTAAAAATTCATCAGATGTAAGTGTTCATCCAGTGATTACTTTCTGAGAGTTTTAACCCTCTCAAGGCAGGCATTGCAACAACATATCTAATTTTTCCTGTAACTAAAACTTAATTTGAGTGGTTCATATGACAAAAACAAGCAACAACATTGTCCTCCACCTTCGCCTTTTGGCATTGGGCAAAAATTAAATATAATATGATATATAATATCCTACAGCATGCAGCTCCACAAGCTTGGTTCTGAGTTTGAACCATGACATTGTTCATGTTCTAGAAAAGCAACCTAAAAGCAGACAGAAAACAGGTATTTAAAATAATCTGATTTATTTTTTTTGTTTGTATCCTTAACAACAAGTAATAACAACAATTGGCACAATCACTGAAGGGTATATTGCAGAGAATCTGAGAATAAAATATAATATTAAAAAAAAGAAAACTAATGGTCTGAGGTGATGTCTGGACACAGGTAGAGACTTGCTTGTCTTCAACAGGATGGATGTCCTCAGGGATGCTAACAAAGACATGAAATGGCAGAGAAATGGAGGCAGAGTGAAGGAGGAAAGAGGCATATTGGTCAACTCAAACCCTGCTGGAGTCAAATGTGAAATAGAATTTAACATACAGCTGCAGATTTGGAAGACATCTTGTTTGAGGTGTAGCGAGATACTCATCTCACAAGATGAGATGGGATTCTGGCTCGACAAGACAAGGTTGTATTATATATAGGCTATATATAAAAGCTTTGCCATAAACTCATCTGCATGGCATCTCTCCACTCTGATTTCTTCTTTCAGACCTTATAATGGAGCTTCTAACTTCTCAATAAAGCTGTGACCTTTGAACTCAGGGGGGTCCGAATCATTTTCACAAGGGGCCAAATTAAAAACCTGATCAAGGGCCAACTGTTTTTTCAACATTTTCTTGAAGAAAAAAAAGGCATTTTTCAGGCTTCTTTTCAAAATATTCACACAAAAATTAACTATTTTTTCTCATCAGTCAGAACAAACCGAGTTTATTGGAATGTTTTTAAATAAATGACTAAAAAAATGCTATTGTATTCCTTTGTATTCATTTTTGACTAGCTTCTAATTTTCCATTTCACTGCAGCCAACCAAAACAGCTAAAAAAAACCCTCAATAAAAATTCAAACAGCTGCCAACATTTCACCTTAAAATTACAGAAGGTAACACAAAAAATATCATGGATAAAATGAAATTCAGACACGCTGTAGCTGTGGTGTAGCTCTGACAAGTGTTTCTCTGAGAGGACAGAGTGAAACTCCTATGTGTTTTAGTTATTTATTTTTTCATCAGATGTTCCTGACCCTGAACACAGAATTGATAAAACATCTTGTATGGCGAGGGAACAGTAATGTATGGGAATTTGTATTACCTCCACCTCAAAGATGGTTTGACTCTTCCTATCAACGCAGACAAATCAATAAGAAGTTGGAACTTTTTCTCAGCTTAAAAGTTGACAAATCACCATGTGAGCTGAGCTCTAATGCTTGGTTCACACAGGCATGCTGCCTTTCTAAAACAATCTTTTGGAAATGCAGAAAAACACCTAAAATGCCTCAGTAACTATGCCAGGCCTGCCTGTGGTGCTACAACGCTGCCGCGAAAATACGCCTCAAACAAAAAAGACAACATGGAGCAGACGCTAGATTGTAAACGCAAGAAGAAAAAGATGAGAATGAAGAAGACAGGAGCAAAAAATTCTTTTTATAGACTGAGAACTAAGTAGAATTTCTACTTTGTGTCACATCAAAGTCGGTCCAAATCTGTGGACAAAATGAACAATTTCAGGCAGTCTCCAAAGAGAAGGCTGGGTAAATTATATACAAGTGTTAGTATTTTAAAACATTTCTCATTTCTTATGTTTTTAAAAGTATACTTGATGTATATTACTTTTTTCTGCAATGTTTGCTTAGGTATTGTTGACAGTTAAATAAAGTGATAATAAGGTTGAAATGATAAAAAAAAAACCTTTCCATATTCACAAAACACCATTCCTGTGTGGCTGCGTGTTCCTATTCAGGGTCATGGGGAATGGTACCTACCTCCAGCTGGGGGGGCGGGACACATGTAGACAGGCCACCAGTCCATCCCAGGGTCAACACAGAATCAAATTCAAAGCCTAGCATTCCTTGAAGTAATGCATATCACCCACCTCCTTTCATGCCAGAGTTTTAGACTAAGATGATTTTATGTTGAGAGATGACAGAGTTGTAGTTACGTCGGTCAAAAGGTGTAACTGACTTTTATAATCTAATGCAATATTCCTAGATCTCGCTGAGGTGTTAGGGTTCTGAGTGCATGTTGGTAAGCGAACACACCAAAGTTTAGGTCAATATCGGTAAATTCAGCTGAGTTCTAGACATTGCTGTGGTGGCCATCTTGAATGGAGTTGACTCCAAAAGGTTTTAAATGTACATCTAATGATTACTTTCTGAGAGTTTCATTAAAATCTGTCCTGTTCATTATATACTTTGGTAACAATCATTATCGCCTCCAGGAGATAATAACCATCAACACCTAGTCAGTTTAGAATCACTACATGCATGTTTTGGGTCTGTGAGAGGAAACCCGAGAATCCGGAGAAAACCCACACAGGCAGAAGGCGAACATTCAAACTCCTCACAGAGAGAACCATGGTGGATCTTAAAGCATACAACCTTCTTTCTCTGAGGTAACAGCACTGCACTCCACCTAAATGTCTTATTTACACTCATTTGAGCCAGTTGTCCTTTGGTATAGATGATGATTTTAAAAATCTTAAAAGATACTCATTGCAATGTTATGAAGACCAGTAAAAAATATTCATAAAGTAAGAAAAAAAATCTGCACAGATTTTTGAATTATTGATGGTTTATACATCTTTAAATTAAAATTTTTTAAGCAAAATTAGCAAATGGCTGTCAACTACCATGTGTTGTTTACCTACAGAAACAGGCGAAGTGACTGGAAATAGGTCAACAGTGGCAAAGTTCACAGAAAAGCCATTTGGGGATGGAGAAGTCTGATAGTTTTGATACAAGGATCTATAATTACCATCAAATTTGTTGACTAAAGTATGCAGATAAAAAGATTAAGTTGAACTGTGAAACACACCAGTATAGTAGAAGTTTAGCAAAAGCTGTGTTTGAAAGCTTGTCTGATTCCGCCATATTTGTTTACATAAACAGACGACAGCCAGTTTACCGTAGGTCAAACACGTGACTAAAACTTCTACGTTTTTGAGTTCACTGAGTGCTTTGATTACATGAAGCGTGGACCCACATTAATTAATTGCAAATTAATATATCTGGAAAAATACTGGACTGAACTCTTTTAAACAGCACCATTTAATATAGTTCAGAAAAACATTTGTTATGTTGGATTTCACACTTTGCAATGAGTACATTTAAATTACTAATGTTACAAAGTTACCTAACATCCCTGCAGTGGTGCTTTTAAACACTAAGTACATCACAGCAGCAAACACTGCATGTTTTTGTTAATGAAGATGAGGGATTAATTTAAAAACAAAATCAAAAGCCTAGCATTCCTTGAAAGGAATGCAAATCACCAGCAGCTTGCCATGCAGAGTTTTTGACTAAGATCATCTTATGAGTTGAAATGAATTGTAGCCGTTTTGGTCAAACTGTAAAACATAATAATAATATTAATATTATTATTCATGTTATAGCACTCAGATGATGTATTGTGAAAGACTCTCAGCTGCCTACACATCAAATTTTAGCATAATATCTGTAAAATTGACAGAGTTATAGTCATTTTTGTGTTAGCTAAAGTAGATTAGTTGTAACAGCCATCCTAAATCGGGTAGACTAAATTTTAATCAGTTGTAGATGTGGAGCCAATGATTATTTAATGAAAGTTTCATTATATCTGTCCAGTCGTTCTTGAGATATTTGTCTGATAGGCAGACAGAGTTGACTACAAAAAGTTAATGGGAATTTCCAAAGATTTTGAACATTGTGTTAGAATATGTTGGAATATGTGCTGGGAATTGGGAATCAGTCTCAGCTACTACCACACCAGATTTTAGGTCAATATCTGTAAGATAGAGAATGAGTTAGAGTTATCTTTGTGCTTATTAGGGTCAGTTGGCTGTGGTGGCCATCTTGAATCAAGTTGATTCCAAAGGTTAATCAGTTGTAGAGGCACATTTAATGATTATTTTCTAAAAGTTTCATTAGAATTCATCCAGAGGTGAGGTTTTTGCTAACAGACAGACACAGAGATGGCCAAAAACATCATGGCTCTGCCTTCACCCTTTGGTGGCAGGTGATAAATATATCTGTTATTTACTGTTGCTTACACATACACACACACACACCTCTAAACAGATCAAAGTGGTTCAGACTCAGTCTTGGTGGTGGATGTAAAGTTATTCATTAACCGGTTCACTGCTTCCCCCTCTTTAAGGAAAATAAAAGTCCTGAATTAACAAGTTGATCTTATTGTAGAATAAAGACTCTGCAGTTTGATGAATCAGCATCTGTGTCGGCAAGGGATTAAGACCCATCAAGTTATTGAAGTTCATGTAGATAATTCTGCAGGAAATCATTCATTAGAAATTAAAAAAAAATATATTGATAAGAACAAGTTAAAGGAAGACGTGGTGTGTGTGGTTACTGATCAGGAACAACCTAAAAACTGAAGTAACTAATTAAAAGCCACCGTCAGTGCGGTGCCTCCTCTCAGCATGGCACTCTGCCTCAGCTGCTCACAGTTCTACAAGGATTGCAGCAGCAGCAGGAGATGTCACAAGTCGTAGTTAAACTTGTACTCGTTGGCCGAATAAATCCGGCGGAAAATGAGGACAGCTAGAGCCAGAGTGAGCACCATGATGAGGACCGCCGAGCCCGCATGGCTTTGGTTCTGAGGGTGGTGTGGAGCTGGGCCAAACAAAGCTCTGCTGGCTGCCGGCTCCCTGGCTGCTCTCTGCGCCGGTGGGCCGTGTTGCTGTGCGCGGCGTTGGCGGGGGCTGAGGGGCTCGCTGGAGCTGCTGTTGGTGGGGGTCTGGGATCCCTCTGCTCCTGTTGCTAGAGATGCCTCTACCTGAGGAAGACAAAAATCTCTGAATTGAAATGTAAAAACTTAAACAAAATATCCAAGAAACCATTTTGTAATCAGAAACTATGTATTTCAGCTGTGGTGCCTTAAGTTCCTATCTCAGACATGCTGCACTTCTGATTTTTGCTGGAATCACTGAAGAAAGCAACAAGTATTTTAAACACACAAGAGTTGAGGTTACAGTTGATACAGAGACTTCAACTGCTAGAATGTTAAACTCTAACAGGTGAAGTCAATTTAAAGTAGACTAGACCTAAAACAAATCCCTTCTCTTCATCAACAGAAACACACAGTGTTTGCTGCCGTGTTGTACTCAAGCTTTGGGAGCACCGCTGCACAGATGTTAGGTATGTTTGTAACAGTGAATAATTTAAAGGTACTCACTGCAAAATAAGAAATCAAACATAAAAAGGTTACTCTGAACTGTATCAAATAGTGCTGTTTGAAGGAGTTTACTCTAATAGAGATATTGGTATATTGGTATTGATATTGGTATTGATATTGGTTCAGTTATCAGTTATTGTTCAGTCATACAGGACTTTATCCACCTCTAAATTTCCCTAATGCCCATCAAATTCAGTAATGACCTGCCTGTCATTCTTTAGCAGCTATATATTAAAGCAAAAAAATATCTTTTGAATTAATTTTTTTTGGTACACCTAATTATATGATCCCTTTCCCTCTCAACAAATTTGAGCATATCGGTCACCTCCCAAAGGTTTTCATGTAATGTATACTGTGTACATGCCCTTAGTTAAAGTACACAGTATAGTGTTCTCTAATGAAGCGTTTAAGTTATAAGACATACATCCAATAAATATCTCCACTAAATCAATCAAAGATATTCCTGAACATTTGTTGTGGTATCTGTCAACAGAAATTATGACTTATTGAAATGATCAAACAAGGTCTTAAATATTACAGAAACATTGCTGTTGCCATTTACAAAAACATAAAGTGTTTTGATGATGATGAATGGTTTATTTTGATATTTGATAGGGACAGATACAATTAACATAGATCAAGACAATCAGATGCCTGCATCACAGTGTTTATAGTCTTGGCTAATTTGCAACACCTGTCCCTAGAAGGACCTTTAACAAAAATAAATAAATAAAAAAACAATATAAATCAACAGTACATACAATAAGATGATAAGGAGATATAAAACAATATATTAAAACAACTAAATCAAAATAATTACAGTATTTAAAAACGAGTACAGTTCTGGTTCATTTTTTGCCAATTCTTAAGCCTTGAAGTGAAAATTTTACAGTCAGTTATGGTCTTAAAACCAGATGGTAGTGAGTTCCAAAGCTTACAACTCTTAACAGAGAAGGCTGTCTGTCCAAAGGTTGTCCTGCAAAATGGTGTTTTACAGTCACGAATTATGGTGCTAATAGTCACTCTTTTAGTTTGAATATAATAATAAGTGTAACGATAGTGATGTGACTGGGGACCTAACCCTGACTTCACACATGTAAGACAGATGTTTTAACCATTGTCCCAACAGAAACATGTTAGGTACTTCACTTATCTATGCTAGCTTTCCTGTTTTTTTTGTGATAAATGTCAGTTCCAACTCTGATCCTTTATCTGGGCTTTGGATCAACATAAGAGAAACTCAAAGTTATTTCAGTAAAGTGATTTATTACCCAGTTTGCCCTATTTTTTACGTGGAAAAATAGGGCAAACTGGGTGTAGATGGCATCACTTACCTGTTCAGCTTGAAGACTTTCAGGAACTTTTTGCTCAGTGGATGTGGAGGTGTCTCCCTGTGGGACCAACGAAGAACCTCCACTTGTACTGGCCTGTGTGGATAAGCTGGATTCTGCCTGCATTGACACACACACATTTGAATTGAGCATTAGCTGCCAACTTATCCCCAGATCTATTTCTTTAAATAAATATTTATCAAGACAAACATGTGACCAAGCAAAACAATTCGAAGATGATTTATTTTTATTGCCTTTTCTGTATCTGGCAACATGTATTTGCATGTCTGAAGTTACTCCCAGTGACTAAAAAAAAAAAGAAGAATCCCAGCAGAGCCACTTTAATAAATAACATATGAGGAAAATGCTTGAAAGATGTATTGATTTAAAATGTTGCTGGCAGACTACAGGTGAGGGAAATGTAAAGTATGAAAGAATTACTATTTATTTCACCTGAAGAAAAAACCTACTAACAGTAGGAGGTAGAGACTAGCCAGGGACAAGGATTGCAAATTAGCCACTGGCTAGACATCATTTATGCAACACATCAGTAATATGTTACTTTAACTTGTTACAATGTTCTGATTGCATTGTCCCTGACAGTTAAAAAAAACACACAAGAAAGTAATCAATAAAACAAGAACTGTACATTATTCATCATTATTAGATGAGAACAAGAACAACTGTGTGAACACCTGGACAGAAATCATCTGTTTGAGGAGTTTCAGTCAGGGTTTAGAGCTTATCATAGCACAAAATAGCACTAGTGAAAGTTACTAATGATTTTCTAATGGCCTCAGACCTGTGTCCATACTTGTCCTGGTAGATCCCCAGTGCTGCATTTGAAACAGTTGATCACAATATTCTATTACAGAGGCTTAGACATGATATTGAGCTCACATGAACAGTTCTAAAATGTTTTAAATCATTTATTTGATAGATTCCAGTTTGTTAATGTTAACAATGAACCTTCCTCATACACCAAAGTTTATCATGGAGTTCATCAGGGTTCAGTGCTTGGACTATACTCTTTACTTTATATATGCTTCAATTAGGGAAAGTTATTATACAGCATTAGATAAATATTCTAATGTTATGCTGATGATACTCAGTTATATTTATCCATAAAACCCGATTAATCCAATCAGTTACTTAGATTACAAACATGTCTTCAAGACATAAAAACCTGGATGACTCTTAATTTTCTGTTTTTAGACTCCGACAAGACAGAGGTTGTGGTTGTCTTATTCCTGTCCTCTCAGCCTCCAGCTGGTTCAGGCAGATTTTTGACCATTCTGAGGCTGGCTCTGGTTCTGCTAGAGGTTTCTGCCTGTTAACAAGAAATCAATTCTTTCCACTGTCACCTTGCTCAAGATGGGGAATCATACCAAAGTAAAAATTTATTGCAATCTGTTGTTTTCTTAGATAGACTCATATTTACTATATGGTAGTTTGTAATATACTGTTTCTGACTGTTTTATATTATAACTGGATGGAATTGTTTATACTTGAACTGGATTTATGATTTGAATATGATATTTTTTCATAGTACCTTGAGATGATGAGTTGTGAATTGGTGGTATAAAAATAAACTGCACTAATTTGAATTGAATTAAAGTGAATGACCTGTAAATCAAGTGTAGCATGTCACTGCTGGAGCATTTACCTTGAAGTTGATTTGCTGAGCTAGTTTTTTAGCCCTGTGATCTTCAGCACTGAGATTGCTGTTGGCAGTCAGAGGCAGGAGAGCAGAGCGCATCAAACAGTCACAACTTTCACAACAAAAATCCTGGGATCTGAAAGAAAACCGGTAGGAAACAATGTGAAGCTATCATCTCACAAGAGGAACTATTAATGCTACAATTCAGACACTCAAACACCTTCATTTTCAAAAAAGTCAGTTGTTCATCTATCCATTTTCTACAATTGTTTTGTCCTAATCAGAGTTGCAGGGAACTGTTACCTATCTCCAGCAGTCAATAGGCAAGAGGTGGGATACACCTGAAGGTTGGCACAGTGGTTACATCACACAACTTTGGTACAGGAAAATAAGGGGTTCAGGGTTTGTGTTGGTCAGTAAGAATTACTCCACTTTGTTCCCTTTAGCAGCTTTATTTCGCCATGCACAACTACAACTGATTCACCTACACCGCCCCACACACGGGGTAAAAAGGACATCACAGTGCCCCCTAGTGGACTGGTGTGCAATATAACCAAGAACTGTAACAATCTCCCTCTCTTCTTAAAAAAAAAATAATAATAATAAATAATAAATAAAAAAATAATATAAATAAAACAATAAAACAAACAAACAAAAATAAAACAAAGATTACTCATGGCAAAACAGTTGGACTGGTGTGCAATATAACCAAAAGAACTGTAACTTTAAAAAAAATAATAAACAAAGATTACCCTAGGCAAAACAGTTGTTTAAACATTTTTAGAACAGTTTCAATGAGATGGGAACATAAAATAACCGTGAATAAATCTACTGAACAGTCCACCGCCCCAACACTTTTGCTTTTTGTGAGACACCCTCTGCATTTCTGAATGTTAGTATTTCACCTGTCTTTATGCTGATGTTTCCAGTGCGCTGTCTCCCTGCCTCTGCATTTTCAGGAAAAAGCAAAGGATCACCCTCAGGATTTGCTGCATAATTGTCTCCTCCCACCTCTTCATTGATGTCCACTGCAAGTTGTCTTTGTTTGTGCTCCTCATCGTAGGTGATCTGGGGTTCTTCTTGCTCATGAGGAACTTTTCTCAATCTGAGTTGGTGCACCCTGACACAGGTGCCTCCATGTCTGACAAAAACTACTGCACCATCTTGACCAATGACCACTCCTGGTCCTTTCCATTCTGGACAGTCCACTCGTTTGTAAAAAACTTTATCTCCGGTTTCATAT
>NC_051448.1:23976621-23994450 GCF_001649575.2 Kryptolebias marmoratus | reverse complement strand
TGTGTGAAGCTGACACCCCACCCACGTCCAAAAATCCAGCAAATAGTCTGAATGGTTAGTGCTCCGTTTGTGCAGGTCTGTGCCGTTAAAATTTTCGTTTGTGCAGCTTTGGTTTCTGAGATATTAAACATTATTTTTTAGGTCATCCAGAGTTCACCATCCCCCCATCTTGCTCCAAAACAAACCAAAGTAGGCTAGTTCGTTAGTGCTTCGTTTGTGCAGGTTTGTGCCGTTAAAACTGTCGTTTGAGAAGTAATGAACCATGAAAGTGACTGTTTGAAAATCCAATTTAATTATACATTCAAATAAGAAACGGTGTTGATTTGAACAATGACTTTTAACAATCGAAACAACAACAACAAACAGTGTCTTGATAATAGGAAATTAAACATGGCATGAAGCTTTTTGCCTTTGGTCTGGTCTTCAAACTTTCTCCCCCATCTTTTCCCCATCACATATCTACTGTGTATAGCACTGCATGTGGTAGAATTTTCTTCTTTTCAGACACTGTCTTCACAGCATTTGCCAGGTCATCATAAAGCTCCCACACAGATGGAGCTCTCCGGCAGTAGGCAGTATAATGTCCCAGGCCATCTTTGGTTAAGCTTTCCCTGAAAGCGACGACTGCTCTCAAAGTAAGTGTTTTTCCTTGGAGAACCATAATGGAGGGAAATTCACTCAAGGCAAATTCAGTTAGATTTGGAAGGTCTGTGTCAATCCATGCTATTTCTCCAATACTGTAGCTGTGAGTAACGGTTCCTGCGCAGAGAATATTTCCTGAGGTGCTGGCTCCTGTTTTGAATTCAGCTGGACATTCTGATTCATTCTGCAGTGGTCGGAGGCAGGGAGACTGTGGAAGGAAGAGTCCTTTTTCAACTGAAGTGTGAAGCTGAGCCAAGCCAGAATTCTTCAGGACAGAAATGTCTGGTAAAACAAATGGTACTTCCCTGGTCATTCCTTTGTTTAGGTGGCAGTATTGTGAAGAGCAGTGTTTTGAGAGGTAAACGCTTGATACATTTTTCATTGTCTTCCCAATAACTGGCAATATTGCACTGGGCATCGATTTGGTGGGTGCCAGACTTTAACTGTGTTTTTGCAAACATTGAACTAAGCAGATCTGCCCTTTGCAAGTATGTCCTTGGAGTCACACCATCTGTAGTTATGGATTTCACCAGCTGCAAGAGAGGGTTGTCACTGTTATTCATGACAACATTTTGAAATGCAGAGCTGTCACAGAAAGTACAGGATAAGCACTGACAAAAGGCATCAAAGGAGCAGGTGTTTAACACAGAGAGTGACAATTTCCCAACTTTAACAGGCTGATGCATGTTTCCATTTTTTAATAGTCCCACTTTCACTCTTTTGGCCCCAGATGATGAATCTGCATGGAGCCATTCAGTGCAGGAACTCAGGTATGAAGTCATCTTCCTCTTTTTGGGTGGAAGAATTTGCCCTCTCCAGTTTTCAACCACATTTTCATCTGCTGTGGAAAGGTTTCTGGTGGGATCAGATTCCATTAAATCGCTAGAATCCATTTTTGTGTTACCTTCAGCATTGTGGGTAATTATGGATGCAGGATTAGCTTCTGTAACTTCTGCTGATGAAACCTTTTCCTCCTCTTTTTTTGCTTTTGCAGAGCAAATCCGCATATTTCCTTCGATGAAAGAAAGATGCCGAGAAATGAAGCGATCGACTCGAATGGGTAAGTTCTCATGTTTGAACAGGCCATGTTTTACATTTTTGAATTCAGCTTCAACATTGGCTGAGCTTGCTGTGAGGCTACTGCTTTTGAAGAGGGGAACCATTATTCCTGTCCACAGTGGTAAGTAACTTGCCAGTCTTATAATGTGTGGCACAATCTCAGGGAGGAAATGGATGTTATCCCTATCCCCATTAGCTGCAGCATGTGTCCTGCTCTCCTCACAAATGTTTAACACCCAGTCTCGTAGGTCAGTCTGGATGTCATCACATGGATCCACTTGATGCACTTCCTTTGTGTCTTCATCTGGGTTGATGATTGAGTCTTCTGCAATCTGGGCTTTCAGGTATTTTTTGCACCTCTCTGATTCAAGAGGGGTTCCAGAACTATCATCACCTTCTGCCTCACTGAGAGCCACAACAGTGATGGCATGTATTAGCTGCTTTGCATGGTTCAAGCTTTGTGACTGAATAAGCTTTGCTATTCCCCTGACAAAGAAGTCTTTGACACGGTGTGACTTGTTTTTCAGGCAGTCCCACTGGCAGACCATTTTTATGCAGTGGGCAACATCAACCCTGATGTAACAGGGAGGAAGTTTTGCAGACTGGTTCCCAAGTATCACACGGAAGCATTCATCAATGTATGACTTCAGGTTAGAAAGAGGAGTGAAGGCCTTCACCAGAGCACCAAGAATAGCCAGGGAAAAGTCACTCACAGCTTCTTTTGGTACAGCTGCGCCTGCACGAAGCCATTCTGTCAGCCATGTTGCAATTGCGTTAATGTCATGCCTTTCTGATAGCATTTGTACCACTGGGACTGAGCAGTTGTCACCTTTCAGAACACCTTGATACAAGAAGATGTGGCCAGACGTACCATTTGGTCGTGCCAGTTTTCTGACAACTGAACCAGTTGCATCAAAGCAAACTACTGAGGGACATTTTTTGGTCAGTGCCTTATAAACGTGTATCTGAGTTTGACTCCAATAGTGACAAAAGAATTTATCCAGACCAATATCTCTTATACTTCCACTGTTGGGTGTGCTATACTTTAATAACTGCAAAGATAGAATGGGGTCTTTGTCGCCTAACTCCAAATCTTTTCTCTCCTGCTTGGCTTTTCGTAAGGTTGCCAGGTTTGGAAGGTGACGTGGCTCTGGATCTCCAATATCCATCAACTCTGATGCCTTTGCTGACCTCCATACAGATGGTTCCATCCTACCCTCACACAACTCTTCTGAAATCTGTGCACGAAGGGTTCCTGACATGAATCTTTTGGACTGGCCAGTGTGCAGGGAGATGTCGGCGCCTTCGATGGAACACTGGAGCACCATGGGGCAGTTGACTGTTGGCTCTCTGTCACATGTCATTTTAACCTGACCTTGACACTCTTTACAGAAGCCTATGATATCAATGTATTTACTTGTGACAGTTGGATAAACTTTTGCTCTTTGGAATACAAATGTACAAGTGCTTTTCAACTTTTTCCAAACCAAATCATTAATTATATGACTCCATGTGCCAGGTTTTAAAATTGTGTACTCCCTTTTGCCAGATGATGAAAACTTGTCATTATATTCAACTTTTTCTGGTATAAATTTAATCCAATCTTCAAATGGAACTTCAAGCTGAAAATCTGAACATTGTTCAGGAGAAGTGGTGTCTGAGTCAAACTCGGTGTCCACAGGGCTTTCAGGATCACTTTCTTGATTTATTTCCAAGCATGACCAGATGTTTTGTCTGTTTAGCTTTACAAATGTGTACAGACTTTTTGCAGACATTTTATTTCCCAACTGCTGACTTATTTCTGTCCAGACAGCGGCAGCTGGAGTGGCTATCTGGCCGTTTTCTAGGATAGCCTCTTTTGACTTGCAGAGAACTCCGAAAAGAGACTCTCTGTCTACTGCTGGCTGTCGAGGCATCTAGTTAAAAAATAAAAAGGCTTTGATTAGCATTGCTTAAAATAATTCTTGCCTACATGATTTCAAAGAAGCCACAAAACATTGGTATTCTAGCAGTGTCTGCACAATTACAATAGTCTTGAACTAAAAAAAGTAAAGTTGGCTTTCATAGTTTAATTTCTAACATTTAAGCTAATTAAAAAAAATCAATAATGCATTGTTACTAGTCTGGTGACTTGACAATTTAAGTACCTGTTAAATTTTAATTTTCCCTTGGAATAAATTATTTTTGAATTTAATTCAGAAGATGTGCCCTTTATGCATATGCTTAAGTGTTAATGATTCAATATAAATGTAAAGGCTGCAAGATAGTGCCTCTCTATGTTTCAATAGGTTTAAAAAGTCTGGACTTCAAATATAAGTTGTGAATTTAAATAAATGCATATGTAAGCTAGCCCTGCATACATCCTCTCTGCTTTTACAGGGATGGATTGCATTGAGTCAATATTTTATGTGAAACCTGAGCATTAATTTACTTACCTTGTTCAAAAATCAAAGTCAGAGGGTTGGAAAAATTCCAAAAATTACTCATTCAAAACGATTTCTTTGAGACTGCTAGAATAATTTTAACGAGAGGTTGAAATTACACTTGCTCTGCCGCCAAAACAAGATGGGGGGGCTCACTACAGTGTGGGTGGAGCCAATCCCAGTTGACGTTGTGTGAGAACTATGTCAAAGTTCACAAAAAATTTGATGTGCTTTTAAAAATCCTTGAAGCCCATACACATTTAATGTCAGAAATAGGATGAAATGATAAAAATAATTCAATTATTGTGGAGAGACCGCTATATTCGTGAGAAAACATTGCTATCTTAAAACATTTCTTGAAATGAGACAAATTTCTTCTTGTTCAAAATCTTTATTGAAGTTCAAAACAAAAGAAGGTACACATGGTACAACAGCTGAAAATCTGAAGAATTTAAATGAGCTAGCCCACTTTGGTTTGTTTTGGAG
This sequence comes from Kryptolebias marmoratus, assembly GCF_001649575.2. Lineage (NCBI taxonomy): Eukaryota > Metazoa > Chordata > Actinopteri > Cyprinodontiformes > Rivulidae > Kryptolebias > Kryptolebias marmoratus. The sequence continues at coordinate 23,989,840 of NC_051448.1, read as the reverse complement.
CAAGATGGGGTGACGGTGACGTCATCGGCCAAAATTATAACTTTTAATATCTCAAAGACGAAAGCTGCACAAACGACAGTTTTAACGGCACAAACCTGCACAAACGAAGCACTAACGAACTAGCCTACATTGGTTTGTTTTGGAGCAAGATGGGGTGAGGGTGAACTCTGGATGACCTAAAAAAATGTTTTAATATCTTAGAAACCAAAGCTGCACAAACGACAGTTTTAACGGCACAAACCTGCACAAACGAAGCACTAACGAATTAGCCTACTTTGGTTTGTTTTGGAGCAAGATGGGGGGATGGTGAACTCTGGATGACCTAAAAAATAATTTTTAATATCTCAGAAACCAAAGCTGCACAAACGAAAATTTTAACGGCACAAACCTGCACAAACGGAGCACTAACCATTCAGACTATTTGCTGGATTTTTGGACGTGGGTGGGGTGTCAGCTTCACACAGCTATTTTGCTGCCATTGCTCCGTCGCAAACACGGACTCTTGGTTGATACTTTCTGCTGCTGCACCTTTTTTATTTTCGCCAAATATTCTCTTCAATGCGGACTTCATTGACGCAAACGTTACATCTGAGCATGCTGTTAGAGCCAGCTGCCTGTCTGTCACATCCAAACACACGGTGTCCAAAAGCTTAAATGACAAAACTGCGTTAGGGAGCTCCATGTTGCATTTTTTCATACGTGCGTAACGCTGCTCGAAGTCAATAATATAGTCCGCCATCGACACGTTCGCTTCTTTCATGATCCGGTCAAAAGCTGTGTACGCTTCATAAACTCTGTCTTTTTCCTCTTTTAGGAACAAATCATCTAGTTTAGCTAACAATGTGGTCATTCCAGTGTCTTTATTTAAATCGTCTACCGATATTTCCATCGCTGTGTCCAGCGCTCTTCCTCCCAATGCCAGGGCGACAGCAAGCGCTTGCCTTTTCTTCTCCAAATCAATAACTCTTGTCTAAATATTGACTTCATTCTTCCAGCTTTCATATGGCTTTCCTTCTTCAAACACTGGCGGAACTCTGTAGTTACTAACCATCCTCTGCTACCAATGTTGGTCAGTAAGAATTACTCCACTTTGTTCGCTTTAGCACATGCACAACTACAACTGATTCACCTACTCCGCCCCACACACGAGGTAAAAAGGACATCACAGTGCCCCCTAATGGACTGGTGTGCAATATAACCAAAAGAACTGTAACAGTTTGTACCTTAGGACAATGAATGAAAATTAGCTGTTGCGCTAACTCCGGCATATTTACATTGATGCTTACTGCTGACATGTTGATTATGATGCATTGTCCTAATTTAAATAAATAAAATGAATGAATAAATGAATGAATGAATGAATGAATGAATGAATGAATGAATGAATGAATGTGCCAATAACCTTTGTTGTGTAATGCACGAGAGACATAAAAAAGAAGACATGCTAGCTAGGACATTGCACAGATTAACAAGGTCCCTGTTAGATGTTGGGGAAGCAAGGTATTCTGATGAATGGGCTACTGAAACACAACATTTATGGATGAGGGCAAGAAAACTTAACACTGTTGGAATGCTACTATGTGAGCACACCTAGAGAGAGGGGCTACGTGGGAGGATGTGGAAACTTTGATACCTAACTTATCACAGACAAGACAACTGCTACTGCAAGAACATATATAAATTAAAGTGGTTTGAGTACCTAAACAAATTCTTCAATTCCTGTAAAAACCATTGTAGAAGAAAAGTGGCCACAAATTCTGTCATCTAATGATTGCAGTTTAATGCCACAACTAACATATTCTAAATGTTTTTTTTTCAGCTAAAAGTTTTAATAAAAGTATAAAATCAATCTTTCTCAATAAGTATGCCTTTTTTGTTGGGATTTTATTAATCAGAGTGGAATACAGGACACATCATGGTGAGTTTTTCTTTAGTTTAAAATTTGTTCTGATTGTTGATTGGGCCTGCTGTAGTCACTGCAAGCTATAAAATGCTGTGCCAAGTGTGATGTCACATTCTGTTCACCTAATTAAACACAGTGCTAATGTTATTTTCCCAGTGAAGTTGTACAGAGAACAGCTGGTGGCTGCAGCACAGTTTTACTGTGGTAGAGTTAAAATATTTAGTGTCTTTGCTGCAATGCTAATTTCTGTGATGTCATAAATCATTTTATGCTTTTTTTCTTCTCTCATATCATGACTGTTTGGTTACATAATTAAGCTTGTCAAGATTGAGCAGGGCCTTAGATCCAAAGATCTTAAAGTGCTAATTAAAGAGGTGGGTCTGTTTGATGTCTGGAGAGATTTACATCCTCTGGACAAACACTTCTCTCACTACTTACCAACTCATCAAGTACCGATATAGACAGACTGAGTGAAGGAGTGCCAAGTACATTAAACATATGTAACTGATCATAAAATCACCTATTTCACTTATTTGAAAATAACATAACCAAAAAGAACTGTTTGGAGACTTAATGCCAGGTCTTAAACAATGAATCAGCAGTAAAAGAATTTAAAAATGAAGCCACAGCGGATAAAAAAGATGGCCAAACGGAGCCAATTGTTGTATAGAATACAACCAATACTATGAATGTTTAGGAAACAAATTTTAAGTGTTCATTTACCTGTCTCTGCTCGGGACGTGGGTAATGTTGTCTCAGTTCGGGATATGTGTGTATCGTTGGGTTCGGTTGTCTCGGTTCAGGACGTGTATCATTTAACACGTCCCAAACCGAAACTGGGAAACCCAACTTTACGCGTTCCAAACTGAGACAAGTGAATCCAACAATGACTGAGTTCAGATAGTAAATTGGCTTCAGCTATTACCATATTTCAACTAATAAACCGGATTCAGTGATTGAACTGGGTTTAGCCATTAACTGGGGCCAGCTATCGATCTGTGTTCACTTTTTGAACTGGGTTCAGCTTTTGGGTTCCGATTTAATCATCTTTGGACTTTTTACAGCGACACTTTAAGCATGCTGCTCTTCCACTATTGGGTTGGACACCATGAAAATGAAAAGTGTAGAACAAAACCAAAACTAGAGAAAGACAGTAAAGTCCTGTTACCAGTTATCTTGCACACTCTGAGTGTTAACAGACTGTTCGAGATCTTTGCTTACTTACCAGAACACAATCACAATGAGAACAAAGGAACTACTTTACTCAGTGAAAATCCTTTTGTAAGTTTATCAGGAGGAGCTCTGGTTTAGTTTTGACTGAGTTACAAAAAAAAAGGTTTGCTAATAAAGAGAAAGTTATCTATAGCATGGGAAGTCTCTATGTGCTAATAAAGGTATCAGCTGATCAAAAACCTCATCTCATCTGCTAATAGCAGAGAGACGTTTGCTGCTCCATCCAATCTGTAATGTGGTGTGAAATGAATATTAACATGCCCACTCATGTTGCCTCTAGAGAGCGTGACTTTCTTGTCTGAGAAAGCAAGATGGGTTTGAAAACACTCCTTTAACTTTTTGACAAACTGTGCAATTTGTTAGCGCTCAGAATATGTGTTAGGGATCAGTCTCAGCTGCTACCACACCAAACTTTAGGTCAAAATCTGTAAAACTGACTGAGATACAGCCATTTTGTGTTTTTGAAGGTCAGTTAGTTGTGGTGGCCATCTTGAATCGGGCTGACTCCAAAAGTCCATCAGTTGTTGATGTATATCCAATAATTACTTTCAAGTTTCATTAAAATCCCTGCACTGGTTCATGGGATATTTTGGTAACAGACAAACAAACACACACACACGCTGCAAAAATATTACTGCTCTGTCTTAGCCATTTGGTGTCAGGTGATATACTTACTCTTGTTTATATACTTAACCTGTGTGTTCGACATTCTGTTTTTGTAGAACATACTGTATATGATTAATATTATACACACTGTTCTACAACCTCCCATTCCAACAACTTACTCTGCCCACAGAGCTGCAACACAAGCAGTACAGAGAGTAAAGACTGGAAAATTGTTATCAAGCAAATCTTACTTTTTGGCAAGAGCCCTTCTTTCTTCTGGGGTATAATCCAGAGATCCGATTGCACCCTCTCCTTTTGTTGGCATGAATCCAATTATAGCTATTAGGGCAGTTCGAACTGGAAGACAAATCATGAGGGGAAAAAGAGGGAAATGCAACGAAAAAGAATAAAATTACAATTAGAGCACATTCAATATTGCCTGACAAGAGAGACAATATTCAAAGATATGACAGGCTGCATGTTTTTCATAAACATGTGACACAAGTGGCAGTGATAGTTTGTATTTTGTTAATGAGAACATCCACAATGCACCTGAAATCAGGTCATATGATTAATGGTGTACCGTATTTTCCATACTATAAGGCGCACTTAATAGCCTTCAATTTTCTCAAAAACAACAGTGTGCTTTATAATCCGGAGCGCCGGATGTTTTAGTACGACTTTGGTAAACTACAAAACTGCACCGCTTGCAGCATTAAGGCTTAGTTATAGTTGCTTAGGGCTCTGCGCACGGTGCAGACCTGGGCGAGCTGTGTAGGTGTTTATACTTGACGCTTATGCCGGTGCAGTATTCTCCGAAAAGGCGTGGCTGTTTTGTTTCCCTTAATGCGCTTTATAGTCCGGTGCACCTTATATTTGACAAAAGTTCAAAAATGAACCATTCATTGACAGTGCGTTTTAAAATCCAGTGCGCCCTATATAGTGCGGAAAATACAGTAGATATTCTAACAGAATAAGATTACTGTTCAGTTTTTTTTCTGTTGAACAGATACTTAAACCCCACACTCATATAAAAGCAATTCTTGAAGTGTATTTTCTCCTCTTTCTGAAAGCAAAGCCAGGTAACCAAATTCCTGTAGAAATGGGATTATCTCCGGTTTGTTGCAGCTCTTATAGTTAGTATCCTTACAACATGCTGAATGTTTTATTTCAAAGACATAAATTAATATTTTATTTTATTTATTTGTCATGCTGAAATTGACACTTTAAACCATTCTGTACTTTAAAAGTTTTTGTTTACTTTTCATTCTGTAATATATCTTAAAAGAAATTATGAAAGCCACACTGCTAAATCTCCCTGAATCTGAGGTTCAACTATCAGTCTGAACTTCCCATCTAGTACCCTATTCTTCTAAATATTTCTCCTAAATGCTTTAAAATACTGGTTTGTAATAGGAGAAAACAAGAAAACAAACAAAAAGAAAACCTAACCATTTATGGCACACATGTAAATCCGGCTTTGGTTTTCATAGCACTTACTACTCCAAGAAGGCTGCCAGGTCTCAGGATGGTGACCAGAGATGCTCAAACAAATCTTCTTCCCTACTTCAAATCTCCCATTTGGCTGAAAGGAAAGGGAAGACAAACAGGAGGTAGCTGATTGAATGAAGCACACATGTAACAATGTCATAGCAAGCAGGCTGAGGTTGAAAAAACTAAAAGAGTGAGACAAAATGCAAGGGATTCTTTTTCTGTTTAAATAAAAATTTGAACATGAAGGTCCAGATAGTCACAAGAAAGATTTCCACTGAAGAACAAGTTATGTAACTGCTGTAAGATACTTGAACCCAGTGGTTGCCAAATCTTTATGCTGTGCCCCCTTAAGGAGTAAGAAAAAATTTTAAGCCCCCCACTTTCCCCCTCAACTCAACAAGACTAAAACAACATGAATCAAGTTCAACCGCAGAAAAACAGAAAAATACTAAGTTTAAAAACAAACGAAGAAACAAATAAGAACAGCGCTTTTCTAAAAGAAAAAAAGTCAGACTCCATCAGCCGCCGATGTAAAATAAACTTTTGAACTTTAACAATAAAGTTCTATCTGTAAACAGAAACCCAACAAACAAATTCACATAAAGAAGCTCAAAAAAAAAAAAAAATCAGGGAATTAAAGGTAATAAAGTGTTAAATATTGAATCTATGTCTCCTGTATATTTTTAAAAATAACAACAATACTGTTCAGTTTCTTTCAAAGTCAAAGCTGCAGGTATTTGGCAGAAATATTAAGTCCTTTCATTAATGAGGACTGATTTTATTTTGTCAGTTTGTGGCTTAATGTTTTAAATCTCACTGATGCTGTTCCAGAAAGTGATTTTTATACTTTATAATCATCATGTTTTTTATGAAAAACTTGAACGGCTTACATGACTGAAGTATAAATGTTTCAGCTAGTAATATTAATGTTATTCTTCTAGAATTCTTCTAGATTTGCGCAGCTAAAGGTGGTGCATGTTGGAGTAGCTCTGTTACATTCATTCTGAGATATTGCTTTTGAAAACTTTATTCCTCTTTTTTTCTTGATGTAAATCACTTTTGTTGGATAATTATTTCCTCTGGTATTGAATGCTGTGCAGCTGGAAGCATTTTTACTGAAACCTTTTTGCTTTTGGACTTTTTGTTATGATGCATAGCCATAACAACAAGGTGGCTTTTTTTCCCAGAATCGGGAGCAGTTGATTAACATCTTTTACTCTTCAGTGTTAAACGTGGAGAACTCTGAAGTCCAGTCATGGCCAGAACCAAGCAGACTGCCCATAAATCCACTGGAGGTAAAGCTCCCAGGAAGCAGCTCACCACCAAAGCTGCCCGCAGGAACATGCCGGCCACTGGTGGAGTGAAGAAGCCTCACAGCTACGGGCCCAGTACCGTGGCTCTCAGGGAGATCCACTACTACCAGAAGTCCATCAAGCTGCTCATCTGGAAGTTGCCCTCCCAGCGCCTGGTCTGGAAGATCACCCAGGACTTCAAGACTGACCTGTGTTTCCAGAGCTCGGCCATCATGGCTCTGCAGGAGGCCAGCGAAGCTTACCTGGTGGAGCTCTTTGAGGACACCAGGAATGAGGACACATTGGGACAGACTGCTACGAGAGATCCTTCCTGCCTACAGTAATAATCATCTATAAGAACTCTTTAATGAAACCAGGATTATGAGCTACAACAATATTTAATTTTCGTTTGGGATAAATAAAGTATTTTTGAATTGAATTAAACTGTATTCTGTTAGAATTTTCAGACACACAAGCAGGTTTTATTTTGTTTCTCTTACCACTGGCTGTATTTCCAGCAGACATTTGAATTAGTCTTTTTTTATCCATATGCAGCAGCGCACACTGTGAGTAAACAAATGTGGGACACAGGCGACCTATCAGCTCACCCATACGCCATATGTCCCACTCAGATCTGTAATAACTTTAACTGAAAAAAAGAAGCTCTAACAGTTCACAATGATTCAAAGTGACTTCTCCTCCAGAAAGCTACTTTTCTTCCAATCAAAAGATAAAACTCTTCTGTTTGCACTCCTCCAGGTCATGCCTCTAACACTGCTGTCTGGTCCAGTTCGTCACAAGAAAAAGTCTGAGTGGAAATGTCTAAATATTAGTTACACTTCCAAAAAGAGCATTTATGAAACAAAACAACTGGCCTTCTATTTTGTAGTTAAACATGTTTCACTTCCCATCTGGGAAGCTTTCTCAATTCAAAACTGAAGAGTGTGAAGCTCCAAGCTTTATACTGCATGAGATGCTCTATTGTGCAGCTAGAATCACATGCAGATTTTTTTTTTTGCCCGTCTGTGGTCCATAACTTTTTTTCCCTTTTGGACAATCCAAACATAACAAAAAATGTCTTTCTTGTGATCCACGCTAACAAAGAGCCAAATGAGCCTCTGGAGAGGGAGGGGAAAGAGACCAAGCTGCAGTTAATCTAGCTTGCATACAGAGCATCATACACCACAATCTCCAGTTATCAATTGAAAATACTCCCCGAATGGGAAGCAAAACCTCTTCAACTTAGTCAAGTTTTTTTTTGTTTGTTTGTTTTGTCCTGGATGACTGAGAATCTACACAAGCATTAGTTCTACTTGCATTTTTTAGGCTAAAAAAAAAGGAGTGGTCACAAATCCTGTTCTGTAACAGCCCCATTAGAGAACTACTGCTCTAATGTGAGATACACAGTTTCCTTTGACAGTGCAGTACAATCATTGAAGAAAGCTGCTATTACATGTGCTGAAATTTCTAAATTACAAACACAAAATCTTTAGAGCCCGAAACTGTGCCAATACAAATTTAAGTGTGATGGAGCCATTTTCTGTGTCTTACTGTGAGCAGAATGATGCTGGGAGGCTTCATGGGGTATTCTGGGGGCAGTACGATCCTGCCATGGTAAATCCCACCATCAAAATCAGAATCTGGAGGCCCACGTACAGAGAAGTGCCATTCAAAGAGGTTATCCTGGAGACAGAAGGAAATGTCACATTAAGCACATATTAAAATGCGGGAACGCATGTCAGGACATAAACCCGTGCTGGAAAAAGAGGGGATATGAGCTTAAAAGTTTAAAATGCTGATTTTTGGTGTAATTAAGAATTGCATAAAAACAAGTCAGTAAAGACACTATCTAGTGATCCAAGAAACTAAAATAGCCTATAATCTTGCTAATTTACTTTTAAATCAAAGTAACAGGTATGTGTTCAGAAATAATCTTTTGTCTTAAACTCTTAAAATTTCTTTTGAAATTGATATTTTTTCACTGCCAGCTGCCCTAGCGCCAGGAAATGCCTTTGTATAGTGTTCTGCGTTGAACATAATGTTTGACGTTTTTAAATATATGTCTGGAATTTTCAATGACGTCACTCCAGACCAAGAAAAATTTAGTTTTCAAACTAGCACTCACGTAAGCAAAACTAGCTCGTTGCCAGGCCAGGTAATAAATCACCAAATTTCAACAAACTATGTATCATTTTGAAGCTTTTGAAATAGAGAATTTGAAAATATTTATTTTCTTTTGGTTGCTTCCTTCTGGTAGTAGTGAGAAGATGTTCTTGCACTATAGGGAATAGTATACTTTAAAAAACAAAATTTTTATCATAACCAAAAGCTTACTATTCAGTGGGAAAATAACTGATCTCCTGCCGTAAGTTTGTTCATTTACAAAGAAATGAACAGTGTCTAATTTTACTTTTCCAATTTAATAGAGAGAGAGTATAGCAACTAAAAATCCAGAAAAAAAACATTACATAAAAGTTACAAATTGATTTCCATGTCAATGAGTGGAATAAGCATTTGATACCCAATTACTGTATCACTTAGTTCTTGGCAGAGAAACCTTAGTTGGTAAGATATTTCTTACCAACACTAGGTTTGCTCACTTCTCAGGATTTATTGATTGAGCCAGAATTGTGACTAGGTTGTACGGGATCAAATACTTATTTTGCTCAATTACATGAAAATTAATTTGTACCTTTCATGTAATGTGTTTTTTTTTTGTTTTTTTGTTGACATTCTGTTTCTCTATTAAACTGCAAGTAACGTATTTTCCGGTGTATAAGGCGCGCTTAAAAGCCTTATATTTTCTCAAAAAAACAACTGCTCTTTATATTTCGGAGCACCTTATATATGGAAGAAGTCCTAATGCACAGTGCGCGGACCTGAACGCGAGGCAGAGGCCTTTATACTTGATGCTTACTTCACTTACTTTGGTGCAGTATTCTGTGAGTTTTGAACCATTTGATTTTCTTTGTGATCTCTATTAGAGGGATCATAAATGCTGATACAGGTGAACCAGCTCCGCTAGAGCATAAGTCCCATGGACTGGTACCAGTCCATGGGTCATTTGGTACCAGGCCGCAGAGAAAAAAATAATTAACTTACAGTATTTCCGTTTTTTTATTTGAGTTTGAGTGAAACAAACATCTCTGGAATCCCTAGATGGGACCGTTTTGTTACTGAGAAACAGGCACAGGGCTCCCACTGATTCAGCGTTATGATGAGTTGTATTCTTTGTGTACTTTATATTTGTGGTGTATCTTATTTTAAAGGGCATGTTTAAACATTGCCATATTGACCAGAGAACATCAGGGGGAGGAGAGGTTGTTATTCATGTAGATATTCAATACCAGGACACAGCTAACAAAGCTACAAGTACACGTTGGATTTATGTTTATTATGTTTTAAAAAATATCCCCATTTTCATGCCAGTCGTATCATTTTATTTTGTTGTATTTATCTGCCACACCTTTAAAGGCTGATCTGTGAAAATACTGTCTGATAATGAACCAGTCCGTGGAGCTAAAAAGGTTGGGGACCACTCCGCTAGAGCAGCAAAATCGTTTGTTTTGAATGGAGCGGGGGGCGCGGTCCGCACAAAGTTATAAAAATTGGGAGGTGCACGCGCCTTATATATAACAAAAGAAATGAACCATTCATTGACAGTGTGCCTTATAATCCAGTGCGCCCTATAGTGAGGAAAATACAGTACCATAAAAATCAGACTCATTTTTTGAAAAGGGGCAAAGCTACGTAAAAAGCAGGAAATCTAACAAGTAAATAAACTATTTTTAAATCCTCCTTTTTTTAATATTGTTTTCCTTCGAACTGCTGATTTTAGAATAACATATACATTTTTTTGTTTGGCTCGAACTAGTGACAGTTTCTAAACTCTCTTTGGGTTCATTTACCACTTAAACAAAGCATAAAAAACAGGAAAATTTGTGTTTGGTCCATAATTTTTTTGTTGTAACAATGCTTCTTGGCAATAAATCTTATACCATTAGAAAGCCTGTTTACTGTCTCTTAAATGGCCTCACATTTATCTGGAAAATTTTTTGGGGTTGAGCATGTGAGTTGTGCACATAAAAAACTTCAAATCTTCTCTGCCAGTACCGAACACCTTTTTCTGTTATTGCCCCTTGTTACTTGCCCCTGGTACTACAATTCTGGTACTACAATCAGCACTGGTGAACAACCTGTGGCAATTCCATATCGCCACAGTCTGGAACTGAACTCTATCCTCACCATTAGTACTCAATGAAGAATCTTTTGAGAGTTGAAATAGCCATCTCTATTTGGAGCAGAGCTAAATGAGCCTGGTCCCAGAAAAGGACTGCATGTCCCACCACTAATTTGTTCCAGAGTAACCAACACAATCATATCGGCTGACTTTCAACAAATGCTGGTTGAAAAATGGGATGCCATCCCACAGTGGAGTGTGACGAAGCTGTTGAGCAGCTTGAGGAGGAGGTTGTGACAGTGTATGGTTCTTTCACAAACTACTGAGGCCCTTGTCTGTTTAATCAATAAACTGTTAAATTGTCAGTGTGTTTGGTTTCTTTAGACTGCAATCATCCAACTCAATAAACAACAAGAGTTAATAGGAGAATAAGCTGTTTGGCATTGACAGAGAACATATGACAAGTTTTTCATGGGTGCAACCCACATTTCTGCTGCTCAACCCAAATATGGCCCAATTTAAGGGAAAATGAACGGCATTATACCAATGGTATAAGATTTAATGCTATATAGCATTGTTACAACAAAAAAATAATCCATTAAAGACAGTGTTGCATAACTAGTAAATGGTCCCCCCAAAAATAGTGCCAATCATGGCCAGATTCCACAGGTAATATGAGGTTAATAAAAATAAAAAAATAAAATAAGAAAATGAGTGGAAAAGAAAAATCATATTTAAAGTGCTTTATAGAACCTGGACAAGGTTCAAAGGTGCTATATAAGAGCGTATCATTTATCATTTGTTGCAGTATGACTGGAATCTGTCAAAACTTACTTCCAGTGGCTGGGCATGGTAGTGCTCTGTGGGATCCCTCAGTTCTGCAGCCTCTTTCATCAGCCTCTTTACCGCTAGTTATTTGAATTGGAGAAACACATACACACCATGGTTAACTAACAGGTATAATAACTCACATTTTTTTCACATTATTACTGCTCATGAGTCATAAACAGTATGTTCACAGTAGTCCACCTATATGTCCTGTCCACAGTTCAACTCAAATGTGTTGAATCACCTTTTAACTGCAACAGTTTTGCACTCCAGGCACCACAAGGCCAAAAATTCCATGGCACAAGACTTTATATGACAATTTATGAGAAATTATGGAACAACAGGCATTATTTGGGGGATGGGGGATCTACTTGAAGTAGTACCACATAAGTGATACAATGTCTCAAATATATTTGATGTATCATTCCTTTTCAAAAAGTAAATGTATTAAAGTTTGTCTGTATTCTCTTAAAGCCCAGCAAAAAGCACACTCCCCTGCTGATTCAGAAACCTTGTGTGTTTCCAGACAGAACATGAAGAAAGCAAACAACAGTATAGAGCCTTATCTAGTTGGAGAGAATTCAGAGATGGTAAATTAAGTATCAATGACATAAAAAAGCTGTGATGGTGGAATTGGACAGCTGAATAGTTATCACTCTTGTCTCACAGCAAGAAGGTTGCTGGTTCAAATCTCAGCTATGGCCTTTCTGTTCAGGCTGTGCAAGCCTGGCTGAGTTCAAATCTTGTGTCCATTTTGAGCTGAACTTCAGCCAAAGGTAAGTAAAAAGCACAAAGAAAAGTCCTGTTATTTATGTAACAAATTGCCTTTGAGTTTTAGAGATCAGATCACTGGCTCAAGGTGATGGTGCCATACCTCAAGAATGCTAAATCATATTATGTTACACTTTTTGAGTGCCTACCAAAGAGATGATTCATATATATATATATGAAATAGAAGATAACATTGCATAATAAAAGCCTAGGAACAAGGAACACAAAGAGAAAGCAGAGGAAAAAAAATCATCCAAAATATGAGCCCTTTTAAAGGGATACTACAATTAACTTTGAAATAATGTTCTGTCTAATAGTTATCAGTAGTTAGTACCTATCAGCCGTGACATCAGACATTAAAACCTCTACATACAAAAATCTAGACGTTTAATAGCTAATGTGTCATACTTTATGCATCGTATCTTAGGCTTACACTTAAAATGGTGATACATAATTAAGATGTTATTCTGGCGGTTGTAAATGAAAGTAGAACTGCAAGCAGTTATCAAGGGGTTCCAAGCCTCCACACTCCGCCCCTATCTGCGCCATCCGATTCCGACGTTATTCCGGCGTGGCTTCGCCACCTCTCTCAGCAAGCGGACCGAGTCGAAACTCGTCAGAACTGTTGTGAAAGGTGAAAATGGTGGAAACGAGGCGAGTCACAAACCTGACCCAGTGAGACCTCACAGTGAGGAAACCCAGGCCCTATCTGGTCAGGAGGGGGAGAGCAACCCTCCATATCAAGATAACATCACCCAGCCTGCTGTGACCGGGGAGGATGGTCAAGACTTGCTGTTTGTTCAGCCTGCTGAGCTTGCATATGGAACCATGCCGTGCCAGGCCTTCTCATACCCTCAACTAGCTGGGGTGGTGAACCCTGCGTTCACCTACTATAACTCTCCAGTAATGGGG
>NC_051448.1:23966801-23975630 GCF_001649575.2 Kryptolebias marmoratus | reverse complement strand
TTAAATCCTACTCATCTGGTAGTCTGACAAGTCTGTCATGGTAATTTGAGTCTTGTCGGACGTCTGGGTGGTTCAAAGTAGGTGAAAGGTGTGGGCCGCAGACCTCCCAGCAGAGGCTGGATTCACCGTGAGCACGAAGCAAGCGGGTGGATTTGACTCAGCAACAGGTGTTGACTCAAGCTGTCTGGACCCTCGGGCCTTTCCACAAGGACGGTGCATAATCAAAGGCGCCCCGTAAGACGCAATGGTATAATTTCTGAAGAAAGCTTGGGAAGAAAAAGCTAACTGCCATTTGATACTACACAGAGCCAAAAAAAGAAATTCATATAAAATTCATTATTCATTCAAAAAATACCAAAATATTCTCAAATGATCAAGTCTTCATCTGCAATAATATGAATTTATCTCCAAGTCCCTAAATGAACTGCTTTTTCAATAGAAAATTGTTCAAACCATTTTATGGCACACTTGGCCAAGTAATTAAATTCATAAAAAACCAATAGTACGTAAAACAATTACCAAAACATTGTCAGATAGTAAAGTCTACATGTGTCACTAGTTTCAATGCTGTTACAGTAAAAACAATGTTAACTGTAATTACATACCCAAGTGAGCCAAATAAATATTCATAAGAAATCCATAACTCTTCAAAAAATTACCAAAATATTCTCTAATAACCATGCCTACATGTGGAATAATAGTGTTTTATTTCTATGCTCCTGGATCGAATGCATTCTTTATGAAAAATTGTTAACTTCATTTTCACTATGTCCAGCAAAAAATAAAAAATTAAAAATTAAAACTTTATGATAAAATTTCCTAAATTTTCTCACTTCACCATGTGTATATGTGGAATAATGTTTGCACTTTGAAAAGAAATTGTTAACCTTCGTCAAAGCAGTACTAGTCATACTGAAATATATTGAAAAATTTGTTAAAAATCCACAATGCCTCAAAAAATTCTTAAAATATTGATAGATGACCATTATCAAGTCCTTTGTTTGCCCACATTTTCCAATCCACCATAGTCTCAAGCTTTTTCCAAAATAAAATAAAAACCGGCCATGTTGGTTAGCGTTTATATGTTTTCATTTATTTACCATAAGGGGACACTCAAACTCAAACGATATTTCTTGTGCTTTGTAGGTAGGCTTGATCTGAACAGAGTACCAAATTTCAAGTCATTCGGCCAAACAGAGCCCGAGTTGCTACTGCTAGCGTGAGCTACAAACTTCGTAAATAGTAACGACATACTTGAATATAGATCTGCGAATTTGGATCAGCACTTTTAAGGGTCATGCAAGGAACATATCCTGTATGTCTTAGCCCTCTAAATTCAACAAATGATTTTTTGTGAATTTTTCGAAATGTTAAAGGCTACACATACATTTTTGCACATAAGCCATGCCCACTATGACCAATCATTACCATATTGATAATGTAGTTTTACCTCTTTGTAGCACACCCTAGTGTTGGATCAGGCTGAAAAGGGAAAGAAACCCTTTATTCAACCTTAGGCATCACCTTTATAAAAACTATTAATCAGACCCTCCAGGATTTTGCGATGTTGCTATCGCAACCATTAACGCAAAATCAAGCAAACCCCGCGAAATCGCAACTTTGTCGGATATTGTTGGATATTGGATATTCGCGCTCCGAGGAGTTAGCGGCGCCTGGTTCATGGCTGACCGGAAACAGGAATGCTAATGTTGGCCAGCCGTCCCTAAGTGAACCGCCGCGCATGAGAGAAGGGGCCGGCAGAGAACGGCTGGTAGACATTAGCGCTCCTGTTTCGGGTCAGCCGAAACTCCGCGGAGCGCGAATATCCAACTTAAAACTAACTTCGCTGCGGTCGGAAAACAGTTTCCTACCCAGCTGCACGAGAATCTGGTTTGCATGTCCTGCAGTGTAGTCATTAAACTTAAACGCAAGTCATCCATCGACAAACACTTTGTGTCTGCAAAACGTGAGGAGAGCTGCAGACGAGGGACAATCCAGAAATGGTCATGAATGTCAGTTTATAAGCTATCAAAGTTCTCAAATAAAGCATCTTTTGATAATGTCAATGTTTGTTGGTAATTATCTTACAAAACTAGTATGTATTTTTGGTTTATATATTAAAAGTTATGTTTTTTTATTGATTTTAGTAAAAACAAAAATTGCAACTTTTCATCGCAACTTTTAGGAAAATGCCCCGCGAAATCAGGCATTTTAGCCCGCAACAATCACAAAAAATGCCCGCAAAATCCTGGACGGACTGATTAATAAATGTTAAGCTGTTCTTAAGTTACGCTCAATAATTATAATAAATTATAATAATAATTTTTTGGAAAATTTTTTTTGCTTACGCATAATTCATAAACTGAACATCTTTTTGAAAATCGGTTCACATCGTTTGGTTAGCTGGTCATCCAGTCACACCATGTGAAATTTCGCTTTAATAGGCTTTAAGCCTCGGGAGGAGTAATCGAAAGTAGGTAACATTTTGCAAGGTTTCTACTAATTAGCATCATTTTACAATTTTTTTTCAAAAGTCACATAAAAAGGCATTGTTCACAGAACACACCAGAATAGAGATAGTGTGCGTCCATCTAGTCATTGTGGAAGAATTTGCAAAACGGCATTTCTTGTTGTAACAGTGCCACCTACAGGTCAAATTTTGCAATTTTTCTTTAACCCTTTGAAAACCAAAGACCCCGGTACCGGGGCCAGCAGCACTTCCGCGATTCAGATCAATCAAAACAAATGCTATACATTAATAAATATATGCATATTGGATATTAACGTAACAGGCAAAAGCTCCTCTAAATGATAGAAACATTATTTTCCACCTCAACAACACCCAGCTTTAGCACTAAGCAGCTAAACGCAAAACGTGAAAAAGACACTAAACAAGCTAATCTGGTAAAACACACAGCAATGTCAGCGAATCATGATCCAACCCACACAAACTGAATATCAGAGTAAACACGAAGCTCTGCTCTTTCCAACAATATAAGCTTCGTCACGCTACGTGCAAAATTCACCGAACCAGCAGCCATAGAAAATGAATAACAAGACTCAATTCACGAAGCCAAAAACAAAATTTCAGTCCTACCTTTGCTGTGAAATGGTTATAATCCGTGTTAGAAAAAATATTTCCACTCAGGTCCATTTTGACTCTTTTTAGTTGCTTCTGTCTTCTGTATTCTGTGTACAAAACTCCGCAGCAACACTTGCTCGTTTCACCGGGCGTGCAGTTCCCTCGCTGTGATTGGTGAATGATGTTGGCTTCCGTATTTACGTAAATATTTCTGGATTCTATTGGCTCTGGCGGTTCGATTGACATGTCAATCATCCAAATCGGTCAATGGGCTGCTGAGAAATTACCCTGCGCAGTTTACAATGCACAATAGGCTGTTCTATGATTTTACGCGGAGAGCGCATAGCGCATAGCTCATAGCGGACAGTGGAACTGGAGGAGGTGATTTCTGAAGCATTTATTAGATCGTCTAAAAAGATTTTATTTTCAGAGCATTTTGTGCTATTTTCTTTTTTTTCACATCTTGTGAGAACAATGGCAAGCAAAATGAAGAAGTTTTTCAGAGCTGTTGAGGTTCTAGATATTTTGACAGCCGATGGTGGTGCAAATCTATATCCTGTCGACTCCTCGTCTGACAAAGAGGATTTAGTGTGTCCAGATGAGAATAACAGCGATCCAGATTATGAAATTCCATCATCAGTAAGGTATGTGATTATGATTATGTATTTTTTTGTGAAATTGTGAGTATAGATACTGTTATGTCCTCCGAGCTCGTTTGGCAGGAGACCACAAATTAGTTTTTTTTTTTACTTGATGCAAAATGAAAATTTATTAAATTATACGAAAGAAATAAAACTTGTAAGGGAATTCCTGAAATAAGAAACCAATATCAGATTATTCAAAAACCAATGGATAACTAAAATGAGCAAAAGCCAAAACAAATCTAACAAATCAAAGTATTTTTTTTTACATTTACACTGTGGCGTGACTATTTTCTTCTGTACAATCTTTGCCTTTTAACTTTTGTGAATGAGTATATATTTATTTTATGTATTAATTTATAGTTATTTTTATATTGTCATTTTATAGTGATGGTGGTGATGATGAGGAGGATGTTTTCCAACCACCATCATCTGGACGGTCATCCCTCGGTCACCCCCAAGCAGCACCACGTTCTTCACCTGCAACACCACATCCAGACCTTTTTAGATCTGAAGACACGAAGACAAAACGAAAACAAAAAGCCCCACACACATCTGTCCATCCAAAGCGAGGTCGGGGGGATTCTGCAGCACAGGAAGAAAAATGGCACAATAAAGAGGAACAAGACAAAAAGCCACAACCACTCAGGTTCACACCAGCCACAACGCCCGGGCCCACTTTTGACACCACGGTTTCTTGGTCTCCACTATCTCTGTTCCAGCTTTTCTTTAATCCGGCTGTAGTTCATTGACAACACCAACATCAATGCTGCCAGAAGATTACATGCTGAAAAGAAGTTTGTCTGGAAAGTGTTGACTGTGAGGGATTTTTACATCTTTATGGCTATCCTAATTTTTAGCAGCCTTGTGAGTGTACATCACAGATCAGACTACTGGAGAAAGGCGTGGCCATATAACTTCCCCTTTCCTGGTAATAAGATGGCACGGAATCGTTTTGAAGCTATCTTGTGGTCACTACATCTCAGCAACCCTGAGGAAGACGAGGATAATGAGAGGAAGAAAAACACTGCAGACTATGACAGGCTCTTCAAGATCAAGCCACTCTACACAGAGATTGTGACCGCATGCCAGGCCCACTTCCAGCCCTATCAAATGATCTCCATCGATGAACGGATGGTGGCTTCTAAGGCCCGTCACAGAATGAAGCAATATCAGAAAGACAAGCCAACAAAGTGGGGTTACAAACTTTTTGTGCTGGCAGACTCCTCCACAGGTTATACCTGGAATTTCTTTGTCTACACTGGAAAGAGTGTCTCCACCACAGGGCAAGGCCTGAGCTACTCTTCAGTGATGGACCTCCTTCCATTGTCTTCCCTTGGTGGAGGGTACACACTTTTTGTTGATAATTTTTACACCAGCCCCACACTTTTTCAAGATTTGAGTGCCAGAAACATCGGCTGTTGTGGTACAATAAGAAAAAATCGAATTGGCTTTCCCCAAACTGACAAGAATGACCTGCCAAAAAAAGCTGAGAGGGGAGATTTACGGTGGCTGAGGAGAGGGAACCTTCTGTTTGTGAAGTGGATGAACACACGTGAGGTAACCATGTGCTCCACAGTCCATGCAGCCTTCAGTGGGAAAAGTATCCAGCGGGGGGTAAAAAGTGCTGGTGTGTGGCAGAGCAAAAGCATACCAGCTCCTGATCCTGTTATTGACTACAACCAAAACATGGGTGGTGTGGATCTGTCTGATGCACTGATTGGTTACTACAGTGTACATCACAAGTCCTCTAGAGTATTCTCTGGAATCTTGCCTTTATTCTAATAGCATAAGTCCATCCATCCATCCATTCTCTTCCGCTTATCCGGGGTCGGGTCGCGGGGGCAGCAGCCTAAGCAGGGAGACCCAGACTTCCCTCTCCCCAGCCACTTGGGCCAGCTCCTCCGGGGGATGTGGAGGAGCAGCGGCTCTACTCTGAGTCCACTGTCTTCCACTCTCAGGATGTCTCTTGAATCAAGCTAAGGTTGCAGAGGTGTTGCAGAATCCCACAGCTTCTTCCTGTACACCTCCTTGCTGTCTCTGATCTTGACTTTGAGCTGCTTCTGTATACTCCTCAATAACTCCGTCTCACTCCCTAAAAGCTCTTTTTTTCTTGTTTAACAGTTCCTTTAGCTCACTGGGGATCCAGGGTTTGTTATTAGGGAAGCATCTCACTGTTCTGGTGGGGATGGTGTTGTCCACACAAAAGTTTATATAGTCGGTCACACTCAGTCATGGCATTGATGTCCTCTCCATGTGGCTTGCAAAGAGAAATCCAATCAGTAGCATCAAAACAACCCTGTAGGGTTTCTTCAGCTTCCTGTGACCACTTTCTCACAGTCCTTTTTGTAACAGGTAGTCTCTGGACAAGGGGTTTATATTGTGAGCAGAGAAAAACAAGGTTGTGATCTGATTTACCCAGAGGAGGTCTTGCTTTGGAAATATAGGAATCATAGACATTTGTGTAAAACAAATCCAATGTCTTGTTTTCTCTGGTAGAGCAGCTGACAAACTGTTGAAACATTGGCAGTGTGGCAGAGAGTGAGGTGTGAATAAAATCACCAGATATTGCCATAAAAGAATTGGAGTGTTGTGTCTGTATCTTAGCAACAACGGAACTGATGACAGCACATGCATTGTCAGCAACAGCTGAGGGTGGAATGTAAACAGCCACCAAAACAACACTGGTGAACTCTCTTGGCAAATATTACGGACGAAAACTTACTGCCAATAGTTCAATGTCAGGACTGCAGAGATGACACTTCACAGTAACATTAGGTACTGGTAGCAACGCTCTTTCCACTCAGGAATGGCAGAGAACGCATGCTGATCACTGAAAATGTCCTAACTTCCCACCATCAAGTCCTTTTCAGAAAAAGGTTTGCCCAAAAGCAACACTACTGTGTTCAAGTTTATTAATTTCCCTTTCCAATTATATCAATTTTATGTATGTTGAATCAAATAAAACACTTTAAATTTCCCAGTAATTTTCATAAATTTTTTGAAAAGCCGGATTAGATCGCATTATTTGTGCTAATTCGAACGCCCTTCCTGACATCGCGCCGAGACATTGTCCCAGAAAATCGGTTTGGGTGTCACAAACAAATGACCAAATGAGCCAACAGTGATATCATATCAAACCTTAAACTATATGCTTTCTAGTCATACCCGGTTTGTCAAGGGTTATTTTTTTAGTTTTTTTGTAAATCATAAAAGTATCAAAACCTCCAAATAGATCATCAAAAAGCGAACGAATTATAAAAACTAAACCTGACAAAATGGGTATCAAAATAAAGATTGGTTTATTAGCTTTATATAATACTGGAACCACACCTGTAGAGTCAATGTGCTTGACGCCCTGAGCATATCATCACCTAAAGGGACCTCTCCCCTCTAGCATACAAAATGGAGCCGCCTTCTGTGGACACTGCTGACTGTTCAGATCATGACTCTTTTCCGGATGTACTAATTCCCTTCCTGGCTAAGTTAGATGCACTTTCTTACATCAGATATCTTTAAAGTAATATAAAGATCATAGTTAGCGTTATTTTGATATGTGGTTGTATTTAATGGGGGGTGGGGAGGCGGTTTCTGCCGAGCTGGTAAGGCTTTCTCTGTAACTTCGCAGCTGTAACAAGCTGCCTTTAGTTGGATTTCTAAATAACTTACGCTTAAAATACAAAACTGAATGGTGAAAGATGGAGCGTATATGTATAAATTTAGATGCCTGGTCAATAAAGTAAATCTTGATTACATATTCTCAGAGAAATCGCTTCGGTCTTGTAGCAGAGTTTTTTTTTTCTTTATTAGTGTGCCGTTTACGCTACAAAAATCAGCGGTTTAAAAAAAACATCAATGCTTATCAAGATACATGTTAGTTATTAAAGATACGCTGTTACTTCATTTCTCATATTGGATTCTTTTTAAAGTCTCTTGCTTGAATTAATTTTACTTGTCGGCTGACGTCACTGCTTCCTTCAAGCCCCCACCGCCCACCCCTACCTCTCCTCGTCTGTGAGTCTGAGTGATAAGGGGGCTTAGGACAGGTTGTTTTTTTTAAAATCGATTTCCTAATGTCTGTGTACAGAAAAACATCTGACATGACAGTTCTGCATACATGACCTGTCATGCATACAGTTCATAACAATTCTGTATATAATGCTAAACAATAAACAGAGCAGTTATACTTAGAACTTCAACTATAACATAACTATAACTTATAACAACTTATAAATGTTGTAAAAATGATTGCTTTTTCTGGTGAAGTGACTGGATGTATCCTAAAAGAATAAACTCTGGACATTTTTTATGAAAAATGGCACTTCCTTTGGCACTTTTTCAGATGGTCAGTAATTGTGAATTTTCCATTAAAAAAAAGGAAAAATCTCTATTTTCTGCCAGCTATATCAAGGCAACTACTGAAGCTAGCCTCAAATAAATGTTTTTATCTGATGCAGCAGTCTAATTGACATCTAGGAAGGACGTTTCAGTGAAACACATAAAAAAACAAACATTTTGGAGCAAGTCAAAAATTCTCCAAAATACGATTTTTAAAAAGAAAAAAAACAAAATTCCTATTTCCTACCTGACATATCAAGGAAACTATTGAAGATAGCCAAAAACTGATGTTTTTTTTATAATGTTCAGTAGCCTAATTTATCTGTAGTAAAGAAGTTTTATTGAAATCCAATGAAAAATACAAATTTGGGGAGTGGTCAAAAAATACTCAATTTTGTCAATTTTCGAAAAACTTTTCTGTCTGTCAAATTATCTTTGGGAGCATTTTTGCAGCCAAATAAATCTTTATTCAACAGTCCCAGACCCCTACAAAAAATTGGGCTCGTTAAAACCACATGGCAGGCCAAATGCGGGTAAATATTTGAAGTGGCAGGTGAATTTGATCAACACACGCCACTGTGGTGGGTTGGCAATTTGAACAGAAAAGGTGTTATTTGTCCTCTTGACATATAGGGGGCAGCAATGTGCTCGAGTTGCTGCTAAATGCAAGAAGGAGAAAAGTTTAGCAGACACTCTTTACCAGTTGGTGGCGGTATTGATTCCTTTAGTTGTTTACCAACCACCAATAAAAATCAAGAAGAAGAAGAA
>NC_051448.1:23963607-23966223 GCF_001649575.2 Kryptolebias marmoratus | reverse complement strand
CAAAAACACTCCACAGAAATAAATTTCACTTGTCTGATTTTTTATGTACAGATATGCATCTTTTAATGGTTTAAAATAAAAAAATATAGTTATTTCCATGCAGTGTCCAGAAAGAGGTGTTATTCAGCTTGTAGGGCACCACAACTGCTTCCACCCACCTCCATCATCATCATATGAAATAACTTTTTGTCACAACAAAAAATAGTGGCTGGTAAAATATTTGAGTGGCTGGTAAAAAAAATTTGCCCCCCAGCCACTATGGCGGGTGTTTAAAATTTTTAATTTCCACCCCTGCTGCCATTACCTAGTAACATGTCCTGGGTGACAACATCTGATGTTGACAAGCACTGCCAATCCACCTCCTTTCCTTTTCCTGCTACTTATTAAATCTCAATCTGCCTGTATAGTCAGGAAGCCCGGCAGAGAGACGGAGTCGGGAATATGATCCTGCAGCCATGTCTCAGTAAACCACATAATACTACATTCCCGATACTCTTGCTGAGTTCTTATCAGGGCTTGAAGTTCATCCAACAGAGCACCTGCTGCAGAGTGAGCCGTCCTTAGAAGTATTTTAGTGTTGACAGTGAAAAGCAAGACTACAATTTGTACAGGAAAGTGTCTAACACAAACATTTAGTCCAAAAAAGGTTAAAAAACAAAAACAATTGGACTTCTATTCTGTAGCTGAACAGCTACAGAATAGAAGTCCAGTTGTTTTTGTTTTTTTGTTTTTTAACCCTTTTTGGATTTACCATGTCCTGGATGACTGAGAATCTACACCAGCATACAAACATTTAGACATGTTTATTACAGTATTGAGAGATGAGGAGATGCTTCAGCTGAGTTGACATTAGCAGCTTATACAGGAGGATCATAGAGCTTCGGGCGAAACAAAGCTAAAAGAAAAAGTTGCCAAAAAATCATTATGCATGGAGAAAAAGTAAAACTGAGGATGCTTTTAAGTGTTTAAATAATAGGAAAGAGTTTTTAAAAAGGGGTTTTACAAAGCAAACAGGCTGCATTTAAAGAAAAAAAGTGCTCTTTTCTGATCAAGTAATGTGTGATGTAGCTGGAAGTACATACATGTAGGAACCCGGACCAATTTATGGAATTATGTTTTTGACATCCACTCTCATATTAGACCTTTTCTTGTTTTTGTCAAACAGACCAAAGCACTTGTGTAAATTACAGTCCATCACAGACTCCTAATCTTGTCTCTATGGTAACGAGGAGCCTAGACTCCAAAACAACATTACTATCTGACAAGTAGCCCTGACTGTATGAAGTTTCTCAATGTCTAACTTTCAATTAAATTTTGAATAATCACAGAAAACATTAAACCAATTGGTAAAGCTAAATAAGTATTCTTCATTAGGGTTCCAAGCCCGCGGGAGCAAGCGGGCGACCAATGCAAGGCATGGCCGTTCGCCTGCTCCCAGAGGAGCAGGGAACCCTATTGTTTTTGTAAGGATTTTTCAGCGCTGCGAAGGCCTCTTGTATTTCGTGGAATTCTTATTAGGCCCGAGCAGCGACAGCGCTGCGAAGGCCTCTTGTATTTCGTGGAATTCTTATTAGGCCCGAGCAGCAACAGCGCTGCGAAGGCCTATTATATCTGCTCGAATTCTTATTATTATTAGGCCCGAGCAGCGACAGCGCTGCAAAGGCCTATTGTATCTGTACTGTTTCCTATTATTAGGCCCGAGCAGCGACAGCGCTGCGAAGGCCTAATGTATTTCGTGGATTTCTTCAGTATTATTATTATTTTTCCGCCACTTTACGCGGCTCTTTGGACAACTTCCCATATTCAAAAACTCACCAAACTTTACAGAAAGTTGTCCCCCGCGTGAAATCGCGTGATTTTAATGGAATCGAAAGTGGGCGTGGCCAAACTGCTCCACAGCGCCCCCTAACGTGAGATAGGACGAACCGTAAGTCGTAGAGGCCTGGAACCTTGGCACGTAGGTAGAACACCCCAAATGACGAAAAAAAGTCTCTTGGAGGTATGCCCTAAAATGTACAGGGAGGCGGCCATCTTGGGTCAAAGGGCAAATTTTGGCCGTTTTTGACTTTTGTACACCTCGAACTTTAACAAACTCCTCCTAGGGATTTTGACCAATCAGCTTCAGACTTGGTCAGTCTGCAGTTAAGGGATGGGGGATTAAAAGTTATCAAAATCGTGAGTTTTTAAACATGTTCAGGGGGCGTGGCCAAGCGGTGAACTTGGCGTACTCGGCAAAGCAAACGAAACGTAATAACTTTCACACGCAACACTTGACTTGCACCAAACTTGGTATGATTCATCCCTGTGGGATGCCCGATGATCCTATGTGGTCGTTTTCTGACGTCATCTAAGCCCCGCCCCCTCAGGACAGGAAGTCACTTTTTTTTTGGAAAGCTACATCTCTGACACCCCTTGACCTAATCAAGTTGATCTTGTGTTAGAAGACAGATAACAAGTTGGTCTGACTTGACTCACTACGATCGATCCTAGTCCAGCCCCCAACAGAAATGCAGTGCCATATTTGGTGGGCGTGGCCTAATTACTCCACAGCGCCCCCTAGAAAACTTTAAAAAAGCAGCCTCAAGCCATGCTTTCACTGACGATCTTGAAACTTGG
>NC_051448.1:23962020-23963130 GCF_001649575.2 Kryptolebias marmoratus | reverse complement strand
ACATCAAGATGGCCGCAATAGCTAACAGGAGCTAAAATTAAGACCATATTTGTGCATGATCTAAGTCTGAAACCGTTTGTCGTAGGAACGTCAAACTTCACAGCCAGAACCCTCATGGGTCAAGGACCAGGACTTTGGAGTTAGAGGTCACAAGGTCACAGGTCAAGGTCACAAAAGCCCATATGCTCTAAGTCGGCATCCATGTACAGTAGGAATTTCAAACTTCACAGCTGGACTCCCCATGGGTCAAAGATCATCCCTAACAATTTCAAGGTCAAAATTCAAGGTCACAAAAGCACACGTGCTCTAACTCTAGAACCATTTAACGTAGGAAGGTGAAACTTCCCAACATGCCACAGGAGTCGAAATGATCCGGACTGAAGGCGATTTCAGACGTTTGCCCAGAGCGCCACCTAGTGGACGGCGCGGGAAGTGCATGTGAAATGCGCGGGAAGTGCGCAAGAGCGTAGAGCTGCGAGGGCCGCCCAATGCTGCTTGCAGCTTTAATTAGGCGGGAGCAAGCGGGCGGCCAATGCAAGGCATGGCCGTTCGCCTACTCCCAGCGGAGCAGGGAACCCTATTGTTTTTGTACCGATTTTTCATTCTTCTCTATTATTATTTTTATTCTTCTCCGCTACAACGCGTTGCCCAGAAAACCGAGAAACTCATGGAGAAAAGTCAACCAGGCAGTCTGATAGAAAAACTCGTTCATAAACTTGTTCATATAAGAGTCGGTGTATATTTATGTCTCTATTTGACATTAGAAAATCTACCAAGCAGTCATGTTTTGTTTCTTTGTTTTCCCTCTTTTTAATTCTATTTGCTGTTTTGCCTTTTGTTATTGAATAACTTGTACTACTGTAGGGCTGCAACTAACGATAATTTCAATAATCGATTAATCGGGTGATTATTTTCTCGATTAATCGATTAATCTGTCGTTTTGGAATTCATTCATTCATTCATTTTGGCCCACATAAAAAGTTATCTGTATGTAAAGGAGTAGGTTGATGTAAAACTTTTACTACTTTCTTATTTTTAAATAAATCAATATAAATTCAATTCAACATTCTCACTTTATATACTTAGCTCTCAAGCAGAAAACAACAATAG
>NC_051448.1:23959364-23961608 GCF_001649575.2 Kryptolebias marmoratus | reverse complement strand
AAAGTTTGCAGTGAGGAAGAGGAGCTGTAGCTTCTTCATCATCATACGGAGCGGACGGAGTTTTTTTTTTTTACGGAGCGGACGGAGCAATGACATATTTGGGACGGAGTTTGTTCAGCAAACGCGCTGCGGGTGACGTCACCGTTTCCGCGACAACGTTAGTGACGCATAAATTGCGCGACATATCGATAATGAATTTTGTTTCCAACGCTTTTAATTATCGAATTTTATCGATTTTATTGATTCGTTGTTGCAGCCCTATACTACTGTCTGTTCTGTGCTGGAACTATATGTTTTTTTTGTCCAGCTGTACGCCGAGGTATTTGGAGAAGGTGACTATCTCAACATCGGTCCCCCAGATGGTCACAGGGGATGGTGGAGGCTTATTCCTGCTGAAATCTACTGCCATCTGTTTTGTTTTGGTCACGTTCAGCTGCTGGTAGTTCTATTCATAGCGTCCCATAAACCAGTCGATCAGGTCTCTGTACTCATCCTGCCAGACAATCTCCACACACCCAGCTTTGGCCGCGTCATCCGCGAAATTCTGCAGATAATATGGCTCTGTGCAGAACTGAAAGTCAGCTGTGTAGGTAGTGAAAAGGAAAAGAGAGAGAGCACAGTTTCCTGGGGAGAACTGATGTTTCTGATCAAGTTCTCTGACACACAGCTCTTAGTTTCATAAACTGCGGTCTTCCTGTCAGGTAGTTGTTGGTCCATGTAACCAGGGGTGGATCCACCTGCATGTCCTCCAGTTTGTTCTTCAGCAGTCCAGGCTGGATGGTGTTGGAGGCACTGGACAAGTCAAATAACATGATATGGACTATGGTGTTGGATCTATTTATGATATGCCCTCTGCAGCAGATATATACTTGCATCATCCACCCAGACGAGGTTGGTATGTGATATGTAGGGGAAGAGGGGGGGGGGGGGATTTTGCTGGTCCAACTTGTGTTCTGAATTCTGAGTGCTTGTCACAGCTCAGAAACCTGCAGTTTTTCTCTTCTTCCCTGGGGAAATGTGTTCATAACCTGCATATAGTGCAACTCTTGTCAACATCGTTTTGTCAACATATTCACCTTTGACTTCATAGAAGCTTAAATACTTCCAAACTCTGGCTTTAATGCAGAAGGTGTCGTTTTTAATGCTTTGGTTATGTCTCTGTTGTGTGTATGCCAGAAAAGGTCAGAGAGATACCTCAATGGGAATGTGGAAGGTGATTTTAGAGGCACATTCAAAGCCAACTGTACAAGTCAGAATTAAATGTGTCATATACCAAGGTGATGCCCTGTCTGCACTCCTGTTCTGCATGGGCCTGATCCCCCTCATCTGGATCATTGCAAATAGTGGCTATCGATATCAGTTCCAAAGTGGAACAGTCATCAGTCACCTCCTCTAAATGGATGACATCAAGCTGTATGCCAAGAGTGAGCGAGACATCGACTCACTAATCCACCTCACCAGGACAGCATCCAAGACAGGCAAGGTGATCAAAACTGAAGGGGTTGAAGACATGTAGACATGATAATATTTTAGTGACAGATTACAAGTTTTCACATTGTTTAATGAAAATTCAAGGTGGTAATTAACCCAAAATGTAGAATTTCAAAATGCTGCAACTTCACTATTTCTTAACCCAGATTCATGATCTTGGTATGATCGTAAAGCTATTTTATAGCCCCTTCAATTAAAATAATTTGTTTTAACATAAACCTCTTTTGAAAACTTGCACTGATAGTAGCACACCTACTATCAGTGAACATGGTGCTACAGGGCTTGAATGCTTAAAATGCAGAGAAATCGATAGTTATCGGCTTGTCTTGCTAATAACAGTTAGCCTGGTCACTGAGAAGCATAGTTAGTAAATCCTCCTCGTTTCCTGACGTCATTCCCAGATAGATACAAGTTCCGGGGTAAATGGAACGTTTAAACCAATGACTTATATGAATAGACATGACACGCCGCTTTAAAGGCTCGGGCCGAGATGCGGCGAAAGCGGCGCCATCTTGCTACAGTATACTTAAAGGCGCAGAGCTATATAAACAATGCTGAGGACTAACGAAATAAATTTTTTTAGTGGGTAAGATGAGCCCATAAGTGCATGTACTTTATCATACAATGTCACAAATACTCAGTTATTGTAATTTAAATAATAACAACCATGAATTTAACAGAAACACAAATCCAGAGCTATTTATTTACAATCACAACAGTAGTCAAATCAGCAATGGTATAAGCAATACAGAA
>NC_051448.1:23949240-23957849 GCF_001649575.2 Kryptolebias marmoratus | reverse complement strand
ACCACACATGTTTATGTTTAAACACGAGAGCTTGACTTCACGAAGCATAACACAGAAAGTTTTACGTTAAAACTAGCGCTAATAACGTCCAGTATTGATGCTCGTCTTCTGCAGTAAAGTTAGACTCAGGCAATAATCTCCTTGTTAAGCAGCATTGTTATTAAAAGAAAAACACTTACCGATTAAATGTAACGCCATCCGGACATTTTCCGTGAAGATTTGTGCAGAAAAATGCAGCATAAAAAGAAGGCATTCCTGTATTGCTGAGCGCAAAAGCGGAGCTGTATTACTATCATAAGATGGCGGCGTTTTTAGCTCATCCAAAGTCACGTGATGTCATGTCTATCCATATAAGTCATTGGTTTAAACATTTGATCACGTCAGTGAAAATAAACCCACAGCTGCTGCCTCTGCCTCACCAGCCAATCACCATTGACCAGGACACGTTTAATAAGGATACACTTAATGATTTTCTAACAGCAAATGAAATAGGTTTAAACGAATTAAATGAAAACATTTAAAGTGCACATTTTAGACGTGTCTATAGTGTTACTGAGCAACACTAACAGAAAATTGCTAACGGTTGTTCCGTGAGCTGTTATGCTGCTGCGACATAGGAAGGTGGTAGATTTTTGTTCTTTCAGTCGTATGGACAAACAGCTAAATAACATATAACAGCCATCTTACCTGGACTCTTCAGGTTGTATCTGTTTTCCATGCTGATAAACTGTGTACGTGTGTGCTAAAGAAGGCTCTGACGACAGTTCCTTCACAGGTCCCTTCATTAACGTTAGCTCAGATATTAGCAGCCCGGTTAGCCCAGATCGGTGCTCCAATCCAACAGTCAAAACCACAGACCGGTCCTCTGTCCGCTGAACCTTACCAAGCCGGCTGAATATCCAATAGTGTCCAAACACAGAGCCTGCTTCTCTCTAAACCTGTCCGGTGGTTCACTTTCGAAACACTTCATTAAACGATATCAGCGTGACGTCATTTTGAAACGTAAACAGGAAGTAACTACTTCTTCTACTTGCGGCAGAGTATAACCTTCAAGATGTATCGCTGCCCTCCACAGGGCAAATGTCTGTAAGACATGATATTTTTCAAAACAGCTTTGAATCATGTGAAAAACTGAATAACAATTAAAAGCCTAGCATTCTTTGAAGGAATGCATATTGCCCGCCGACACAAAACCATTATCATCCAGTTTTGCCTTTCAGCAGCGGGCAATATTCAGTTGGTGGCTCCAAGCATAAAGAAGACAGCAATCTCTGTATCTGATAGCCTTCTAAATACATTTCTTCTTTATATTGTTTATTATTTCCCTTTATTAAAATATGCTGAACTGTCTCTGAAAAGCCACACTCACAGAAGCATGTCGCTTTTTTTCTCAGAAGTTTTAAATATTGATTCAAACCACAATGATCCAATCTCAACTCTTTCTCATAGTTATCATTGGGTTAGTTTTGTTTATTCATCAGTAATTAAATTTCCTGTTAGTACAGAGTGCTCAGGTATCAACATAAAGCCAAACATATGCCAGCCCTCGTATCTTATGATAAAGCAGGACACCTCACTCACTATGTCAGGTCTTGAAGGAAGAAACTTTCTTTTCTTTTTTTAAGTTATCTTTATTAAAAAAGAGAAAGTGTACAAAAACACATATCAAGCATAAAAGCTATAAGCATACAGTTGTTTTGGGAGGCAATCAAAGCACAACATAACGAAAGCAACCATGCAAATATACTAATGAAAGACAAAAGAGAAAAGAAAAGAAAAAACATTAGGAACGCAAAGATTTCAGAATTCAAGGGAATAGTTCAAATAATTTAAAAGGTATGAATAAACTACACTGATTTCTTTGATGACTTCTTTTCCATAATCTTTGGTGATTATCTCTGTCGAGGAGGTTATGTTTTCATCCGTCTGTCTGTTTGTCTGTTAGTATGATTATTTTAAAGCTAATAAACACATTTAGATAAAATGTTGGGGTTGTCACCAAAAACAAGCAACTAAATTTAGGTGGGGATCTGGATGACCATGATCCTACAGTCTTTTTAATGACTCTATGGCCTTGGCTGAGATTTGTGCTTTCAGAGCACTGCTAGTTGATAATACCAAAGAAATTCTCCTATATAAACTGTGAGCGATGTTTTAATATATTTACATTTGTGGACAAAAACCTATTAAAATAATCAGGATATTTGACAGAAAATCTAAATTTTTATTCTCCATCGTAGCAAAAATAATAGCATTCCTGTCAAATCGGGGAAGAAGATGAGGGAGGTTTGGGACTCCGCCAGTCATACAAATCACACCAAAAAGCTTTGTAATACAGGATGTGGCAATTGGTGTGTTCTCCTGTTTTTCTTCCTGGCTAACCAGCTGCTGATTAGGCACAGCTGCAGCTCCTTTTCCTAATGAACTCTGAGGGTTTTTAAGGAGGCACTGAGTACCTGGTCTTCGCTGGAGCAACATGTATCTTACGGTACTTGTCTCAGCTGCACTGTTACTGTGTTAACCAAAAATATTATTTATCTGTTGTTCTTTCTGTGCCTTGAAAAGTCCTGATATTTACTTGAAATCCTGATATCAGCCAGAGATCCTGATAGTACGGTAGACCTGAAGTGCAAACCGCATAAACAAATCTCTAAACACAACTACAAATTGAAAAACATGACAACATTAACAAAGCACAATTACAAATTACAAAAACACAACAACATTAATGAAGCACAGTTACAAAATACAAAAACACAGCAACATTAATGAAGCACAATTACAAAATACAAAAACACAACAACATTAACAAAGCACAATTACAAATTACAGAAACACAACAACATGACCTGAGAAATCGCTGATTGGACGACACCACTTTTGGCTTTTGAACCAGA
This sequence comes from Kryptolebias marmoratus, assembly GCF_001649575.2. Lineage (NCBI taxonomy): Eukaryota > Metazoa > Chordata > Actinopteri > Cyprinodontiformes > Rivulidae > Kryptolebias > Kryptolebias marmoratus. The sequence continues at coordinate 23,954,952 of NC_051448.1, read as the reverse complement.
ATTTATTCTGGTTTTAGCACATTCCACAGTAATCCGAAGAACAGAACCAGCCTTCTTTATCGGGTTGTTTAGCCTTTTTAAACTTTTTAACATGAATATTTTTGGTGGCACAATGGTGTAGTGGTTAGAGCTGTTGGTTGCAAGAAGGTTGCAGGATCGCTTCCCGGCCTGGGGGCCTTTCTGGGTGAGTTTGTATGTTCTCCCTGTGCTCTGGGTACTCCGGTTCCTCCCACAGACCAAAAACATGCATGTTAGGTTACGTGATGACTCTAAAATAGTCCCTAGGTGAGAGCGTGAATGGTCTCACCGTTTGTCTCTATGTGGCCCTGTGATGGACTTGCGACCTGTCCAGGGTGTCCCCCGCACAGTGACTGCTGGGGATAGGTGCGGAGAAGCAGGTGGATGGATGGAAAGAAACTGGAGTATCCAGTGAAAACCACAGTGTACCCAGGGTGAACATGTAAATGCCATTGGCCCAGGATCCCCTCCAGGCCAGGAGGAGACCCTGTGACCTATTTGGTGTGATGGGACAGCGCTGATCACTGTTCTTCCATGCTTCCCCTCAATGTCAAATGGTTGGAAGAGCTAAGTGACTGTTAATTTTATTATATTTCTCATGTGTCATCAGCTGCAGTATTTCTAAAATTAATTTTCATGTTGAGGATTTTAGGAAGCAGTCTGGGTGTTAATACTATAATGGTTGCAGGAATTTTCTCTCCTGTTTGATGTGAAATTTGGGTTGATTGCATTTAGCTTGCTATGGTCTCTTTTGTTGGTTGCTGTGCCATTGGTTTATGGGACTTTGGTACTGTGTCATTTGGGTTGCTGTCTTTGCCCGCTGATCATCATGTGTCTTTTGCTGGGCATTTAGTAGCCTGTGACTATTGTATATAGGGTATTTTCAAATCTGCTGTTTTGGGACCTTCCTTATTTCAGTTGGATGAATTTTAAATTGATTTCTTTCTTATAAATGTAGACTGTTTCTTGTGTTATTTTCTAACTCTTCTGTTTTAATAAGTGTCCTGGCAGGATTGAACTAACACATTATTAAAATCAATAATTTTCCACATCATACTATATTGAGAACAATTCGTTACAGTATGCTGCCTTTTTAAAGTAGATTGGTAGAGCATGAAAAGCAGCATTCCTTTTTAACTTCCTGGGATAAAGACTGTTAGTAAAGATGCAATGGCTCAAAGGGACAAACAGAGATCAGAGCAGAAACAATGGCAGTGGCCGTGAAAAGCTCAGTTCTAGGGATGGTTGAGTGGGGCTCATCTGAAGGCTTGGATAAAGTCTCAAGTGTTGGATTGGGTGCTATTGAAGATACTCAGGTGTGATGTCAGTCCAGCTAGCGTCCTTGGGTGCTGCGTAGTTGTGTTGGTTAATTGCTTGGTGCTCAGTGGTTGCTGTGTGGTCTGTCAAGATGCACCAGATGCAGAAGGCGTCTGAGTTGGGGTGCCTACTCAATGTCGTAAATCTGAGTTACAGGGCTTTAAATGTTTTTTTGCAGAGTGAAACGTGGAATGAGTGTAAGGAATAGGTTTCAGTTCACTTAGGTGCTGCTCAGAAAGTGTTTGCAACAATATGTGTGTATATACAGTATATCAGTATATATATATATATATATATATATATATATATATATATATATATATATCTCAACTTGTCTATTCCCAAGACTCTAGTCTCCCAAACAATGCTCAGAGCTGCTCATTTGAGAAGGCACACTCAAGAAGCAGAAACCAGGAGAATAAACAGGGTAATCTCCACTGTACCATCCAAATTGTACTCTCAATGGCAGGGGAATAACGAGAGAGCTGAGACTGAGCAATATGGAAAAAGGAGGCAATGATAATGCCCTGTGGCTTCAGGATCTAAGATCTAAAATCTAAGATCTGAACACACCAATCTCCCAGAGCAAGAACCAGTAACCATAACAGTGGAAGACATCCAAGACAGAGTGTTAGCTGGATTGCACCAGTGCGTGACATGATCCATACCTACTGACTGAAGAAACTGACCACGCTCCATGAACATCTATCAGGACAAATGAACCAGCTACTGATGGAAGGGACCCACCCTGAGTGGTTCACCCAAAGCAAGACTGTATTTATCCCAGAAATGGGCAATTCCTTCCAGCTACCGGCCAATCACCTGCCTATGTACAATATGGAAGCTCCTATCAGGCATTGTAGCAGCTAAGATGGATAGGCACATGGGTCAATACCTGGGCGAGACACAGAAGGGAATTGGCACCAACGCCAGGAGAGCCGGTGGCACAGTGGTTAGAGCTGTCGCCTCCCAGCAAGAAGGTTGCAGGATTGCTTCTTTCTGGGTGGAGTTTGCATGTTCTCCCTGTGCATACATGGATTTTCTCTGGTTTCCTCCCACAGACCAAAAACATGCACGTTAGGTTAATTGGTAACTCTTAAAATCGTCCCTAGGTGTGAGTGAGAGCGTGAATGGTTGTTTGTCTCGTTTGTCTCTATGTGGCCCTGCAATGGACATGCGACCTGTCCAGGTGTCCCCCTTCTCTCGCACAGTGACAGCTGGTGCTAGGCAGCTGTGCTAGGCACCAGCTCCCCGCAACCTGGAATGAAGAATTTAGTAAAGAAAATGGATGAATGGATGGATGGACCAGGGGAGTCAAGCATCATCTACCAGTCAGAATGCTAGGCTCGAGACTGTAAGACCAGACACACAAACCTGTGCGCTGCCTGGACTGACTACAGGAAAGCCTATGACTCGATGATCCACACATGGATACTGGAGTGCTTGGAACTGTATAACATCAACAGGACACTAAGAGCCTTCACTGAGAACTCAATGGGAATGTGGAAGACAACTCTAGACGCCAATTCAAAGCAAATTGTACAAGTCAGCATCAAATGCGGCATATACAAAGGTGATGCTTTGTCCCCACTCTTGTTCTGCATTGGCCTGAACCCCATCAGCCAGATGATTGCAAAGACGGGCTTGGATACCAGTTCCAAAGTGGAACAGTCATCAGCCACCTCCTCTACATGGATGACATCAAGCTGTATACCAAAAGTGAGCGAGACATTGACTCACTGATCCACCTCACCAGGATAAAAAGCATCCAAGAGAGGCAAGATGATCACAAATGAAGGGGTTGAACTACCTGAAGGCAACATTGCAAATGTCCAGCAGCTCCAAGTACCTTGGTATACTGCAGACAAATGGCAACCAGGATGAAGCCACAAGGAAGTCGGCCACAACCAAGTACCTTCAGAGAGTAAGGAAGGTCCTGACGAGCCAGTTGAATGGTAAGAACAATGTCCAAACTATCAACACATATGTGATGCCAGTCATCAGATACCCTGCAGGTATAATAACCTGGCCAAAGGAGGAGATAGAAGCCACTAATATCAAGACACAAAAACTCCTCACAATGCACAAAGGGTTTCACCCTAAGTCCAGCACCCCGAGACTGTACACTAAGAGAAAGGAGGGAGACAGAGGACTAGTGAGCATCAGAGCCACTGTACAGGATAAAACAACCAAGATCCTGGAGAACATTGGAAAGAAAGCCCCCAATGATGATCTGCTAAGTGAATGTCTCAGGCAGCAGAAACCCAATGTGAAGAGGAAAGACAAGCCCCTACACGGCATTTACCACTGGCTGACTGAGGAAGTGGCTGATATCAACAAATTCTACCAGTGGCTAGAAAGGGCTGGACTGAGGGACAGCACATAGGCACTAATCATGGTGGCACAAGAGGAGGCCCCTCAGCACATGAGCAATAAAGGCCGGGGTCTATCATACCAGGCGGAACCCAACATGCAGCCTGTGTAAAGATGCCCCTGAAACAGACCAGCACATAACAGCAGGATGTTAGATGCAGGCAGGCAAAGCATACGCCATAGCCACATGGCTGGAATAATGTACAGGAACACCTGTACCGAGTATGGACTGGAAGTCCCACAGTCAAAGTAGCAGACTCCACCGAAGGTGGTAGAGAACAGCAGGGCTAAGATACTGTGGGATTTCCAGATCCAGACTGACAAACAGGTGATGGCTAACCAACACAACATTGTGGTGATAGATAAGATATAGACGAAAGCAGTGGTGATAGTTGTAGCAGTCCCAAGTGACTGTAACACGAGGAAGAAGGAGCACAAAAAGCTTGAGAAATACCAGGGGCAGAAAGAGGAAATAGAGAAGTTGTGGAGAGTCAAGGCCTCAGTGGTACAAGTGGTCATTGGAGCACTCGGTGCTGTGACCCCAAACTGGAAGAGTGGCTCCAACAGATCCCAGGAACAACCTCGGAGATCTCTGTCCTGAAGAGTGCAGTCCTAGGAACAGCTAAGATACTGCATAGAACCCTCAAGCTCCAAGGCCTCTGGTAGAGGACCCGAGCTTGAAGTGAAAGTGGAACTGCACATGTGGAATAAATAGGGTGAGATGGAAGTTATATACATATACATACATACATACATACACATATGTATGTGTGTGTGTGACTTTTAAATGGTATTCAAATCCATAAAGCCCCTCCATCCGTGGTATTTTATGACGCACAGCCAGAAATCATTGGCAAGAGTGCAGGAGACACAAAGAAACTGGCAACTTTTTAATTTGTCAGAGAGTCCATATTTAACAGCAGATAGTGGATTGTGAAACACATGTCACTGTGATAATTAACTGCCCATAATAACAAACTCTGTGCCACAGTAAAGCTTGAATTGATCTGTTTTTACAAAGGTTTTGGCCTGTTTTATTATATTTTGTTGATGTTTGACAAATATCTTATGAATTAGGCATTTGAAAAGTGTATCTTAACCACAGGGTAAAGCAGCATTTTAATATATATATATATATATATATATATATATATATATATATATATATATATATATATATATAAAACATAAAATGGTGTCAGAGCCTATGCTTCACACACACAGTCATTAAGAAATTGTGTTACAGCAGCTCAGTCCGCTGTCAGGTGTCTATCATTGGAAACTTGGATTGCACACAGGTTCGAGTTCAGGTTTGAATTGCACAGACATTTAAAAAAGATACAAATTAGGGGAATCCTACCAAAATAACATTTATAACACAAATTGAATATGAAACAAATAATAATATTTGCTTTATTTTACTGTTGAGTGTTTTTTGCCAATCAAAAGACAGGACGTATTATGGTATGATGCCATTCGTCTGTCTGTCTGTGGACATTCGTCTGTCTGTCTGTACTCCGAAATGTATATCTAGTTAGAATATCATAGGATACTGGGTGCTGTTGTACTAATTTAGGTTCATTTGGGCAGGCAGGGTTCCAACCCTCTAAAAAACAATTTGTCCTAAAAAATGGTTCCTCCTTACAAATGTCATTCACTTAATCACTTAGCTCACGGTTTTGTTCTGGGTAACAGTGGCGTCACTAGGCCTGTTTTAAAATGTTTTCAAGCCCCTCTAAATAATTTTGGTGTAAAAATTATTTTTTTTTTTTACAAAAATTTAATATAATGTGGCCAGAATATGAGTTTAAATAAAAAAACATATATTATTTAAATATTTACTCAAATATATGATCATAAATCTGTCAGTTTTCTTTTTCTTTACAGTGTAAGGTAGAGATCCTCTTTGGTGCGTCGTTATCAAATCCATTCCACTTGTTCATATAGAGTACTCCCTCACCACATGAAATCCAGTCCATGTTTTCCCTACAAACTTCGTTATCT
>NC_051448.1:23942610-23948590 GCF_001649575.2 Kryptolebias marmoratus | reverse complement strand
TTTACTGGAGAATGTTATAGCAGTAATAACCGTTTTCTACAGAAGCATTCTTGTGTCAGTTAATCTAAATCAGTGCTGTGGAATAACTGAGATTTTATATAATTTATAAAGTCACAGTTAGACTTCATAACTGGGTATACACCAGCACCAAACATTATAGTGTACATTAGCTGGCATTTAATACAGTATAGTAATATTCAATTCACAAAATAAATTTAAAAAAAATGTTAATTTTTCTTGTTAAAACTGTAAACATATTTCCTGTTTGTTGATGTTCTGAATAAAAATATAATTGATTGCTTAAAACGTTTACACAGTAAGGTATCTGTTAAATGTGTCCAAAAATGTGGAAAAGCAACTTGAGTTTTGTTAGCTGTTTGGGAAATTTTGTTCTCGCCCACTATGTTTGCTCACATTCCCGTGTATCGCCTGGGGGCTAAGCCCCCCTTGTCCTTAAAACCTAGTGACGCCCCTGCTGGGTAACAATACACAGCGTATGAATTCTGCCCTGTACACACAGCTGTGTACCTGTTTGTCTGTTTTATTTTACATAGTAAAATGAAAAATCCTCCCATTTTAGCGTAGAAAAAACTTTTGCCTCTGATTTAAGTTTCAGACCAGAGTGTTTATGCAAGGTGCATGGGACACAACCTCAACCTGAACATAAAAAGAAAAAAGACAACTACTTTGCCCCCCCCCCCCACACACACACACACACAAATAAATAATTAAATAAAATACTAACATACGGCATAGCCTAGCTTTTTCATAGAAAATATAACACAATTTGTAACATTTGTTTGATTAGTGATTCAGGAATAAAAGCCCCTCTAACATTTATGCTGCTGTTCCTGTACTGATGATTCTAAAATGAATCTTGGAAGATCAATTGCTGATTCTGCACTGCTGTTATATTTATTCTTGTACCACTTCCATTATTTAAACAAACTAAACTTTTGGAATTCATTTTTGATTATTCAGTGTGCCATTGTGATGATAATATTTACCCAATAATGTGCTGTTAGGGTTGAAGTCCATGCTGGCATGATCATTTTTATGACTTTCTCTCATTACAAACTGAGGTTGCTTGGAGGTTGGCCGATTCACAACAAAAGAACAAAGATGTAACCAGTCCAAATAACAAATCCTAATCAATTACAGTTGGTTCAATACATTTAGAACAAAACACAGTCCAGTGTGTGTGTGTGTGTGTGTGTAGGTACACTTGGTTTTTGTTACCTTTTTAGGATATTTCTTGGTACTTTGTCAATAAAATGTCCTAAATGTGTGTGTGTGTGTATGCAGGTGTTTACATCTGTTGCTTGACTGTTCATGAACAGAGATGCCAAAACATCTTAGCTGTTTTCTTTCATTGTTTCTGTTCAGTGTTTTTAATGATTGATTTGATTTTAAGCCTCAGAAATAAAACAGAGATGGTTCAACCATGTATTGTAAAAGATGATTATGGTTTGATTACAAAAAACCTTTGTTCCATCCCAATTTTTCAGTGTCTCTCGCTAGTTATAAAATGTCAGCTTTTAATGACTTATTTTGACTAATCCTGCTTGTTGAACTACCTTAATGTATGAAGCTGCTCTAGCCACACGATGGAGCTAGAGCACTTGTTTTTTTCACTGCTACCTCATGAGCTCAATGTCTTCCTGCATCCTATGGATGACACAAGTGATTTCTTAACAAAAGTGTTTACTTTGATAGTGTGTGACTCTATCATTACATACTTAACTCTGCCTGGTGTTAACACTTACTGTGTCTCTGGCAACAAGGAAGAGGATTGAACTGAAACCATCCCAATTCTCACTGACTTGCATCTTTCTTTAATCTGCTTCATCATGCATGCATGTTCTATGGTGTAACATTTTAATTGATTTATGTTGTTTCCTGATTACAATAATTCAAATTTCTTTAAATTATTATTTTATTTATATTGCATGCCAGTCCACAAGGGGACACTGTGTTGTCTGTAGCACTTGTTTTTGGTGTGGGGTGAAGACAGCTGCACATGGCGGAAAAAAAGAGTTGTAAAAATAAACAAAAGAGGAGTTATTCTTACTGACCAGCAGTGGTAGCAGAGGATGGTTAGTAACTACAGAGTTCCGCCAGCGTTTGAAGAAGAAAAGCCCTACGAAAGCTGAAAGAATGAAATCAACGTTTGGGCGAGAGTTACTGATTTGGAGAAGAAAAAGCAGGCTCTTGCCGTCGCTCTGGCATTGGCAGGAAGGGCGTGGGACACGACGATGGAGATTCTGGTAGACAATTTAAATAAAGACACTGGAATGACCACATTGTTAGCTAAGCTAGATGATTTGTTCTTAAAAGAGGAAAAAGACAGGGTTTATGAAGCGTAATTGGCTTTTGACCGGATCATTAAAGAAGCATGGGGGACTATATTATTGATTTTGAGCAGCGTTACTCTCGCATGAAAAAATGCAATATGGATCTACCCAACGCAGTTTTGGCCTCTAAGCTTTTGGACACTGTGTGTTTGGATGCGACAGACAGGCAGCTGGCTCTAACGGCATGCTCAGATGTAACATTTGCTTTAATGAAGTCTGCTTTGAAGAGAATATTTGGCGAAAATAAAAAAGGTGCAGCAGCAGAAAGTATCAACCAAGAGTCCGTGTTTGCGACGGAGCAACGGCAGCAAAATGGCTCGTCCTGGCGGCAAAGTATTCAACAGAAAAGTACACAGCTAAACACTCCATACCCCGGTACAAACCCGCTGGATAAGTACGGACGCCGATCAAAATGTGCAGTGTGCCAAAGTACTTTTCACTGGGTCAAAGACTGTCCCCACAATGCTGAAAGTGTCAAAATTACAGAAGATGCAACAGATGTTGATGAGTGCAATATTACTCTTCACACCAAAGAATCACAGACAGATGTAGAAATATTCACGACAGAATGTTATGGCTCAGCAATAATAGACACTGCTTGCACTTGGACAGTTTGTGGACAAGAGTGGCTGGACAACTACAGTACTGTTACAAAAGACAAGTGTGAAGACAATGAAAGAGACAGAAACACAAAGTCACATGCTATTCAAGTTTGGAGATGGAAAAGTATTCTACTCCATCAAAAAGTTAAAGATACCTGCTAAGATTGGCAACATAAAGTGTAATATAGAAACTGAAGTGGTACCTGCTAACATTCCACTGCTTCTGAGTAAAACATCATTAAAAAGGGCAGGTACTGTTTTGGACATGGAAAGGGACAGTGCAGTGATGTTCGACCAGCCTGTGAAACTAGACTTTACTAGCTCTGGACATTACTGCGTGAACATTGTGGACAGTGAGAATAAAAATCTTACTCACTCTGATCAGGTATTAGCTACTACTGAGGAAGAACTATGACAGACAAGATGAACACAAGTGAAAAGATGAAGGTTTTGGAGAAAAAAAAAACAGTTTGGGCATGTCTCTACCACTACAAAATACATAGGCTTTTGAGTAATTCTGGCAATAAGGACATAGAATTCAACAGTCTGCTGCAAAAAGTCGTGAACCTGTGTGAAGTGTGTCAGAAATATTGTAAGGCCAAACCAAGACCTGCTGTCGGCTTACCACTGGCGTCTACATATAATGAAACAGTGGCTGTTGATCTTCATGAACTCGAACCTGGGGTGTGGTACCTGCGCATTATTGACCAGTTCACCCGTTTTAGTGCTGGTAGTGTCTTGACCACCAAGAGGTCTTCTGAGATAGTAAAACATTTTATCCATGATTGGATCTGTTAGGGTTTTTATGTTATCAGCCTTTGTGCTCATGTGTAAAACTGCCTACGTGAGACGCGAAGGTCAGACGGCGGGCGCCACACCATCTGGCTCTCCCAAACAGCTATGCGTTATTGTTATGCTTATGTTTAAACTATGGTCTGGACCGGTTTTGCCCGGCTCAGATCAACCCCTTTTTTCTTCTTCCTTTAATAAAAGAGAAAGCCCAAGTAAACAGGCAGAACTTCCTGGACAGCCTGCTGTTAGGAGCTGTTGTGGAATTTTCTCCTCTTGCGTAGGCCTTCACAAAAGACAACAAGCCTCTCCGGTGTGATTCTTTCTTAGCAGGTTAAATAAATCACAACCCTGACATTTTGGTGCCGAAACCCGGCCTCAACAGACTCCGTCCGCTGATAGGCGGGGACAGACGCGAGGAAGCCCGACCGCACAGAGTTCCGAAGAGAACCTGAAGGGAAAGCCCTGAGAATCAACGTTATTCATCAAGCCGGCGAGTGGAGGTCTGAGCCTCTGCCTGCCAGCGGCGAGTTGACAAGTTCCGGACGGAGTGAATTATCACCGGAGGGGTAAGTAAAGAGTTTTTCTTCACAGAAAGGAAAACCAGGTTAAAAAGTCCCTTGAGGTTAGCAATCCTCATAAAATATAAGGGCCTGAAAACTAAATAGTGTATATAATAGTGCATGAGTGTGTGAGTGGTTGTAAAGTTGTGTGACAGCTGCGCTTGGCTGCAGGTGTGCGTGTGCTTGTGGCATTCTGTGATGTACTAATGTAATGGTTACTGTTATTAATGTAATGTAATGCAGAATATTATGAAATGGGTCTTTAAAATAAATTCATAATGTGTCATGATTATGTGTGTTTTTGTGAAAAACTGTGGCGTACTAACATCTAACAAACTGGCAGTACTTCTTACAAACTCTAGAAACTAAAGCACTGATGAAAAAGGGAAAGAAAAAGGAAAAAATTCAAGCTGAAATTGAATGTGCCAAATTGTGGATGCAAAATGCAAAAATTAGAAGAGATCAAATTAAACAATCTAAAGAAAGAAAAGCTCAAAGAGAACAAAAGAAAACTGAATCTCTTTTTGTTCGCCCAAAAGAAACCAAGAGCACCCCATGGTCCCCAATGGGACGACCGGGAGGGGAAGAATGACTCGGTCCCCACATCCTCAAACTCTGTCACTGGGCTGACTTTTATGGTTACTAGACAAATAACAAAACAGCTGCTACTAAAAATAGAAAACATTAACAAATGTGGAGGAGTTTTTCATGTATATTGTGAAGATGATCTCTTCAGTGATGAAATTTTCTATCAGAGTCCGGCAGACCGAGGCAAAAGCCAAGGCCAAGGCAAAGGACCCTCCCAAGGAGGATCCAGTTCATACAGATCAAATAAACCTTTTGACAAAGATTTAACATGCTGGACCTGTGGTAAAACAGGCCACCGCTCCTCAAACTGTTTCAAAAACAAAACTCAGGGCCCTCCCAGAGGAGTCTCAACAACAGGGAGAGGGCGCAGAGGACTTTCAGCATGATGGTCTGCGCCCCGTGCTCAAACAAAACAAACTGAATGTAACTCACTTTCTGCTAATGTAGATGTGCTTGATGTTTATGAAGCATGGGAATTGTTGAATGAATTGAAGGAAAAGCCCCATATTACTTTGCTGACAAACCTGACTGGAGTTAATATGACTAAGATTGGAAAAATAACTAAATAAATAAAAATTATCATTCTTTTACAGCTGTAAAATACTTAATTGGCACAACATCGACTAGTTTGTATGGTTGAGATTTGACTCTAAGTAACTAACACTTACAAAAAACTGCAGTGTGTTTTGATATCAATCTTTAAACTTTAAGGCCTTAAACTTAACCTTTAGATCCAACACCAAAAGGAGTTAAATAGTTAAACTAAATGTATATTTTAACTTGAGACGATTCTATTCAACTCTGTTATTTATTATTTATTTTGTTTTTTTACCTTTAGCAAATAACAATGCATTGTTGATTTAAGACAAATTCAACATCTTTTGTCACCAAAGTTGAAGCCAGGGGCGGCTCCAGATATTTTTTTCTGCAGGTGCTAAGGGGGTGCTAAGCATTTTATTGAGGGTGCTAATGAAGGATTATTTGTTCTTACAGTTCTCAACACACACAGACGCAAGCACAAACATATATAATCATATATATATGGTATATAAATGAAGAACAGAATGAAATATACATATGTATC
>NC_051448.1:23917094-23941865 GCF_001649575.2 Kryptolebias marmoratus | reverse complement strand
GGGGATATAGGGCATACATAAGGGAAGTGGGGGACATGTCCCACACATACCCCGGTTATGCCTTTGCTTGGGGGTGCTACGGGGGTGCTATGACTTTTCCAGGGGGAGCTACAGCACCCCCTAGCGCCCCCCTGGCGCCGCCAGTGGTTGAAGCTGAAAACCGTGCATGGTGGAGTGGAAAAGACTCCTCTTTAAATTCCCCAGGCTTGAATTGCTGAAATTTGGGGCCAGTTTCTGATGGTGGTGACAGGTGCCAAAATAGAATTAATTCAAACTAAGAAAGAAACATCTTAACCCGATTAGGCTGATTTAAATAAAACTACAATTTCTCACTACAATGGGATTCCCATTGACCCTACCTCCTATCTAGCAAAATCACAGTTTTCAAATTTTTGGAGATAAAACTATATGATCAAACTTACTATGATTCAATAAAATTATTCAATTCTGTTACTTATAATGCCTCTGTGACAGTATTCTACATAACAAGAACAAAGTAACAAAATATAACTAAATTTTAAGTTTTAAAGTGCCCTTATTAAAAACTGTGAGCTTTTTAATATAAACAGACAATAAACACCAAATGAAGAAAACACCTTGTTGTACTTCAAATATTTCCAAGGATTTTTAAGTAAAAAATCCCTGTATGAACCTTCAAAATAAATTATTACAGGTTGTGTGGACACATAAAATTCAGAATTAATTAGCATCAACAAGGTAACAATCAGGTTAACGAATTAGAGTTAGAGGTCATATTTGTTTACTGGTTAGTGTTTGTAAATGTTTCGTGTGCTGTTTGTTTTAACTTGTTTGTTATATGTGTTAGACCAAAATTAGCTATTTTAGATCCTAAAGCTTAATTTTGACTCCTGAAAAGGAATATGGTGTCACACACACACACACACACACACACACACACACACACACACACACACACAGACACACACACACACACACACACACACACACACACACACTTCACAATACCTTTCTCTCTCTCCCTCTCCCTCTCTCACATCTCTCTCTCTGTCCCTCCCTGCCTCTGTCTCTCCCTAACGGGCCTAAGAGCAAACATCCCAAAGTTGGGCAGTATTAAAGGCCTTACTGTACAGACAACTGTAAAAATTAAACCTGGCATCTTGAATTACGATAGCAAAACGGGGAAGGGAAAAGAGAAAACAGACTATTTTCACGTTACTCTTTATACCTAATTAGAGAATTAGGTGAGTTTTACCCTGATGGCCATTTTAGAACTGTGGAACGATTTAAACATTTTTCACTTAGAGCACACGTGTCAAACTCAAGGCCCGCGGGCCAGATCCGGCCCTCTGTAACATTTCATCTGGCCCCCAAGATAACATTTAGACTTCATCAGGTCTGGCGCTCTAGTCTGGGAGAGATCGAGTCTCTTCTTCTGCTTCTGCTTGACAGTGACTTAGAAGCAAACAATATATACTTTTAATTTCTGTATGATCAGGTTTTTGTTGATGGCTTTTTAAAAAAAAATCTGTTTTAATGTTAAAAAATTCATTTAAAAGCTGAGTGAGGCGTAAGAAATGACTGCTAATGACGTGATTTTTGAAGTTTGATCTCTTTGTCTGTGTTCATTAAAGTGTGTTTGCTCTAAATTCTGTATAATCTGTATCTGGGAAAAGGTAATTGATAATTTTATATGAATGATTTGACATAATGCATCTAAAACCAAGGTTAATTTATGTAATTTTTAATAAATATTGATCGTGATTGGCCCTTAGCTAGGACCAAATTTTTCATTTTGGCCCCTTTGCGTCACTGGGTTTGACACCCCTGACTTAGAGTATGATATTCACTTAAAGCACATAAATAAAGGATGTTTTTGTGTATATACGAAACAAAACAATTATTGCAAGATCTGATCTATGGTGTTCCAATGACAATATCTGATAAAATAACCTGGACAGAAAAAGTAAAACAAGTTTTTGTAAGGTTAAAACAAATGTTGATTCAAACCACAACATTAATTCTTCCACACTACAAATAAACATTCAGTCTAAACAGTAGACTGCAAAATGGGTTCATGACACCTTACTGGTACAAAGCATAGAGGGAAGTTAAAAACCTCTGGCATTTTATTCTAAAAAAACTAGATCCTGTTGCAAGATCTCTCTCACCGTGCGTGCAGGCAGTTTGTGCAGCAGCGGTGGCAGTCTGCTGATGTCGTGGACGTTTTGTTGTTGCAAAATAAGATAAACATTGCTGTCCCCGGCTCAACACTTATCCCTTGTGTACCTTGAGAAAGGCTCCAGCTGCCTAGACATAATTGAGAGACACCCCCTCACTGGAGGTGAGATCTTGAGTGATCATGCAACTGCGCAACTTCCTATCAAATTATTAAAGCAGAAAAGTTACCCAGAGACCTAACTCAGCCCAGGCTGCTGAAATCATTGCTCTCACACATGTTTGTGAGTCAGGTAAAAATCAAAAGGTCACAATTTACATTGTCGGTCAAAATGTTTTTTTTACATTGTTTTTTTGCTAAACAAGGGGAATGCAGAAGATTGATGACCCCTACTGATAGTGAATCATTGACAAAACCTAGCTTCTGTAACTGAAAAACGAAAGAAAAAAAGCATCACTTACGACTGATGGTATTTACCAAGTTCATAACATAATACAGCAACATGATATTATGTATAAATGTGGAAATATGGCATAAGAGTGCAATCATTTCCGATTGCACTAAAACAAAGTGTTGATTTATTGATTCATTGATTGATGCTTTTTCAAAATGAGTTGAAAGTCATTCCATCAAAATGTGCAGGATGCTTTAACAGTTGCAAAAGCTATCTGTAAAAACATCAAACTAGTGCATGGTATTCCACAGACACTTTACAGTGATAACAGGTCATATTTTGTTATCCAAATCGTACAAAACATGGCTACACATTTAGTAAGTAAGTAAGTAAAGCGAAGTGAAATTTGTTTGTAGCCTATAGCACTCTTCAGCAACAAGGCGACTCAAAGTGCTTTACAAAACAAACGAAAATGCAGAATCAAAAACAAGACAATCAAAATTATACAGAAGCACAGAGAAAATTAAATTAAATAACAGTCAGGTTAACAATATCTAAAAAATGAGCTACGGTAATCTAAATAAGAACTTGATGAAGTTAAAACTAAACTAACTAAATGTACAGAAGGCTAAGCAAGCCAACATAAAAACGCTAAGATAACTAAGCTAAAACATAAAATGCTAATTAAGGTACAAGATAATTAAGCTAAAACATGATAATACTAAACTAAGGTACAAAGAATCTAGCTAAAAGTACCAAGGTCACTATTTAAGCATGACTTTAAAGAACCACTGTTCCTACCATCCACAGTCCGTTGATCTTATTGAAAGGATGAACGTAACAGTGAAAAGCAGTCTCAGGAAGTGCATGAAGGCAACTGGCCGGCTGTGGCCAGATTGTCTGGATTTAGTGAAACTTTATATGAGAATCACTCTGACACCAGATGGGTTAACTCCTTTTTGAAATCATGTATGTAAGACCATACAAATTACCGCTGTTTTCTCCAGATTTAGAGCAAGTAGGAGAAGAACAATGAAAATGAAAACGTGTTAAATGCAAATTTACTGCCATCTGATTCTGTATCCCAGCAGGACACACCTCTGGTCCAACCAGGAGACTGGGGGTACATCAAGGTGGTGAAACGAAACAACTGGGCCAGCCCACGGTGGGAAGGACCATTCCAAGTGCCTTCTGACCACGTCCACCGCAAGGGGGCACTGTGTTGTCTGTAGCACTTGTTTTTGGTGTGGGTGAAGACAGCTGCACATGGCAGAATAAAGAGTTGTAAAAGTAAACCAAAGAGGGTTATTCTTACTGACCAGCACTTCCTCCAAAAAATAGCTGAAAGGTTTGTCCATCAATGAAAAAAAAACCCCAAATGAATAAAAAAACTCTCTGGAGTCTGTGGCAAGTTTTCAGTAATAATTAATCCAATTAAGATAAAAATTACTGAGTCAGTTGTCATGGAATACAGGAACAATGACTGAAGATTTACAGAGTTACAATCATAAAATCTTACAAAGCCAGGAAATAAATAAAGAACTCAAAACTCAAATTTAACAGACCTTTGACTCTGCTCTCCTGCAGACAACTGAGTTAAACACCGTGGAGGGTCCCTCCCCTGGCCACACCACACCCCTTTACAGTCAGAATACAGTACTCGTATTGTTTAGAGGGGTCCCTCCTCCTTACATATGGCTGTGTAAAGTTGATGCTTCTTTTTTTTTTTACCAACTATCCTGACTGATTTCTAATCGTGTATCGTGTACAGTGCAGGTAGATTAACAGGCCATCTTCCTTTCACCTAACAGAAGAATGTGTGAGAAGCTTGTGTTTGGTCATGCTAAACTCCTGGGGTTTTCACACAAATGCATATCAGATGTTCATACAATACACAACTAACATACAACTCTCTTTAAGTATGTTTTTAAAGGAAAAAACATGTAGTTTTGAATGATTTATGAACTAACTACCAGAAAATGCATTTCTGTAACAAGTTAATGCGTTTAACAACAAATTTCTGATTACATGTTTCTCCTACAAAGACAACAATGTTTTGGATGGAACAAAAAATTAATTTACAACTCCAGCGTGCATCCAACTTCCTGCATTGCTTTCCTGGACTTTCTTACATATTTTTATATATAATGTTTGTAGTTCCTCCTCCCAAGATATATCACATTCTCGTGAACATTATTGTGCTGGCATTGTATTGGATAGAAGATGTTCTGAGAGCTACATAAGGCCACTAGTGATGATGTCAGTGATGTCACGGTTATCTAGTGACATGTGGACCAGAGGTTGAATAAATGATTAAATAAACACAGCTGGACTGGCGTATGATTTAATAAGATGACAGTCACAGAATGTACAACCCCAGTGGCAAATCTGCTTTTAGCCTGCAGCTCCATCTCTCAGCCATACTGTAGCTTACTGGATTATCAGCCTGTTACATAATTTCCTGCACCATTCATGGGCTATTGAAAAAAAGGACCTAGGGATGCCTGTCATAGACTGATTATATATTAAACATTGTGCCTTGTCAAGCCAGTATTATGCCTTAGTGTGAGATAAACTAAATTATAGAAAACAATCACAACGCATGTATCAGATTGATGCAGAAAAAAGAAAAAAGTTGACTTTACTTGATTTTCTCTCCTTTACTAGTAATTATTTAGTATAAAAGAGGGCACCGGATCAGATTCTGCATCTGTATGACCTGCACAGCTGTTCCTGTGCTCAGAGGTAATGTGCTCCACTCTGAAAGGAGAAAAATTATGTGCTGGGTTTTACTGACTCCAGTAGGCACACAGAGCAAATCTGAGCCATCTGACGTGGGGGGATTTGTAGGCTAACTGCTTCTCTCATCTGAGAGATTAAACACTGACATTAATGTATACATTCACATTATGTTCACAGCACAAGGCCTGGTGGGATGTGCCTGCTGTCTGCAGAGAGCGTTGGGAGTAGCCTACACCTTTCAGTGTTTTGGAAAAGGCTGCAGTTCTGGACATCATGCACAGGGATGCTGTGCTTCTCAGCGTGCTGCTCTGGATGCTCGGTGTGTCCGGACAGAAGAGTCCTAGAGGGCAAATGCTGCAATCATACAGACACATCAGGTCAGTCGGGAATGACAGAACTAGTTTGCATTAAAGGAATGCATGTCGCCCGCTGGCTTCCATACCAGAGTTTTAAACTGAGGTTATCTTATGATGAAAAATGGCAGAGTTCTAGCCGTTTTGATCAAACTTTAAAAATTTAGATGAATTGAGATGTTCAATCTCATGCAATATCCTGAGATGTATTGTAATTGTCGTGAATGACTCCCAGGTACTACCACATCAGTTAGCTGTAGGGTGAATCTTGAATTAAACTGACTCCAAAAGTTAATCAGTTGAAAAAGAGGTACAACCAATGATTACTGAAAATCTAATTAAAATCTGTTCAGTGGTTCATTACATATTTTGCTAACGAATAGGGTTGACTCCAAAAGTAATGCCAAAGTTTTAGGCAAAGCTCTCATGTAATAAGTAGCACTTGGAGTATGTTTTGTGAATGAGTGTCAGCTACTACCACATCTGATTTTAGCTCAATATCTGTAAAACTGACTGAGTTATACATTTTGGCGTGTTTTTTATGATAAGTTGACTGTGGGGTCCATCTTTAATCAGGTTGACGCCAAAAGTACATCTACATATAAGGATAGAGTGTGGCGAACCCAATGCACAGACTCATCTTGAATAACAAAACTGATTATTTAACAAACCATAACAAAAAAACAAAAGACCGACGTGGCAGCAAAAATTAACTAAAAACATGAAGCTAAACCGTGGCAAAGAGAACAAAAACATGGAGCAAGAATCAGGCAAGGAAAATGATCACAAGGGTGAGAACTGCAAACCAGAATGAATGAACCAACAATGAGTGAATGAAAAGACACCGGCTTTAAAGAACAGAGGGTGAGAGGAAAATTAATTGCAGCTGGGAACATGGCAAGAAACAGGTCAAGTGGGCGTGGCAGGCAAACCCGAAAGTTACTGAGCAGAGGACAGGTGAATGGTGACACAGGAAAACACAGAAAGCCAAAAGACAAGAACTAAACTAAAACACAAGATGAACAAGAAATAACAAAGAATTACAAAAACACCAAACAAGAACAAAAAACAAACTAGAGAAATTGCATTTCCTGCAAAAATGCAGTGTGAATGTTTTTTTTTGCTGAATGATTTGGCTGAAAGCTGCTGAAGATGTGCTGAACTGTTGCGTTGAATGTAAACAGCTAAAGTTTTATCCATTAGTAGCTGAAAGATTTTTAAAGTTTAATGAAGAACCAAGAAGTGAAACATAGAAGCTGATTTGAAGAGAAGATTCACATAAAGTAGAAGAACAAAAACTGAAAGAAGCAAAAATTAGTTGAAAAAGCTGAAATTAGCTGAAAGGAGCAGAAACAATCAAAAAGAAAAAAAGCTGAAATTAGCCTGAAAAAACATTGTGACCTTAAAGCCCATAGAGTTGATCCTTGACCTATGAAGTGTCCAGCTGTGAGGTTTGACCTTCTTACTGTACACGGTTGCAGAGATAAAGTCTTCTTTACCAAGTGAACTTGACCTTTGACCTTGAAATCCATAGGGCTGATCCCTGACCCATGAGGGTTCTGGCTGTGAAGTTTGTCCTTCCTACAGTACATGGTTGCAGAGTTATAGCACATGGGCTCCTATGACCTTGACCTTTGACCTTGTGACCTTGAACTCCAAAAGGCTATTCCTGACCCATGGGGGTTCTAGCTGTGAAGTTTGACCTTCCTACAGTACACGGTTGTTGAGTTAGAGCATGCACAATTCTGGTCTGATTTTAGACCCCAGTAGCTTTGGCAGCCATCCTTATTTTTTAAATTTTGCATTCAGCAAGTGATGGAGCTCTGTCTCACCTGCTACCAAACCAAATTTCAGCTCAGTATGTCTAAAAATGACTAAGTGGAAGCATATAGACACTTTAAGGAGTAAAAAACAGCCAAAATTAGCATTAGCAGAGTATAATTAGCTAAAGCTACATCTGAATTAGCATGAACATAGTTGAATTAGCTGAAACTATAGTTGAATTAGCATTAGCATAGTTGAATTAGCTGAATCTATAGCTGAATTAGCATTAGCATAGTTGAATTAGCTGAATTAGCTGAAACTATAGCTGAATTAGCATTTGCATAGTTGAATTATCTGAAACAAACGCTGAATTAGCTGAAGCTATAGCTGAATTAGCTGAAATTATAGCTGAATTAGCATTAGCATAGTTGAATGAGCAGAATCTATAGCTGAATTAGCAGAATCTATAGCTGAATTAGCAGAATCTATAGCTGAATTTGCTTTAGCAGAAGTAATATTAGCAGAAAAATGCTGAAACAGAAAGAAAAATAGCTGAAATATTGCAGAACGAGTTAGATGCCGAAAAACGTACGGAAGAATAAAGATAATAGATAATAAAGAGAAACAGCATTCACACCATTGTTTTCCACAAACAAAAAAACATGATCATTTGTCTTCACTTCTTGGGTGATAATTAAAGCAGTTATTTGGAAAAAATGTAATACCCAACTGTAGAACATACAGAAGTCATTCATCTGTTTTTCTGTTCCAGTTGCAGTTGTTTAAAAGATTTACAAAAGCACCAAAATTATGATTTACAAATCTTATAGAACCTAATTTTTGCCTTAAAAATGTAAGCACTATCAGTTCAGTTGTTTGAAGAAAGTAGGCTATGTCCTAATTTAACATGGCTCCTAATAAGAGGACCACTTTTTGCTTCCTGCAATGGTGCAATCAATGGCATAGCCAGAAATTAATTGTGGCATAGCCTGGTTGAAAGAGTATGGCCACAAAATTTAGAATAGTTTGTGAAAAAAAGGACAATAGATAGATGTTTATCTGTATGTTGTTACTGTTGTATAAACATGTACATCAAACCAACCTACTGTTGAAGAACAAATTGTATTCAGAATATAAACAAATTCCATTCTTCTCTCTGCTCCTGGTGGAAGGCGGACGTGTTTTTTTTCATTCTGTCTCTCTGTCTCCTGAACCCCCTGCCCTCTATGCCTCTCTGCCCTGCTCTCTTTTCCGAGCCTCTTTTTTGCATATTCTCCAAAATTTAATATTTAATTTAATATAATATAAATGGAATATTGTTTGTCTATCGATTTTGTCTGTGGAAGATGTGGAAGATCTTTACATATTTGGGTTTTTGATAACAGGATTTCTGCTATTTGGATTAGGCAATTACCTGACTTATCGTCAAATTCGTTTGATGGGTTCGGCGAACTACATTTAGACTATGTTGTTACGGGAGCAGAATCGCAAGTTGGATGCGATCCTTTTACAGTACTATTTGGTTGTTTGGATTCGTCATTGAGAAGTACCAGCAAGACTTTCAAGGCAGACGGAAAACAAGTCGGCCTGACCCAAAACAATTATTTCTATGTGAATCTGGCTCCCCTGACGCTGGCCTTGGCTAGCTATCTTCAATTTCTCCCTGGATTTTATGTAAATATGCACATACAATACACACCACACCGTCTCCCACCATCTCTACAGACACATACTCATTTTCCACAGTCTCTGTCTCATCTTTGTCACCCCACTCGCACTCCTTCACTACCTTAGTTTAGTTAACTTAGTAATTCTTATGTTGGCTGTTTAGCAGGCCTAAGTACTGTTAGTTAGTCTCTTGGTACCTTTAGCTTAGCATTATCATGTTTTAGTTTAGTTATCTCAGCATTTTTCATGTTGGCTGTTAGCGGGCCTTTTTGGTACTATTAGTTAGTCTCTTGTACCTTTAGTTTAGCATTATCATGTTTATCCTAGCATTTTTTATGTTGGCTGTTTAGCGGGCATTATCATGTTTCAGTTTATGTTAGCTTATTTAGCCTTCCTGTACATTTAGTTTTGTTTAGTTTATCTTAAATCATATTAGAGATATTGTTAGATTGTTAGTTTCCTAATTGTTGTTCAGTTCAGCTTTAACTTATCATGATTTCATTTAGATTATCTTAGCTACTATTTTGACTGTCTTAGCTCATGTTTAGTTTCATAATTTTATTTAGATTATCTTATATTTCATTTAGATCATACATGATTGATGTTTTTACTTCGGTATCTCTATATTTGATTATGATGTTTTTAAGATGTTTGATATCATGTTTTTATTTGTATTTGATTCTGTACCTGATTGTTGTTTCTGTGTTGTAAAGCACTTAGAATCGCCTTGTTGCGGAAAAGTGCTATATAAATAAATTTCACTTCACTTTACGTCCGTTGGAACAACAAAGATGGCTTCAGCTGCTGATTCAGCATTCACACTTTTAGATCGAAAACTGAAACGTTCAGTTCAATCTGGCAAAAGTGTGCTATAGTATTTGGAACTCTTATACTTTTAGATTATTTAACTTCATTTACAAAGATTTTTCCCATAGAAAAACATTGAAATTTCTTTAATTCCTTCAAACACATTGTTCTCCAAAATCAACTTCAGCATAGTTTCTGTCAGGAGTGGTGGAGACAACAGAGGCAAACCCAGACCGCAGACTCATGTTTGCACTAAAAGAACTAATTTATTGAACTAAATAAACAAAACAGGCTGGCGAGGCAGCAAAACTAAAACATAAACTAAATCCAAAACAAGGGCAGGAACAAAAGCAGACAGGAGCAGGAACAGGACCAGGGAACAAGCAGAACAGAAACAACAATGAACCAGCGAAGTAGTAGAAAAAGTGACCGGGTTTTAAACACTGAAGAGAATGAGATAAGTGGGAACAGGTGAGTGACAAATTGTTGACAGGTGGAGATGGGCATGGCAGTGAAACAAGAGAGTAACCGAGGAGGAGTGAATAGTGACAGAAAATAAAGGCACGAGTAACAAGAACTAAACTAAGACAAGGATAAGTGAACACAAACAGCAAACATGAAAACAGTAAACTAAAACCCAAAACCCGACAGCTGCTCAATTTTATCTTCTCATGTTCCTGTTAGCTTTATCTGCTCTCTGGCTGATTTTAGCTTTAAACTACAGTTTTGCTATGTTGAAGTTTTAGCTATGATTTAGCTAATTTTACCTTTTCGATACAGTTTTGCTACATTTGGCTTCTAGTACCTGTTTTGCTACATTTACCTTTTATCTACTGTTTTGCTAATTTTAACTTTTTGCAACAATTTTGCTAAATTCAACTTTGAGCTAGTTTTATTAACTTAAGCTTTTGGCTATTGTCTTGCTAATTTTAGCTTATAGCTACGATTTTGCTATTAAAAACTTTTAGCTGTTGTTTTGCTGATTTTAATTCCGTTCAGTTTATTTATACTGTGCTAATTCACAACAAAAGTCAGCTCAGAGTGCTGTAAAAAACATTCACATAGATTATAAAAGCCAATTAGTAAACGTTATCTATCTAAGGAAGACAGCAGATTGCGTTGAATCTTCACTTCATCTCAGTCACTCATCCGGAGCAGCACACTGGCAACAGTGGAAAAGAAAAACTCCCTTTTAACAGGAAGATACCTCTAGAACCGTGATAGGCAAGAGACACAGACAAACACAGAATTACTGGTCCAGGTGTAGTCTCTATGGGAAGAAAAACTAAGAAAAACGAAAGTTACAGCTGTAACTACGGTTCTATGAATCCCGGATGACCGCCAGAGGCGGTGCTTCAAGCACTGAATGATCATTCTTGCGCATGCGCAGGTTGAGTACTAATCACGACAAAGTCACCTGTGACCTGCCGGTGACCCACGTGACTCTATATAGTCACATGACGACCGGCACTCAATCCCTCAACCTTCTCGCGAGACGCAAGGATTCTGAGGGACCAAGCATTCTAGCGGTCATCCAGGATTCATAGAACTGTAGTTACAGCTGTAACATTTGTTCTATTTCATCCCTACTGACCGCCAGAGGCAGTGCTTCAAGCACTGGATGATGTATGACGACAAGGTCACGAGGAATCTGCAACATGGGATGTAGCTGGATGCTGCTTCAAGATCCCTTGAAGTGGATGAGGCACAGCCACATTTACTCTGTAAAATCGAGCAAAGGTGCTTGGTGATTTCCAGGAGGCCGCACTGCATATAATGTCCAATGGCACCCCAGTCATGGCAGCAAATGAGGTTGACATGCCCCTCGTAGAGTGGCATCTCACTCCTGCAGGCAGTGGGCGATCCTGCAATGCGTAAGCTTTAACAATCACATCCACAACCCAGTGTGAAAGTCGCTGCTTAGAAAGGGCCTGACCTTTCCGTGAGCCCGCGTAGCAGACAAAAAGGCCATTTGTCGAAAAGACGCAGTGGAATTGATATATGCCTCAAGTGCACGAACCAGGCACAGAGGTTCAGAGGGGCCACCGGTGTCAAAGCGGGCAAGATGGAGCGGCTGGGTACTGCCTGATGCCAGTGACACCTTAGGGATAAATGCCACATCAGGCCACAGGGTGACACCTGAGCCATCAGGGTTCCACTGGCAGCAGGACTCAGTTATCGATAGTGCCTGCAATTCCCCCACACGTTTGGTGGAAACCATCGCCAAAAGGAACGCTGTCTTCAGTGAGAGCCATTTGAGGTCTGCAGACGCCAAGGGGTCAAACGGGGACAACCGAAGGGCCTCAAGGACCAAAGAAAGGTCCCATGTTGGTGCCACGGGGCTGTTAGGTGGATACAAGCGCCGAGCACCCCTCAAGAACAGCGCAATGTCCTTATCTCGGCCCACTGAACAGCCATTCAGCCCAACATGCCAACAGGAAATGGCGGCTACATACACCTTCAAGGTAGACGGAGACCATCCCCGATCCAGTAATGCTTGCAGGAAAGCCAGTATGTCAGAAACTGAACACTGTACTGGGTCCTGCCCTCTACCACGGCACCAGGTTGCAAAGATCATCCACTTTTTTAGTATAGTATACTGTGCGCGTGGACGGTGCCCATGCATTAGCCATCATATGCCCTACTTCACCACCGTACTTTGAGAATGTGGATCCCGGCCTTGTAGGGGCCAAACCCAGAGCTGGAGTCGGTGCGGGTCAGGGTGGAGAATCCGGCCCCCTATCTGGGAAAGGAGATCCCTCCTGGAGGGAAGACGCATTGGCAGGCCGGAGCTGAGCTCTCGCAGTAGAGGGAACCAAGTCCTCGCTGGCCAGAAGGGGGCCACCAAGAGGACCTTGTGCCCCTCCTGACGAACCCTTAGGAGAGTCGGAAAAATTAGACTGAGTGGTGGAAACGCATAAAGGAGGGTCCGGGGCCAGTTGTGTGCCAGAGCATCGTGGCCCAGAGGGCTGGCATCGCCCATGCAGAACCAAAGGGGACAGTGAACTGCATCCCTGGATGCGAAGAGGTCCACGTCTGCCCTGCCAAAGACCCTCCAGATGCGCTCTACCACCTCTGGGTGAAGCTTCCCCGGGAGCGGTGTCTGACGGGACAGAAAATCCGCTGGCACATTCTGCAGTCCTAGGATGTAGGCTGCCCTGAGGCTGGGGAAGTACAGGGCTTCCCAGGTCAGAAGCTGTTGAGTCAAGGACAAAAGTTTCCTGGACCTGGTCCCCCCCTGGTGGTTGATATGAAAAACCACCGTGGTGTTGTCTGACCTTACTAGTACATGCTTGCCCTGCAAGCCTGGGAGAAAGCTTTGAAGAGCTAGCAGTACAGCCCGTAATTCCAGGACATTGATTTGGTCCTTGCTTTGCCGTGTGGACCATGTCCCTTCTGCCATCCGACCTTGTCAGGTCGCACCCCAGCCCGTGGAGGACGCATCTGTAAACACAACCTCCCGTCGACACAGTGGGGGGGGCACCAAGCGGGACCCCTGTTGTCATAAAGAACCTGTCCCTCCACTGGGACAGAGCCCAGAGACACTGGGGCCCGATCCAAACTCTCCTGAGGTGGTGAGAGTTCCGTGTGCGGTCCAGACCTAAGCTGTTCAACCACATCTGGAGTGGCCGCAATGACAGCAGCCCCAAGGGCACCACGCTGGATGCAGCTTTGAGCTTGCCCACGAGGCACAGATAATGCACAAGAGGCAGCACCCTGCCATGTCTGAATTCTGGGAGCATTTTCAATATACTGTCGACTCGTTGGGGTAACAGGCAAGCAGTCATCAAGATAGAATTCATGGCGATGCCCAGGAAAATAATCACCTGTGAGGGAGTCAGGCTGCTTTTTTCTATATTCACCCGGAAGCCCAAGCGCCCCACATGGTCGAGCACCAATTGAGTGTCTCGAAGTGCTTGGTCGTGTGTCGCTGCACAAATGAGCCAGTCGTCCAGATATGGGAGGATCCTCAAGCCCTGCGTCTGCAGGGGGGAGAGGGCCGCTGAGACACATCGGGTAAACACCCTAAAAGACAGCAACAGACCGAACAGAAGAACCCTAAACTGGAAATGCTTCCCTTGGAAGGCAAAGCGAAGAAACCGCCAATGGGGCGGAGCAATTGAAATATGAAAATAAGCATCCTTGAGGTCGATGGAAATGGACCAATAGTTTCGGGAAATCGCCTGCAATACTTCCCTTGTAGTCAGCATATGAAAGGGAATGACCTTCAAGTATACATTCAGACCCCTGAGGTCCAAGACTAGACGTAGACCCCCAGTCTTTTTTGGAACGAGAAAATACTTTAAATAAAAGCCCCCCGGGTCCAACAGGGGGTCCACAGGCACTATCGCTCCCTTGGCCAGCAAGGTGCAGATTTCCTGGTTCAGTGCCTGTGCCTTTGTCAGGTCGTGGATGACAGTCATCCTGACCTAGCCGGGGACCGGTGGCCGGCGGCGGAACTGAAAGTGATACCCCCGGGACAGAGTGGAGAGCACCCACAAGTCTGGGGTGTGGGCAGACCAGCTGCCAAGCTGTACTGGGGTAAAATAACCAACCCCAGCCTCAAGACGTCACCTGCGGGCCCCCCGACCTCCTGGCCTGGGGGAGATGCCGGCCTGACTGAGCGGCCCAGACCTGGCGACGAGCATGAACCAAAGTAGACAGTGTGCGTCCCAGCTCCCTCATCATAAGAGCAAAGGCCTGCAGAAATTCGTTGACAAGACCTTGGGCGGAATGGTCCAGTGGAACAGATTCCAGAGAGGAGGACAGGGCCAGCATCAGATGGAAGAGGGAGTTCCAAATCCGGCCCATGCGAGCGCCAGAGTCATAGGCCTTAGAAGGTCATCAGTAATCTGGCACTGGGGCCGTGGACAACAGGCATTAGGTCGCAAAACCTCATCAGGTGGAACAATAAGAGAGGCAATACCTGGTTCGACAGCTGGCATCTGCCCCAAGCCCACCTTAGGCGCCTCCTGTATGGCTGCCAGGGCCCTGCCATCTAATGTCAGCCATGACAACGCCTTGGTGTCTGACCAACAGGCATGCAGTTCTTGTACATATTCCTCCGAAGGAGGAACCACAAAAGCAACCTCTGATCTACCGTGTCTAAAAAAAGTGCTAGAAACTGCGGGCTGGGCCGGAGGAAAATCCAGCTGCAAATGGGCAAGAGTTGTCCGGATTGTGACTGTCACCGACTCTCCCACATCCTCCTGGGAGGCACTGGAGTCAGACCTAGAGGCTCTGGAACCCAGCTCCAGAAGGTCCTCACAGAATTGGGTACCAGAGGCTGCCACCGAAATAGCATTGTCATCATTACCCAATGCTCCCTCCTGCTCAGAAGGGGGAGCCGCTCCACGACCATCCTCAGCCTGAAAGGACCGGAGGAGGGCCTTCATTTAGGCCAGCTCTGAAGTGAGGTGATCCACCTTTGTGGACCTTGTGTCGGTGTGTCTGGCTTGCTTAGCCGACACTGAAGGTGCAGCCACAGCAGGCCGCTTCTGGCACGTTGCCTGCGCCGGTGGCAACGGGCTATGCTGCGCAAGACCTAACCAGTCGGTAGGCTGTTCCAGCGCCGCCAACCGATCCCGTCTGACCGACTGGGGTATGACGATACAATCTGGGCAAGCATTGTCCGACAGCGCTTCTCTGAGGTGGTCCACCCCCAGACAGGAGGGAAACAAGTCATGCCCGTCGTCTGGCTGGAGCGGAGCCATACAGGATGAGCAACATAAATTACTCAGCATCATACTGCTGACCACAGCAAACAAAGACGAACTCAGCGCGAGCAGAAAAACGCTACCGGTGAGTCAGATATTTATTCAAATTAAAGCGAACAGTAAACTACTGTTATAGAAGGGAAAACACAAAACTTACCAGATGTCGCAGCAACAACCACTGATCTGGTAAGCAGAACTCGCTCGTGCAGCCCCTGGAGGGCGAGACTGACCCGCTGTATGGTCACAAGGCTACTAGCAACGAGCAAGAGAGTAGTGGAAAACACGGATCGCAACATCGCAAAATCCTGGAGGGTCTGATATTAAGCTAAAATTTGATGTGGTAGAAACTGAGAGTTATGCACAACACATACTTTGAGTAGTATCTTGCAATATTGCCTTAGATTTAGCATAACTTTAGTTTGGTTTGGTTTGGTTTGACCGAAACATATACAACTTTGTCCAAATAGCTACAATGCTATCATTTCTTTACATAAGATGATCTTAGTTTTAAAGTCTAGCAGTGGACAATATGGGAAAGGCAGTGGACAATATGCATTTTTTCAAGGAATGCTAAGCTTTCAATTTAGATTAATGAAAACTTCCATTTTAAAATTTTTTTCTATATAGCACAATACTACTTGAATGTTGCATACTTCATGAATATAAGTATTCACAATTAGTCATTGCATAATAAATTTAGCTAGATACACTGGAAAACAAGCCTGAAGTGATGGTAATATAACGTCACTGGTTTTGGCTGAGAAAATTTATTAACAAAATCTGATATAGAATTTATTTACACAACGTTATTACAATTTTTGTGTATTGTCTCTTTTTACACAATGTCAAACTGCAACTGTAACTATACAGGAACCTTCAATAAATCAAAATGATGAATTATTATCATCTACAAAATATTTCTGAATATAACAATTGATTTTAAAGTTGGAATATGAAGTATAAAACAAAACCACCCACACAACATTATAATGGTTGAAATGGTTATATTGTGAATTACAACATATCTTTAAAGTGTTTCTTATTTAGACCAAAATGTTTCATATATAAGATCAGTTCATATTTTCTCATCATTTCTCAAGCCCTGCAGCTCAGACAGAGGAGATGGGCCACAATATATTAGAGACGTCTATATAATTAAAGGCATTTTCATGGAGTCTGAAAATATTAATAAGCTGCAGATGTTAGCATTAACCTTGGTTAGCTGTATTAGCTTAGGAAATGAATTATAGTCTGTTTCCACTGATGTAGTTTACAGCTTCTGTACACTACTTTCTAGTGGATGAAAATTTATATTTAAAATTTGGAATAGCACAGTAAAGTGGCTGACTCACGAGATAGTGCACTATAAAGTGAATGACTAGACAATTTGAACACAACTTGTGTACATGCAGATGGTGCTTAGGCTGCCTGATCAGTTCATCCAGTTAGTTCAAAAGTTTACTCAACTGCTATTGATACATTGAGCACCCTCGACAAAATCGGCATAAACACGGTATATGTTCAGTACACATACATTTGCATAGTAACATGGATGCTGTTCAACTGAGAAAACAAAAGTAACTAAACAAATGGTTTCATGAAAAATTGTAGAGGTTTAATATTAGCTAATGTAGCATTTGTTCATACCTGTACACTGCTTTTGAAAAGACTTGCTTTATAGGCCTGAAAAACGATAAACAACAAGTCCCTGTTTGGGCAGCCATTAGCCTAGCCTAGATGAAGACTTTTGTCTTTTTCTCCATACTCCATGTTCTATAATTGATGTCATCCCTGATAAGGTAATAACTACTGATAAATATTTAACAGAACAATACTTAAAAATGACCACACATACCATTTTAAAAGAAATCATCATATGACATCATGATTCTGTGCAGTAGAGTAGGCTAGACCTAAAACCCAACATCTGTAGTGCACAGACCCTGGTTCTAAAAATATAACATGGCAGCTCCTATAAACTTGGTCCTGCTGGATTCAAATCCCTCCAATGAGGGAAGGTGGGAACAGTTGTTCTATTAATAAACTAGAAGAAGTAGGAGAGCTCAAACCTCCACCAAGGCCATGCGGTCATTAAAAAAATTGTAGGATCCGGATTGTGATCTGGATCACCACCAAAATTAAATCACTTGTTTTTTGTGACAACCCCAACATTTTCTGTTTGTTAGTTTTCAAGTAATCTTGCTAACAGACAGACAGATGGATGGTCGGACAAACAAACCAACACTTCTGAAACATAACCTCCTTGGCGAAGGTAAAAAACAGTATATGGTCTTACCATGAACATGAGCACATCTCAGAGAAAGGTGCAAATGAAATATTTATTTAAAGATGTCAGTTTTTCCCAAATTTTGTACAACAATTTTGTACAACTTCCTAACATCTATAAAATTCTTCTGTTACTTTTGTCACATTTTTTCTCTTTCAGGATGAAGCGAGAGATGTCTCCAGTAGAGGGATCCAATTGCCAGATTGGCAGGTATTTATTTATTTTATTTATTATTTCAGTTCAGTTAGAGAGATAACAGAGGCTAGACTTGAAGGCATCTTAAATAGGAGATTAAGGAAGCATAGTGGACCAAGAGGAGGCAGGAGGTCAACATCTTAATCACTTTATTGTTTTTCATACATTTAGAGAAAGATGACCTACTTTTGTATCTCTAAACCCAATATAATCCCTTTTAGCCTTCAGAATTAGGGAGTTCTTAAGATTATTTTCCCATGACTAACTTCAACAGGATGAAAGCATCCTTGAAAGAATACATATTGCAAACTACCTCGCATGCCAGCAATAATATAACGCATTTATAATACAACTAAGATAATCTTGTGCAAGGAAATGATGGAGTTTAAGTCATTTTGGTCTAATCTTCAAAATACGGTGCACAACCTCAAGTAATTTTGCCAGATGTAAAGTAATATCACTCAGAAATTGTGTTTGTGGCTGTCTCTCAGCTACTACCACATTAAATCTTAGCTCAGTACCTGTAAAACTGACACAGTTATTGCCATTTTTGCATTGACTAATGTTGATTAGCTGTGGCGGTCAACTTGAATTGGGTTGACTCTAAACGTTGATAAGTTGTAGATGTACATCCAGTGATTACTTTCTGGGAGTGTCAGTAAAATCTAAGGATAACTACAAACAAACTACAGATAATCAAGTATACAGAACATGGGAACACCTAGTTAACCTTTGTATTAGTTGTAGGACAGCATCAGTTTCAAAGAATAAAGTGATTCAATGTTTAAATCTACTTGATTGCAGCCAATAATGATCTTCAAACCCCAGAATAAAATAGCATTTTCATTACACCTCTACACCCAAGTGCGGTAAACTAGGCATCTTGTTGGTTTCTGGTTTCTTTGGAAATTGTGTGATCAAACTCATCTGCTTGGGAGGCCTGTTTAAAATGGTTAGATGTGGTTCAGTGGTAGTGCTCATCTTACAGTCCTCAACCTTGTCACATACTGAAGTGTGACAAACAAGAATGTATCAGCTCTTTCTAACTCAGAGCATATTACCTAAGTCTTTGGTAGTTTGACATTTATTCTTCTATTAGTTATTCTGAAGTTTAATATTTTTTACATTTTGTGAAGCCAAATAATGCAAGAACTTCTGCAACTGAATCATAGGATGCAATTTGAAACAACTAGGTTGATTAAAATGCACATGTACTGTTTCTAGAACATGTGCACCTGTTAGAAAAACATGGTAGGATTTAATTTATATGTATTTTTAACCAAGTAGCAAACTGTATTTTTTATATTTCATTAACAAGAGTGAAGTATAGTGTTTTTGTAATGAAGGTTTCACACATCTGAAGCAATACCATGGTTTTTTATCCAAAGTCAAACTCTAGAATGAAGTTTTTTGTCCCTGAATCTTTAACTATTGAAGATTAAAACAGACCCTTAAAAATTTAAGGCAACACATCTTTAGAACTCATTTTAAAACAAGAAATATTATAACACTGAGTAATAAAACAAATGGAACTTCATGTGACCAAAACTACACAGGCCAAAACAAAATTAACAATATAATTTAGATTATTGGGTCTCTAATGAAACTACTAATGAATTATATTTTCCCTCAAGAATGGGGACCATGTTCTTAGTTACAAAGAAGTGATTCATTACTGTTTGGACATTAAAAAAACCTGTAATTTGATTTGTTGTTACATAAAAATAGGCCATATTTTTAGATGTGATTAAGGCAGAAAAACTATTCTTGCATTCCTACCTCATTGGGCTCATACTGAACAGAACTTATTAAGCTCATGGTTAATAAGCAAGAACCTCTTTGTTTGATCGCCTTGAACATAACATGGTAAAAGTAGCTCATGCTTTTAACTTTTAAGTGGTGCCAAAATGTGAACAAACAATTCTGGTCCTGGCTTATCTCCACTGGCTTCCTGTTTAATTCAGATATGACTTTAAGATTTTACTGATTGTTTTAAAATTTTTACATGGTCTAGCCAATCATATATATGTGATCTCCTTTATATCTATACTCCAGTAAGAACACTCCAGTCAACCAACCAGTTTCTCTTAAATGTTCCAAGATAAATCAAACTTTTGTAGTGACTGCTCCAAATCTGTGAAACAGTTTACCTCCTCATGTACAAACTACTGCTGTTATTAAGATTTTTAAATGTATGCTTAAGATCCATCTTTATTCCTTGGCTTTTGATTCAAGCAGAGTTTGAGATCTGTAGAGCTGATGGTTTTTAATGTTGTGTTAGTATTTCATTTTCAAAAATTGATCTTTTAATGTTTAATATTTTATTGTTTCTGACTTTTGTTTGGTTGATTTGCAAAGCACTTTGGTCAGCTTCTGTTGTTTTTAATGTGACAGAAATAAATTTGACATTGACATAAAATATTAGTGAGAAGTTGAATATTCTTTTGTTTCCTCACAGCTGTACATTTAAGAGAAGTCCAGATATAACCAAAGCACAGAGTACAAAATCAGAACAGATCCTGAGAATAGATGACCACGACTTTACAATGCGACCAGGATTTGGAGGTAAGAAGCGAAATACCTGTCCAATATTTGTCACGTTCGCATTGTGCAGACTGAGACATCAGCTTGAGATATGCGAGATTTGAATGTACAGGCAAATCATTTGCTATTTCAAGTGTTACTGATGACTTAATACCAAATACAATACCCCACAATTTAATCTAATCACGTTTAAATACAGTGGAGTGAGTGACCAAAGATGACATAAAAGAGTAGAATTATACCCAAGCTACGCTGCTGCCAGTGATTTAGTTTCAAAACCTCTGTTAGGATCTGGGTTTTTGTATTTTGTTTTGTCTTCATGTTTCATGTTTGTGTTATTTAGTTGTCTCTTCCCTGTGCCTCAGCCACCATTCACTTCTCCTCAGTTACTCTCTCTCTCTCTCCCCTGTTCTCACCCATCTACACCTGCCTCTAGCTCCATAATCATCTCACCTGTGCCCACTTCCACTAATCACCCTCTGACTTTAAAACCCAGTCACTTTCCACATTTCCTTGCTGATTCATTGTCATACTCTTGTCTCCCTGATGTGCTATCCTTTTTTGCTCGTGCCTCGTCGTTCATCTCTTGTCTCAGGTCTGTTCAGGTTTTGTTTAGTTAGTTAATGTTTTTGTATTTAGTTTAGGTTTTGCTGCCACAACAGCCTTTGTTTTGGTTTGCCTTTTATTTTCTAAATAAATTAGTTTTCACAATATGAGTCTGCGCTCAGGGTTCGCCTCCTTCCACCCCGAACATGACAACCTCCCATATTAATTGAGCACAAAGGCCTTCAATCGTAAGGCCTCTTCACACTGCATAAAGACTCTGCCACAACATGAACAGTCAGAAGAAGTGATAAAGCTCCATGCATAGAATGGATGAGATGAATTTTCATCTGCTTAATCCATACAGCTGTTTTGAGTTAAGGACCTATCAGTCAGTCAGAAAATATTATTTCTTGTTGCTGAGTAAAGTCTGAGCCCTGAGATATACATGCAGACCTATTGAAATCATGAACATATAAAGTTGTTTGTCTAACGGTACACACAGTTAAACTAGTGGAACTACACATTGCGGTGGAGCTATTCTGCACAGAACCAGATAGGTAATTGTAGTCAGATTGTGTTCTCTATGTCACGACAAAGATAAAAACATTTTTCTTCTTAAGTTATTCTAAGAGTTTCAAACACTAGGATATTGTACTTTACAATTTTTTACCTTTTGGGATTTGCCATGTTCTGAATGACTGAAAATTTCCACAAACATATTTCTTAATTTATGTTGCTGCAGCGGCATAGTTCAGGTTGGTGAGGAAGAGAGATTCTTATCAAGCAAGTCTGGTTAAATTGTAAAAAAATGTCTTTTATTTTTGTGTTTTTACACCTTTACAAGTAACTATGTCCTTGTAAGACAAAAAGATTCTTGTGGTAAATAAAAAAATTGCAGCACAAATTAAAATAGTTTAAGATAAAATAGTGCACAATATCAGTTTAAAGTCTTTATTCCTGATATTTTACTTTCAGGCATCAGGGAATCTTTAATCCTATAATAGGGCCTTTAGCTGAAGTTCTCCAGCAGGTCTTTCAGAGGTTTATTTGGGATTTGGCTGCTTTATCACTCAGTTTCTGATGTGTGCTTCTACCTGACATTATATTGGGTAGTGTTCTTAAAAAAATCCAAAACAAAAAGAAGTGAAGAAAAAATGAAGTGTCAGACAATTAAACAGAGAAACTCTCCCCAGCAGATGAACAGCATTTGAAAGTCATGTTTCATAAGATACAGTAAAATTAAAAGCCTAGCATTCTGTGAAGGAGTGCATACATATAATCTTTTATGGCAGTTTTAAACTACGATCATTTGATGTAACCTTACAGTTTAGAAGATGGCTGATCTTCCTCTGCAAGTTTTTTTTTTTTTTTTGCCATACTACGGTCAACTCTAAAGACTGTGTAACCTTCTAGTGTACTGGCAAACTTTCTCCATATACTAAAGCTTAATATCTGAAAAATTGACTCATTATAACTATGTATGTGTTTGCTAAGGTTGACTAACTGTGACAGCCATCTAGAATTAGATTGACTCCAAAAGATAATCAGTTGTAGATATTTATCTTGAGATTACTTTTTGAGTATTTTATTAAAATTTGTCTATTAGTTTACAAGTTATTTTGCTAACATACAAACACACACCAAGAGGCAGTTACATGAATGTCTGCCTTTCTTAGTGGAGGTCAATAATCAAAGCAGGTGAAATGAAAAAACTCAAATAATCCAAGGAGCTCCTAAAAAAGGTATCTGGATTTGATCTGTACTTCTGTCTACTGTACATTAAGATGAAACTGCTGTAAATGACAACTAACTAGAACTTTGTCATCATATTTATCTTTTTTTAGGGCCTGCTGTCCCAGTTGGAGTGGACGTTCAAGTTGAAAGCCTGGATGCAATTTCAGAGGTTGATATGGTATGTATTAGAAGCTGCAAGATGTATACACTGCTGATAGTTGAAACACTGCTGTGGAAATACAACTTTTATTTTCTCATTTAAGGATTTTACAATGACCCTGTATCTGAGGCACTACTGGAAAGATGAGCGTTTGTCCTTTAAAAGCAACACCAATCAGAGTATGACTTTTGATGGCCGTCTAGTTAAGAAAATCTGGGTACCTGACATGTTTTTTGTCCACTCTAAAAAGTCCTTCATACATGACACTACCACTGACAACGTCATGCTGCGAGTTTACCCGGACGGGAAAGTCCTCTACAGTCTCAGGTACGTTTTATTTGTTTTTGTTCAAAGTCAACTTCCGACATGGCAAAAAGACAAGGGAGACAGGAAAAAACAGCTTGTTGATTTTTGACAATTTATTACAAAAGTAATGTCAAGCAGAACGTCCCAGGGATGAGACAGATCCAAGCAGTACCATCTGTCTGACCTCAGATTGTCAGACAGTGTCGTGATTCTGGGTTCCTTGTGTTTTGCTTTGTAGATTTGTAGTTGGTTCTCTGTTATTTTTTATCTTTCTTTGTGTTAATTTAAGATTCCCTGTGTTTAGTTTGTTTTGTTCCTTAGTGTTTCCTTGAGTCAGACATTCTTTCCCTGTCATTCTTACCTTCAGTTCACCATTTACTCCTCATCTTCATTAGTCTTTGCTCTGCTGTCACCACTCACTCTCATTCCTCTCTATGTATGCTCCTATACTATTTTCCTTGCTCTTAAAAAAAAGGCTTTCTTCAACCGTCACTTTTTCTTTGCTACTTTTTCATAAAGCTTAGACAGGTGAAGAACCAGAACAACAGTTGTTGTATCACAGTCTCTCCCATCTCATAACTTTAGTTTGTACCTCCTTCAGAGTGCTCACAGGTGTCTTGGTAGTTTCTCTCACTATTCTCCTTCTTTCACAGTCACTCAGTTTGTGAGAATGGCCTCCTCTTGGTAGATTACTCATTACTCATATTCCTTCCATCTCTTGCTGATGGATTTAATTGAACTCCTGGGTGTTTAGGGTTTTGGTAATCCTTTTGTATTCATCCCCTAAATGAAAAATACAAGTACTTTTAAAAAAATCTGAATTAAAGGAGTCATTTCAAAGGGGTAAATATTTATGCAGTCACTTATTTTACATTATATATTTATTTGATATAAATAAATCAATAGTCATGTGGAGCAAATATATGAGGTTAAATTTGTAGGGGTCATTTTAGATCATAGACTTAAATGGAAGTTTCATATAAAATATATAAAACAAAAATTATGTAAAAGTGTTGGACTTTTAATAAAGTAAAACATCCTGGAATTATCGACACTTCACACATTATACTATTCATTTATTGCTCCATGTTAAACCCCTACCACGCGGCGGCCCGTCCACGGGCTGTTTTATTGCATTTTCTATTCAAATCTGTACAGTTTTTGCTACATTTATTGTTTTTATTAACTTAAATTTCAAAATGGCTGTGTTTTGGCACCACTTTTGATTGACGTTTCGTCTGACCAACTGGGTTGCTCTCTGCCCCCCCTAGAGCCCCTCTAATTTCCCATGCCTAAAGTCATGAAAGTCTCCTCCCCTCATTTGCAAGCCTATAGGTCCGGTCAGTCAGCTCCCAAGCGGGTTCTGACACCACAGGCGGGTAGCCAATGAAATTCT
>NC_051448.1:23875160-23915565 GCF_001649575.2 Kryptolebias marmoratus | reverse complement strand
AAAAAAAAAAAAAATCTAGTAGAGAAAAAAATGCTTGAAATCTCTGTGTTTTCACTTCAGTAACTACTAATTGGTTAAAGTTACAATCATTTTTACTGCTTAGGCAAAAAATTCAAAGTGTTAACTTCACATGGAGCCTAATCTTTAGTTTGAACCACAAAAGGCTGAAGAATAGCATCCAATTTAATTTGGGTACGTCTTTTCCAGGCTTCTTGAGGTGGAGTGGTAAGGGGTTAACTTACTGTATAGAGGTATGGGGCAATACATATAAAACTAATATTAGGTCATTGTTTATGATACAAAAGAAAATCATGAGAACTTTTCATAAAGTGAACGCCAGAGGACATACAAACAATTTATTCATTCAATTGAAAATTCTGAAATTTCAAGAACTGGTTAATTTAAAAATCTTATTAGTTATGTTTAAAGAAAAAAAAAGACTATTACCAGTTAAATTAATTTTTTTTAAATTCAAATGATAGAAATACAAGTAAAAGTTTTGATTTCAAGATTCCTCAAGAAGTACAGTCTGCTCTGTCCCTTCTTGTAGATGGCTTTACTGTTGAGTCTCCAGGCCAGTTTGTTGTCTACAGGAACACCAAGGTGTCAAGGGCTGAGGTGAACTCAGAGTGCAGACTTATTTCAAAACAGGAAATTTATTCTAAAATAATAAAACAAGAAAACAAAAAGCTGACGTGGCAGCAAAACAAACTAAAACAAAAATGCAAATAATGGCGAGGCAAGACAAGGAACCTGAAACATTGGCAAATCAAGGACAATGAACCAGCAGGGTAGTGGAGAAACGGACCGGGTTTTAAAGCAGAGGATGATTAAGGAAAGTGGGCACAGGTGAGTGATTACAGCAGGTGGAGATGGGCATGAAAAATAATCAAGTGCAGACAGAGGTGAGGTGAATACTGACAGAAGTACGAAGACAAAATAAACTTAAACAGAAAAACAACCAAAACTAAGAATTGACACGATTTTAGAAATTGCCAGAAGCGAGTCCCCAGGTAACAAACAAACACAGGAAGCGATAATTAAGTAGAAAGCTTTATTGTGCAGAGGTGGTGGGATCTGAAAGGAGGAGATCTTAGGTTAATGTCTTTGTCCAGTAGTCTACTTGCAGGTGGCTCGGAGAATTAGCGAAGGAAGCTAACTTACATGAGGTGCAGAGGGGAGTATCCCAGGTGAGTATTTACATAGTACGTGAAGGTGGTTCATAGGAGGCAGACAGGCTTCACTTTCGAACTTCGTGGGTGAGTATTTACACGGTGCAGGTTCAGGGCAGTGAAGGTGGAGTCCAGGTCGGAGAATATAGGCAAGGTGCTCAGGTAAGTAGGTTTGCAGGTCTTTGTAAGGTCCAGCCGGTTCCAGGTGTCATCAACAGGAGGTCCCAGGTAAAGTGATTCCAGGTGAGTGGAGAGAGGCGCAGCAACAGGAACACTAAGTGGTGCACAGAGAGACAGGGTACATAACAAGAGGTTTCTCAAAGAACAGGTTTCAGGCCGAGACGGATTACCCAATGGAAATCGATGCTTCAGCGAGGAACAGCTCCCTCCAACTGCCTTAAGAACCCTGGGCCAGAGTGATGACGACGAGCTGCAGCTGGGAGTAATTAAAGGGCTGGCAAATCAGGAGGAGCGGAGAAGTCAAACTGGCAGCTGATGGCAGATTGCCACAAGAATAAACTCAAAAATACAAGAAATCATGACACCAAGGTATTTATGTTCCTCAACCATCTCACATTGCTGCCTGCTTTGTCCAGATGACAGTGGGTTTGTTGAAGCAGGTGTATGATGGCATGTTCAACTCCGACTCCACGGCGATAAGCAAACTGAACGGGGTCTTGATATGTGCTGGCTTGCTTACTCAGGTGGGCCAACAGGAGTCTCTCCAGGGCCTTCATGATGTGGGATGTCAGAGCTACAGGTCTGTAGTCGTTGATGACTGAGGGGTGAGTTTTCTTTGGTACCGGAACCAGACAGGATGTCTTCCACAACAGTGGTACCTTCTCTTGAGTCAAGCTAAGGTTGAGGAGGTGTTGTAGAATCCCACAGAGCTGCTCTACACTGGCCTTCAGGACTCTGGGGCTGACACCATCTGGACCTGCAGCCTTGTTCTGGTTCAGTCTCTCCAGCTGCCTTTTCACTTGACTTCTAGAAACAGAAAAGTAGGAGGGGGAAGCAAAGGGGGCAGCAGCATCTCCTGATTTGGTTGAAGACAAATTTTTGGAAACAGAAGAGTCCATGACTGAGGTGGAGGATAAAACCTCTGAGGTGTTACAGGAAAGCTGTGGATCAAAGGAGGGTGGGATGTCTGTCTGGCTGGGGGAAGGAGGGGAGGATGGTGAGCTTGTTCCTGAATTGAACCTGTTGAAGAATGTGTTCAGCTCATTTGCTCTAGCCTCCTTCTAAGCTAAGATCAAGGCAACTCAAGGAAACAGCTGTCAGACACCCAGCTGTCAGAGCAACAAGGTGCATTGAAGAAGGAACAACCACAGAAATACAGTATCTTGTCCATACTTAAGGCTCTAGAGACTGTCAAACAATGCTTCAAAGTTCTGGCTACTTGTCTGAAGAGGTGCACTCAAGAAGCAGAAGCCAGGAGTATAAACTGGGTATTCTCCACTACACTATCCTAAGTGTACTCTCAACTATGGGCTATCATATTTGTCTGTAAACCAGGATATATAACAAGGACATTGGTATGTCATTCAGGCTTGATAAGTGCAGCCCAAGTGATAAGTGATCACAACTGAAGGGGTGGACCTATCTGAAGCTACAGCTACCTTATGAAGCTACTTGCAAGTGCCATCTAATGGGTTGTGGTCTGCTAGGAGAGCAGCATCTGTGCCAGGGATGTCAGCAGGCTCAATAAACTCATTTAAAAAGCTGGAAAAATCATCGGACAGAACTGGGAGACATTTGAGTCAATGACGGACATAAAATCACTGAACAACCTGCTCTCCATCATAGACAATCCTATCCCTATATTGACACCCTACAAATGCAGCAAAGCTCCTTTTCTAGAATAACATGGTCACAAAGAACGCTTTATAAAATCATTCCAGTCATTTACAACTTCACCTTATAACATTTCATCTCTGTCTAACAGATGAACACCTGTAAACTTATACCTGCAACACAGCTACTGTAAGAATGTTGTTGCTGATGTAGCGTATACTATGCACAGTGCTACTGTAAATATATAAATGATGTGTATCCTGCCATCATTTCACTATCTTTGCACTCAATGATTACTGTTTGTTTTGTGTTTGTTAATATGAGTGTTGTTTTTAATGCTTTTAATTTTGAACTTGTCTGCTGCTGTGACAAACCAATTTCCCTCAGGGGATCAATAAAGAATCCTTCTATTTAATTTTTGGATGACACTAAATGTTTGACTTTTTTGTCTCTGCAGAGTAACAGTCACAGCGATGTGCAACATGGACCTGAGTCGATTTCCTCTTGATTCACAGACATGCTCTTTGGAGATTGAGAGCTGTAAGTGATCACACTGGTCATGTTTTCACAAACTTCATATTCATAAAGTTTAATCAGAAGTAGATAATAGTTTCATTTATAATATTTATTTACTTTTGAACATTTATTTGATAGACCTAACTTTAAAGGAAGTCATTTTCAGTGTTTTATGGTTAAAAAAAACAAGAACATCATTAATTTGATGAAAGTGAAACAATTAAAAGATTGGAAAAGAGGTTAAAGAAGACAAGAACTGTTTTTTTTTTATTTGTATTTTTATACCTGCAATGCTTTTTTGCAGATGCATATACAGATGATGACTTGATGCTGTACTGGAAAGAAGGAAACAGCTCATTAAACACAGATGAAAGGATTTCTCTCTCCCAGTTCCTAATCCAAAAGTTCCACACGACCACCAAGCTGGCCTTCTACAGCAGTACAGGTACCGGCAGGGAGGGCACAGCTGTCGATTTAAGCAACAACTATGAAACTTTACTTTCACTGTCCTCTCCTCTCTAGGCTCGTACAACCGTTTATACATCAACTTCACGCTGAGGCGCCACATCTTCTTTTTCCTGCTGCAGACATACTTCCCTGCTACACTTATGGTCATGCTGTCCTGGGTATCCTTCTGGATCGACCGCAGAGCTGTCCCTGCCAGAGTACCACTTGGTTAGAACACATTGTTAATGCCCACTAGCATGAAATGGGAAGGGCGGAGCAAGTATCATGTAATTGTCTCTGTGTGTGTTTATGTGTGTAAAGTATCTCACAAACAACAAGATGGATTTTAATGAAGCTCTCAGATAATGATCATTGGCTGTACATCTACAACTGATTAACTTTAAGAGTCATCCTGATTCAAGACGGCTGCCACAGCTAATCAAGCTTAGCAAATAAAAATGACTATAACTCTGTTGATTTTACAGAGTTAAAAATTTATGCGCTAGTAGCTGAGAGACATACATAATAATCAACTAACAGACTGCATGAAATCTTTGTCTAAAACTTTGGTGTGAAAGGCAGGAAGTAATCTGCACTTTTGCACTTCTTCAAGAAATGTTAACCTTTTAATTTATACTTTGGTTGTAGAAGAAATCAATTACAGCATAGTACTCACCAAGCTGATAAAAACTGATCTGTAGACTGTAAAAATAAAACAAAACAAAATAGAATATTAGTTTTATTTACAACTACCCACCACTGTAGTAGTCATTTTCTGTTCTGTATTCAGTTGTTTGTTGTTGCTTGTCCTGCGTTGAACTGGCACAGATTGTTGAAACACCACAAATACAAACTTAATATAATGGACAGCTGGGTCATAATCCCATTGTATTTGCCTAAAAACCATATAAAACAGTGGTATACATCCACAGGCTAAAAGGTCGTTCATTTCCTTTGTGCTTTACTGAGCTCCATGTGGGTCATGGGTAAAAAAAAAATTAAGTTGTAACAATCCATTTCGGTACTTCACTTTTTTAAACCGTACGCACGGGTTTACTGTAGCATTGGTGTCTGTGTGCAGCAGGGGTTGTGCTTTGTTTAATTTTCAGTTTGGTTAACGAAACACACAGCACTGGAAGTGAGACAAGGGTTTAGTGACAGTATACAACTGCAAAATTACACTGTAGTATTCAGTAACATCAGAATAATTTTCAGTTTTTACCTAAATCCCATCAGAAACAATATTTATGAACCAGATAATTATATCTCCTTTTATTGTGGTTTTAACAGTCCAGTTAGAAACATTCTGGTTTGTATGGTTTTGAAATTTTTATCTTCTAAAAGGATGTAATGTTTGTAAGTTTGATGGTTGTTTTAGAAGTCAGTGAAGCTGTAAATAAAACTTTGTCCAACTTTTCAGTGCTACTGAACTCAAATGATGACATGTTGCTCTGAAACAAAAGAATGTTTGGAAGTAAATTTGTGAGCACAAAAAATCTAAATTGAAAAAATGGATTTTGAATCCATGCACATGGTTTAATAAACTGAGGGAACAAATTATTTTTATTTTTCAAGTTCAAAGTTTGTTTACATGGAGGGGGAGGGCTTAAAACTTGTTCTGGAACCATCCTGTGGGGTATTTGGTGATTAGGTGGTAGGCAGAAATTATTCATTTCTGAATGTACAGGAGGAGCTTTTTTCTCCTCTCATTCTCTTTTGGTCGATATCAGTAGTATTTTAGCTAGCAGCCATCAAACAAATACAAGTGGGGCTTTTTTAAAAATAAAAATTCAAAGTTAGAGTTTATTTTAATTTGGACCCTCACTGTCTAAGTCAATATTGGTAAATCTGTCATCTTAAATACTATCTCAACAAAAAAAACCTAGCAGTTACTAAAATAATAGTCTTTATAGTCAAGTGTTTTCTTATTACAATTGTAACATTTGTGATTGGCTCCATTTGTTTTGACCTTATTTTCCTGTTTTAGGTATAACCACGGTGCTCACCATGTCTACCATCATCACTGGAGTCAATGCCTCTATGCCTAGAGTGTCCTACATCAAGGCTGTGGATATTTACCTGTGGATCAGTTTTGTTTTTGTCTTCCTGTCAGTTATAGAATATGCTGCAGTCAACTACCTGTCTACTCTGCAGGAACGCAAAGAGAGGAAACTGCGAGAGAAGGTTAGTACCACTTTCTTCATGTTGACACAGTGAGACACTGGAAAACTAAACTAGGAATGTCAAAACAAGAAACAAACCATTCACACTCTCACCTAGGGACAAATTTAGAACTACCAGTGAACTTAATGTGCATGTTTTTGGTCCATGGGAGAAAACCGAGTAAGCCCACGTGATCAAAGTGAGAAAATGCAAACTCCACCCAGAAAGGTCCCAGGTTGGGAAGAGATCCTGCAATCTTCTTGCTGGGAGGCAACAGCTCTAACCATAGACATAATATAAGAGTAGACGCCTCATGGACCGCTCTCGCCTGTTGTAGCTGACAGGATTTCGGGCGGCCATCTTGGACGGGTCGTCCGCTGGTCTCAGTATAATGTGTTTTACAGGCGCAATCAAGTATCAACGCATTTAATCAATAATAACTCGCTGAATAGTAATCTCATTTTCACGTATTTAAATTTTAGGCATACAGCTATTAAAACTGCATGTCTATGGACACATGGTTCAGCATATTTAAATATTCTTGGTGGGATACAATATTTTAATCTATGACATATTTTGCAAGATACAGCCAAAGATGCATTTTATTCACACACACACACACACACACACACACACACACACATACACACATCTATCTATATCTATTTATATCTATCTATATCTATATATATAGATATAGATATAGATAGATATATCTATATCTATATATATATAGAGAGAGAGATATGTATGTCTCCACACAATGTTGTGACAACAATATTTACATGTTTATTTACATTTTATTTACATATTTACATGTTCATGAAAGTTTTACACAATCTAAAATCCTTGAAATAGGACAGTTTTGCAGAGCTTTTTTCTGGTGCTGCCTTTCTGCAACCCAAGACAGGTGACTTTTGCAATGTGGTGCATCCTTATCTTTAGAAACACAGACACAACCAATGACAACAAGTCGGAATGATGATTGTCAATGCCAAATTGTGTCTCCTCAATGTGTTCCCCAAGCTGGAAAACATCTTCTGTTCCAATCTCTTCACGGACGATATGTGTGACGGAGGACAGCTTTGGAGGTTGCTTTGGTGAAGCACCACGAATCACCCTCTCTGCAGCTCTCACCACCTTCACTACGCCTTGTGAGGGAATCACTAAGCCGCCATTGTTCTTCAGAGTGAGAAGGTGGTAGCTCTCATCAAATGAAGATGGTGCAGCATCTTCAATCAAACTGACACGACACAGGTCA
Source organism: Kryptolebias marmoratus (assembly GCF_001649575.2). NCBI lineage: Eukaryota > Metazoa > Chordata > Actinopteri > Cyprinodontiformes > Rivulidae > Kryptolebias > Kryptolebias marmoratus. The sequence continues at coordinate 23,908,212 of NC_051448.1, read as the reverse complement.
CAGCTCAGTTTACGCAGAATCTGCCTCACGACAAATCCGGCTATGTAGACCAAAGCATTTTCTACTAGACCACCAAACTTGGTTGGAAGATAGCTATGGTCATTCAGAACAGCTGAAATACTCGCAAAAGGAGAGGGATGCTCTTCCTTAGATTCAGGCGAAGACATTTCCACAGCAGACAGAGACACAGTGTTGTCTTGTGCTGCCACATTGCCATTCTCACTAGGTGTAACCCCACACCGAACCATCAGCCGGCGAAAGATGGCCTGGAACTGGCTTGCTGATGGGTTGTTATTCCAGCCACCTCGAATGGAAAACAGGAACACAATACATGTGTTAATCATACGACATAACATATGAGCACATTCACAAAGTATATTTTATGAAGCTATTGTAGTTGAAAGGATATCAACACTACCTGACTGTGTGTGTCTTCAACTGTGTGTTGATTTTATTTGTGAGAACATTCAACATGAGCGTTAGAAAACAAGTTCGATTTTAATATGGCCACGACTATTATGATATGATGTTTACAATAGAAATACTCACATCATTAGACTGAGGTTGCAGGTCTGAACTACAAGTTTCTGGGCCATCCTGAGAGGCCACAGACACACTAGCTTGAGCTTTTGTGGAGGTTATNTGTAGTCCTGAAGTTTTCAACCTGAAATGTAAAAGTCTAATGAATATGGACTTTACAGTATATAGTACCTGTACATAAACACACATATCTCACCATCCCTTGAGACTTACATTATGTACGTTTATGAATGCTAATGAACTTGTAATAATGCACCTACTCTTTGAAGGTGAACTGGGAAGCTGAAAATTAATGGTATCACATCAGCTCTCAGTCTGACAGTCTGACCAGTTTTGTCAAAATCCTCCGTTTTAAAATGCTCACTGCATAGTACAAATGAATCACTTGCAGTGAATCCATCCCTCCTCAAAGCTATTTCCCACTCTTCTTCATCTCTTTGTTTTTCGGAAACCTTCAAAACAAAAACGTGATATCTGGGAGTGTGTACACAAAAACATGGTACAAATGAGTTCCATCTTATTTTATTCATACAAATTGTTACTGTCACGTAGTGAGTTCAATGAAGTTATTTTGTACTGGCTGATCTGCACATATTCACAGCTGTTATAACGAACCAAAAATAAAAAGACAACGGTTGAAACAAAGTAGCCTTGCTGACGTCTGTGTTGCCTTCTTAAGCTGAGTGTTCAGAAAAATGTTACACTCACTATTTTTGATCTTCATATTTCTTAGAACTTTAAACTCCAAATTTGATTAATATTTGCTGATAATGATAATTAACCAAAGCTATTGAAATTGTGAGTAGGCTTGTTTGAAACATATTCCTGTCATCAAATCTCAGCTAGCCGCCATTGCCAGCTGAACACCGATAGCTAACATTTGCTGTCATTTCGGTGGATAAATACAGTACAGTAATATTACATTCACAAAATACTAACAATAATATGTTCATCTTACTTGTGAAAAGTTATCCCCCGGGCCCTGACATTACCAGTTCCTCAATTTGAACACGAATAAGCAGAGCAGTGGTGAGGCATCTTCTACTGTTTTGGTTGACCAACGTAGGAGGGATGACCCATACAAGATGGCCGCCGGATTTCCTGCGCCAGAGCAGCCAATGCGGGGTCTACTCTTATATTATGTCTATGGCTCTAACCACTGCGCTGTGGTGTTACCCCAAAACTGACAAATCTACAACACAAAACATAAAGAACCCAGGATCATAACAAAACTAATAATTGTAAAGAATGTAACTTTTACCCAAAAATCAGTGGTGTGCCATTCTGCCAAATTTGTTATCAATCCTATACCAAGTCAACACAGAACTAAAATCACTGATATTGATCAGAATTAATACTTTTAGCTTATAAGGGCAGCCTACACAGTTTCACAAAGGGGAGAGCAGTGTGTTATGTTTTATTTAATATGGTAAATCTGAATATATTTTCATGACTAAAAATGACAGATTTTTGCTTTCCACTGTAACTTTGCTGATTATTAGCATTTTAAAGCCCAAAATAGATTTCAGGCAATGATTCTAGTCAAATAATACCACTTAACCACCCCCACCCCCAACCCCACACACACAAACTCATTACACACACACACACCAAAAAAGGAGCATGATGGAAGCTAAAAGAAGCACAATGATAAAAATAGCAAAACACTAGTTAGAAGCTAAAAATATCTAATGATAACTAATAGCATTAGCATTAGCTTGATGCTAATGCTAGTTAATATTAACAGAACACTTGCCAAAGGCTAGAAGTAGCAAAATGCTCAGGTAAAGTTGGAAATTGCTAAACAAATCCTTTATCACTGTAATCAGGTGATTTCTGTAACTTTCCCTGAAACTTCTGCACCTGTATACAGGTATTTTGTTTCGCTCTTCCTGATCAAACTGCTCCAGCTGTCTCAGGTTTGAAGGGTTCCTTCTCCTTCCACAGATATTCAACAGGATTTAGATCAGGGCTCAGAAAGCCACTTCAGAATGATCCAGTGTTTTAGTTCTGAGCCAGTATTGGTGTTTTTAGCTGTGTTTTGGGTCATTATCCTGTTGGTGTCCTCCTTGGTCATCTCTTATAAAGTCCACTTAGGCTCAAACAGTGACTGATGGTCATTGATGACCCTTGACCTTGGAGTTCACCTCTAATCTCTTTAGAATTTGATCTGGACTCTTTGGTCACCACTTATATTATACGTCTCTATAATTTGTCATCAGTGTTCCTCTTATAGCCACGTCCAGAGAGGTTGTCTCCAGTCCTGTGATTCTTAAACTTTTGAATAATCTTTTCAGCTGCAATCAGAGGAACATCAAGCTGCTTAGATACGGTCTTATAGCCTTTACTTTTAACATGCTGTCAATCATTGTTCTTTCTAAGCTCCTGAGACAACTCTGTTCTTAGTGTTATGTGCTCCATGTTTAGTGTGGTACACACCATGTTACCAAACAGCCCTGTGATTACTTTTCACCCTTTAAATAGGCAGACTGACTGATTATAGCACTGAAGACACCTGTAGAAGAGTATTCTTTGCTGTCAGTGTTATTTCAAACATATTTCTTTTTTTTTTTATTTGTAACAATATTCAACTTTGCTATCATCAATACATTTTAAAAAAGCCTCTGCGCAAAATGTGGTTAAAAACCTGTCCATTATGCTTAGTCAGGCACTTTTTTTTTTCATTCACCCATACCGCTTCCCGTGCCCCCCCCTAATGGCACTGCACCCCCCCTAGGGGGTGTGCCCCACACTTTGGAAACCACTGCCTTAGTTTAACATGTCCCACTGGCACATGTTAAACTAAGGTGTACCATCCTTTTTGTTATAGACAGTTTTATTTGTTTATGTTTTAAAATAATTTTGTTGAACCAAAATTAAAAAGTAATGACTAATTTTAATCAGCTTAGTTTTAGGATTTTTAATCATTTTTGTCAGTTTCCAATTATTTCAGTTACAATAAGTTTTTTTTTTTTCTTTTTTTCAGATGTATAATTTTCCAAATGTGATAAATCTCATAGATGGATGGATTTGGGTTTGTAAAAGTTTCTAGTTTGTGCACAATAAAGTTAGTAGTTATATGAAGGCAGTCTGCCTAAAGACAAATTAAATGGGAGCTTTCTTGGTGTGTCGATACAGTATTTGTTCTTTCCCCATCAACAAATACATTGGTAAAATCTGTGTAAAAGTTAGCATAAAAATATCATCTGAAAAATGATGTCCATCAACATAGATTGCATATGAGCACCTAACACTACAAAGACCTTCTCATAATTAAAACCTGTCTCTTCCTTCCCCTGCGGTTTACTTGAATATGCAATTGTTTAACTATCCATTTAACACCTCTGCCCTTTCTCCTTGCAGTTGGCATGTACTTGTGGCCTGGCTCATCCAGGCATGATGTCAGCAAGCTACAGTGAGGTGGATGCTAACACTACAGGAAACTACGACATGCTGGAGGGGAATGGAGTTAGAAGGGAGACTATGCTGGTTGAGCTGGCAATGGAGAGTGACCAAGTGACAGGCCATGTTGGCTCCAGGGCTTACAGCAGTGTATGGATTGACACACATGCCATTGACATGTATTCTAGGGTCATCTTTCCTGGATCTTACATCCTGTTCAATATTATCTACTGGTCCATCTATTCTTAAAGTATATGCATTCACTGGGGTTTTTACTTTCCTTACCTAAGTCACAAAGTCATGCATCCCTGTCGTTTAAATTTTGAACATGTTCAAAAAAAATTGTGCAACAAATTTTCTCTCAAAATAGTTACAGAGTCCTTGTGGGCACGTCAAACCCATATTGATTTTGTCACAGGCGTCTCTAACCCATTTGAAGAGTGCTAAGGCTGCATGGGAGCACTCCTCTGACAAAGAACATGTCCAAGTCTAACCATGCCAATGATAAATATATATTTTTTTAAATTGGTTTAAATTTTTTTACTTTATTTCAAAAGTGTAGTCCACCAGATGGTTACTGAACTGATATTTTACCACATATGTTATGAATGTTACAAATCCTCAAGTTGTTTGTGTGTTTTAAAGAAATTTCATCTTTTAGAAAAGTCCAAAAATACATTTGCTTTTCCTCACTTTATTTTCTTTTTTCCATATTTATTAAGATTAGGAAAACTCTAAAAGCTAATTCCAGTCTTTTCAAAACTGTGTAGGAACCTTGTAAACAATACAGACCTATCACTGAATGCTATAAAATGAATAAATGAGTAAAATATGTAAAACCTGATCTGTGAAAATACAACATTAAATCTGCCTGCTTAAGCAATGTAATTGTAATAAAGTTGTGAGTAAGGTTTCAGATTCAAGGTTATGTGCCTACAAGTTTGATGAATAAAAACAAAGACTGATGTACAAGTAAACAAAACTCATTTCAGTAGAATTTTATGTTCTCCTCTCCAACACCCCACTCCCCACCCTCACCAACTGGGACTGAAAGGGTGTGCCCTCACCAGCCACTTTGTTAGGTTCACCTTGCTAGTATTAGGTTGGACCCCCTTTTGCCCACAGAACTGCTTTAAATCCTTGTAGCATAATTTCAATAAGGTGCTGGAAACAATCATCAGAAATTTATGTCCATAATGATATGATTGCATCACACAGCTGCTGCAGATTTGTCAGCTGCACATCCATGATATGAGTCTCCAATTCCACCACCTCCCAAAGGTGTTTAATTTGTCTGAGATATAACCATAGAGGCCACTGGAGCTCTGTAGATCAGGACTCATCGGAGCATGCAATGTTTTTCCAGTTTATCCATCCATCCATCCATCCATCCATCCATCCATCCATCCATCCATCCATGTTCTTCTGCTTATCTGGGGTCGGGTCACGGGGGTAGCAGCCTAAGCAGGGAAACTCAGACTTCCCTCTCCCCAGCCACTTGGGCCAGCTCCTCCGGGGGAATCCCAAGGCGTTCCCAGGCCAGCCGAGAAACATAGTCCCTCCAGCGTGTCCTGGGTCTTCCTCTGGGCCTCCTCCCAGCGGGACGTGCCTGGAACACCTCACAAGGGAGGCGTCCAGGAGGCATCCTAATCAAATGCCCGAGCCACCTCAACTGGCTCCTCTCGATGTGGAGAAGCAGCGGCTCTACTCTGAGCCCCTCCGGATGACCGAGCTTCTCACCCTATCTCTAAGGCAGAGCCCAGATACCCTGCAGAGAAAACTAATTTCAGCCGCTTGTATTCGCGATCTTGCTCTTTTGGTCACTATCCAGAGCTTGTGACTATAAATGAGGATAGGAAGGTAGATTGACCGGTAAATTGAGAGCTTCGCCTTTTGACTCAGCTCTCTCTTCACCATGACAGACCGGTAGGGTGCCCACTTCACTGCAGACGCTGCACCGATCCGCCTATCGATCTCCCGCTCCATTTTTCCCTCATTCTTGAACAAGACCCCAAGATACTTAAACTCCTCCACTCGAGGCAGGACATCTTCCCCGACCTGGAGAAGGCACTCTACCCTTTTCCGGCTCAAGACCATGGCCTTGGATTTGGAGGCACTGATCCTCATCCCAGCCGCTTCGCACTCGGCTGCGAACCACTCCAGCAAAAGCTGTAGATCACGGCTCGATGAAGCCAATAGGACAACAACATTTGCAAAAAGCAGAGACGCAATCCTAAGGCCACCAAAACAGATCCCCTCAACACCTTGGCTGTGCCTAGAAATTCTGTCCATAAATGTTATGAACAGAATCGGTGACAAAGGGCAACCTTGGCAGAGTCCAAATCTCACTGGAAACAAATCCGACTTACTGCCGGCAATGTGGACCAAGCTCTGACACCGGTCATAAAGGGACCTAATAGCCCGTATCAAAGGGCCTGGTACCCCATACTCCCAGAGCACCCTCCACAAGATTCCCCGAGGGACACGGTTGAACGCCTTCTCCAAGTCCACAAAACACATGTAGACTGGTTGGGCGAACTCCCATGCACCCTCAAGGACCCTGCTGAGGGTATAGAGCTGGTCCAGTGTTCCACGACCAGGACAAAAACCACACTGCTCATCCTGAATTTGAGGTTCCACTATCCGATGGACCCTCCTCTCCAGAACCTCCAAATAGACCTTACCAGGGAGGCTTAAGAGTGTGATCCCTCTATAGTTGGAACACACTCTCTGGTCCCTCTTTTTGAATAAGGGGACCACCGGTCTGCCAATCTAGGTGAACTGCCCCCGATGTCCACGTAAAGTTGTGTTAACCAACACAACCCTACAACATCCAGAGCCTTAAGGTACTCCAGGCGAATCTCATCCACCCCCGGAGCCTTGCCACCGAGGAGCTTTTTAACCACCTCTGTGACCTCAGCACCGGAGATTGGAGAGCCCGACCCAAAGTCCCCAGGCTCCGCCTCCTCAATGGAAGATGTGCTGGTGGGATTGAGGAGGTCTTCAAAGTATTCCACCCACCGACCCACGACATCCCAAGTTGAAGTCAGAAGCACACCACCCCCACTATGGTGCTGCACTGCTTTCCCCTCCTGAGACACCGTATGGTGGATCAGAATCGCTTCGAAGCCGTACGGAAGTCTTTCTCCATGGCTTCTCCGAACTCCTCCCATGCCCGAGTTTTTGCCTAGCGACCATTCAAGCCGCATGTCGCTTGGACTGCCGGTACCTGTCAGCTGCTTCTGGAGTCCCACAGGCCAAGAAGGCCCAATAGGACTTCTTCTTCAGCCTGACAGCATCCCTCACCCCCCGTTTCCACCAGTGGGTTCGAGGGTTGCCACCGCGACAGGCACCAACTACCTTGCGGCCACAGCTCCGATAAGCTGCCTCAACAATGGAGGCAGGGAACATGGCCCACTCGGGCTCAATGTCCCCCACCTCCCCCGGAACATGTTCAAAGTTCTCCTGGAGGAGTGAGTTAAAGCTCCACCTAACAAGAGACTCCTCCAGACGTTCCCAACAGACCCTCACAATATGTTTGGGCCTGCCAGGTCTGACCGGCACCCTCCCCCACCATCATAGCCAACTCACCACCAGGTAGTGGTCAGTTGACAGCTCTGCCCCTCTCTTCACCTAAGTGTCCAAGACATGCGGCCGCAGATCAGATGAAATGACAACAAAGTCGATCATTGAACTGTGACCTAGCGTGTCCTGGTGCCAAGAGCACATATGGACATCCTTATGTTTGAACATGGTGTTTGTTATAGACAATCCATGACGAGCATAGAAGTCCAACAACAGAACACCGCTCGGGTTCAGATCAGGGGTGCCGTTCCTCCCAACCACACCCCTCCAGGTCTCACTGTCATTGCCCACGTGAGCGTTGAAGTCCCCCAGCAGAACAAGGGAGTTCCCAGAAGGGGCACTTTCCAGTAACCCCTCCAAGGACTCCAATAATGGTGGGTAATCTGAACTGCTGTTCAGCACATAAGCGCAAACAACAGTCGGGACCACTCCCCCCACATATAGGTGGAGGGAGGCTACCCTCTCATTCACCATGGTAAACCCCAACGTACAGGCACCAAGAGGTGGCATTCCACGTCCCAAGAGCTAGCTTCTGTAGCCGAGGATCAGACCGCCAAGGTCCCCACCTTCGGCCACCACCCATCCCACATTCTACCCGACCTCTTTGGACCCTCCCATAGGTGGTCCTATGTGAAGGGGGACCCATGTCACCTCATGGCGGGTTCCATGGGCGAAAGCCTGGTCACCAGGCGCTTGCCAACGTGCCCCACCTCCAGACCTGGCTCCAGAGTGGGGCCCCGGTGACCCGTGTCTGGGCGAGGGAACACTTGTGTCCAAAATTTTTAATCATCATAAGGTGTCTTTAGGCGGCACTTTGTCTGATCCCTCACCTAGGACCTGTCTGCCTTGGGTGACCCTACTAGGGGCATGAAGCCCATGACATCATAGCTCCTAGGATCATTGGGACACTCAAACCCCTCCACCACAGTAAGGTGGTAGCCCAGGGAGGGTGGCAGCCTCCAATTTATTATTGTCCAATTTTGGTGAGTCTGTGTGAATTGTAGCTTCAGTTTACTGTTTTAATCTGACAAGAGTAGCACCTGGTGAAGTCTTCTTAAGTTAAATGGGGAAAACAGCTTGTTATAAATAATGCCCCTTTTCCACTAGTGCCTCTACAGCACGGTTCGGGTGGTTTTCCATTACACTTTCGTACAGTTCTAGTGGGTGGGTTCTGGGCGGTCATCACATGCCTTTGCCAGCTGGTGGTGGTAATGCTCCAAAGCTTTTTGTCGGTGAAGTGAAGTGAGAGATTTATTTATATAGCACTTTTCAGCAACAAGGCGATCCAAAGCGCTTTACAACAGAAACAAAAACAGAATCCAATACAGAACGAAACACAAAAGAAAAATAGGATAATCTAAACAAAATCTTGAAAGACATACCTAAGCATGAGCTGAGATAGTCAAATAATCTAAATCAGATTAAAACTAGAAACTAAACATATCTAAACAGGGAATACAGGAAAACACATCAATCATGTATATTCTAAAAGAATCATGTATATTCTAATTGGTAACACAAAAAAAAGAAAAACACATCAATCATGTCTAATCTAAATGAATCTAAATGTACAGAACTAAACTAAGTGTACAGGAAGCTAAAAACATGAGAAAGCTAAACTAAACAGTACTAAACAGAATTTCTAAATGGTACCAGATGCCCGCTAAAACAGCCGATGTAAGAATTACTAACTAAGATATAGAGAGGGGGGGGGATGACAGAAACAGCGGAAAGTGTGCGTATGTGTGTGCATTTGTGTGTAGAGACAGTGTAGTGTGTGTGTGTTGTGTGTGTGTGTTTGCAGATAGGTCCATGAATCACTTCACAGAGGCCATTGTCTTTGATAATGATGGAATGATATCAGCGAGCTCTGGACGGACACAGAGATGTAGGCAGAGGGGGACATCTTGTTTACATAGTTCCAGGAGAAATTTCAAGATAGCTGACCAAGGTCAGCCTAGGGGAGCCAAATTCACAAACAAACAGTAATTGGCTCAGGCAGACATGTTTTTGTCTGCCTTGAAAGTCATGCTGATACTTCTCAATGGCGAATCCAAACAGCCAAATTCCAGGACCATTCCGCCTTAAGTCGAGCAAAGCAACTTTCTACAAGATGTAACCCATATTATACATGAGTTCCAGAAACGCAATTCAGTCTGTGGTCCTGTAAAAGAATCACATCCAACTTGCGAGTCAGCTCCCGTATCCACACAGTTTGATTGCTGATCGCCGAACCCATCAAACGAATTTGACGATAAGTCAGGTAACTGCCTAATCCAAACAGCCGAAATCCTGTTATCAGAAATCCAAATATGTAAAGATCCTCCACGTCTTCCACAGACAGACTTGATAGACAAACAGGATTCCAACGTTTCCAGGAATACAACGTGTATCCAGCGAAGAATGTGTTCTCAGGGCAAGCTGGCTCTCCTTGGTCAGCCTTCCCCTCGAGAAAATTTGATCAATTGCATAGAGAGACCAGCTGACCAGATCCATAGTTCAAAAATGTTTGAAGGAGTATGTAAAAAATAAGTTCCGAAAGTTCCGAAAGCAGAGGAGGGGAGGGGGTGGGGGGGTGCAGTACAGGAGACAGAGAGACAGAGAAAAGAAACACATCCGCCTTCTGCCAGGAGCAGAGAGGGAAACAAAAAGCCACCATTAAACGTAGTAGAAGAAGAAGACCGCAAACACAACAATGGGGGACATAGTCATATTATTAAACATTTTTCTCAGTCTGTGGCTTTCTGCAAGACGCCAAAGACAAGAATCCAGGAGAAGGCTGCTAGCAGCGAGATGAAACACTCAGTAGAAGTACAGGAGAGTGTGGGAAGTGCTAACGATTGCAAAGAAAAAATGGCATCTCGAGGGTAGCTCGGATGCAATCAGTGACTCCACCCCCTAACCAATCAGTGACCGACAGTGTTGTGACATTGCATTTTCAGGCCAACGCAGTATGCTTGGAACCTTGATGGAGTTGGTACTTAAAAGAGGGACTGTTCCATGAATCCTGGATAATGGAAAAGGCATGGAACTGTGCTGTACAGTGCTGTAGAGGCACTAGTGGAAAAGAGGCACAAGTCTAAAAATGGAAAATGGAAAAGTGCTGAGTACATATGTCTTCAGCCCCCTTGCCTTGAAGCTCAACCATTATTTGCAAAAACTGCATAATTGGTTTGATAAGATTCCCCAGTTAGCAACTAAGAGTCAGATGTTCTCAGTATATATCCACCGGTTCTGATAGAACCCAGAATTAACACAAGCCCAATACCTTTAAGTAGTTATGACTAATACCAAGCAAGAGGACCAAGGAACTCTCCACAGGTAGAAATTGTAGAGAAATACAGATCAGACTTTGGTTATACAAAATATCCCAGAACCCTGGATGTCCGACAGAGCTCAATTAAGTCCATTATTAGAACATGGAAAGATGATATCACCACAGCAAACCTGCCAAGAGAGTGAAGTGAAGTGAAGTGAGATTTATTTATATTGTCACAGCTTCATCTGTTTCTGCCACGCCTCCTGCTTCTAGTCATGCCACAGCCAAGTAACTTTCCACAGACTCCCAGTTCCAAGCCACGCCCATGTTACCATGCCCATGCAATCATAGTCATCTGTTTCACCTGCTCAGTCTAGTATATATACCCACAGCTCACAGTTATCCAGTGCCAGATTATTGAACACTTTATCCAAGTAGATGTCCAGTGTACCTTCACACCCCTTGCCTGATTCCTCGTTCCATGACCCTTGCCTGACCAACGACCCACGAGCCTTGCCTGCCCCTTTCTGGACACCTCTACGGACTCTGCTTCCTGGTTACCGATCTCGCCACGTATCACTGGACTTCATCTCTTGGATTCTCCCCTTTTGGATTTGGTTGCTGCTCTCGGATTCACCGGTATTGACCCCTTGCCTGGACTCGGACTCTCTCTCTCGCCCAAGCCCCTTTCAGACACTCTTGTCTGCTCCCGAACAACAACCCACAGAGGACTTACCTGTTCTGATTCCGCTTCCTGTCGGTCATGTGAGTGCCCAGTTCAGAGACAGTGTTCCAGCTACTGGTCCGTTAACAATAAACATCTTAAAACTTTGTCGTTGTGTGCAAGTGCTGAATCCTGCCAAGCCTCGCCTTGTCATATATAGCACTTTTCAGCAACAAGGTGATCCAAAGTGCTTTACAACAGAAATAAAAACAGAATCCAATACAGCAAATACATAATGAAACGCAAAAAAAAATCTAAATGAATCATGTATAAACTAAAGGAAATATAGGATAATCTAAATAAAATCACGAAACCAGACATATCTAAGCATGAGCTGAAACAGTCAAAATAGTAGCTAAAATAATCTAAATAAGATCATGATAAAGTTAAAGCTGAACTAAACAACAATTAGGAATCTTACAATCTAACAGTATCTAAAGTATGAGCTAAGATAAAATAAACTAAACTAAATGTACAGAACTAAACTAAATGTACAGGAAGGCTAAATAAGCTAAAACATGACAATGCTAAAACTAATGGTACCAAACTTTCTAAAAGTACCCAGGCCTGCTAGGCGGCCAATGTAAGAGTTACTAACTATGATAGAGAAGAAGGGAAGGAGGGGGGGGAGATGACTCAGCGGAAAGTGTGTGTGTGTGTAGAGGCGGTGGGAGGCAGTGTGGTGTGTGAATGTCTGTGTGTGTGTTTGTAAAGAAGTCCATGAATCACGTCACAGAGGCAATTGTCTTTGATAATGATGGAATGTTTATCAGCCAGCCCAGAGCAGATACACAGATGTCCTTAGGCAGGAGGGAGCAGAGCATCTTGCTTATATAGTTCCAGGAGAAATTTCAAGATAGCTGACCAAGGTCAGCCTAGGGGAGCCAATATTCACAAACAGTAATTGTTTTGGTTGGACATTGTGTTTTTGTCTGTCTTCAAAGTCTTGCTGATACTTCTCAATGGCGAATGCAAACAGCCAAATTCCAGGACCATTCTGCCTGATTCAAGCGAGCAACTTCCTCAAGATGTAACCCATATTATGAGTTCCACAATTCAGTCCAATTTGCGATTCAGCTCCCGTAACCACACAGTTTGATTGTTGACCGCCAAACCCATCAAACGAATTTGACAGTAAGTCAGGTAATTGCTTCATCCAAACAGCAGACAACACCATGTCTGAGGTAAATCTACCACCTGCCATCATGATGAGAACACCATCCTTACAGTGAAGCATGGTGGTGGTAGCATCAAGCTGTAGGAATGTTTTTCATCAGCAGGGACTGGGAAACTGGTCAGAGATAAAGGAAAGATGGATGGAACAAAATACAGAGAAATTCTTGAGAGGAATCTGTTGAAGTCTTCCAGAGATTTGAGACTGGTTCAGAGGTCCACCTTCCAGCAGGACAATGACCCTAAGGTTTAGGAAAAACTAGTTAGAGGTCCTGGAATGGTCCAGACCAGTGGCGTCACTAGGCCTGATTTAAGGGGGCTTCAGCCCCCCTAAATAATTTTGGTGTCAATTTTTTTTTTTTTTTTACAAAAATTCCATATAATGTGGCCAGAATATGAGTTTAAATGAATAACCATATTTTATTTCATTTTTAACTCAAATATAGGATCATAAATCTGTCAGTTTTCTTTTTCTTTACAGTAAGGTAGAGATCCTCTTTGGTGCGTCGTTATCAAATCCATTCCACTTGTTCTTATAGAGTTCCAAATGAAATCCAGTCCATGTTTTCCCTACAAACTTCATTATCCGATCCATTCCACTTGTTTATATAACATACTCCCACACTACATGGATTCCAGTCCACGTTTTCTCTGCAACCGTGATACCAGAGTGCTTGCAAGTCTACAAGCAGAGCCAGCTAAGAGCAGCATGAACATTCAGTGAGCAGCAGGGGCGTCACTAGGTTTTAAGGACAAGGGGGGCTTAGCCCCGAGGAGATGCACAGGATGTGAGCAAACGTAGGCAAAAACAAAATTTCTCAAAAAGCTAACAAAACCTGAGTTGCTTTTCCACATTTTTGGACACATTTAACAGACACCTTACTGTGTAAACGTTTTAAGCAACCAATTATATTTTTATTCAGAACATCAACAAACAGGAAATATGTTTACAGTTTTAACAAGAAAAATGAACATATTTTTATTTTGTGAGTTGAATATTACTATACTATATTAAATGCCAGCTAATGTACACTATGTTTGGTGCTGATGTATACCCAGTTATGAAGTCTAACTGTGACTTTATATATTATATAAAATCTCTCAGTTATTCCACAACACTGATTTAGATTAACTGACACAAGAATGCTTCTGTAGAAAACGGTTATTACTGCTATAACATTCTCCAGTAAACCAGCCACAGGTGGCATTTTAGCCTGAAACAATCACAAAAAATGCCTGCGAAATCCTGGAGGGACTGGTTTATCACCAGAAAAGCAACCAACTCTAGTCAAATCTATACAACAGAAGTTAAATTTACTGACCCCTAATTTCTTACAAACAGACAATTTTGAGGGAGACAAGTGTGAGTTACAGTGAGACCTTATGAGGTCAAAAATCATAGCAATACAGATAAATCAGAGACAATATTAATAAAGTAGCACTTTCTAATTATTGCTTTGAATCTGACTTAATACTGCATTGAGTCTGACTGTACATTATGCTGATGTATTTGTCTTTGAATCTGTATGTAATAAATCGTTATAGAAACTAATTAAACTGTTTTCATTTGAGTATGAACAACTGATCAAACTGGACTGTTATTCAATTTGTATTTAACTCTTGACTTTAATAGTCAGTTATAATTCAATTCAGTAAACTACTGGATTGAAAAAATAATCAAATAAAAGCACACACATACAAATCCTAATTAAAAAAAATTAAAAATTGCAGTGAACAGTAGAATTAAAAAACAACCTTGCATTCTTTGAAAGAATGCATATCACCCGCTGCCTCTTATGTTGGCATTTTAAACCAAGACCATTCTGTGCTGAGAAAAATTAAGTTTCGACTAATTTGGTCAAACCTTGAAAATAACATTAGGCACAATCTTATACACACAATATTATGTTCACAGTATGTGTTGTGAATGGTTCTTAGCTACAGCCACATCAAATTTAAGCACAGTTTAATTTAGTTTATAATAAAACTGACTCAGTTATAGGCATGTTTGCATTTTCAATCAGTTCTACATGTGCATGCAATAATTACTTTCTGAAAGTCTAAAAAAAAATGTCACACACAGGCAAAAACATTTCGTTCTGCCTTTACCCAAATAAGAATGTATGACCATCATGAATAAAGTAATTCAACCTAGTAGTGGTGGTGTGTGTATGTGTGTATGTGTGGTGTCAAGCCCTCCCTTTCGCCAGTAATTTGATGGCGGAAGACCTTACATCATGAGATAGGAGACAATACATGGGTACTAGCACCATTGTGTGGCTATACTGGCTTATTACATGAAAGTAATTCAACAAATCATTCGCTGGCTGCAGGTGGACCAAAAAAAAAAAACCAAACAATTGTGTAAACTTTACTGCCCATAATCTGTTCCATGGCCAAACCATCTCAGTTATTTTTGAGGCCCAAAAATTAATATTTTCAATCTTTGGTACAACTTTTAAAACACTGAGCAGGAACAATGAAGGAAAATAGATAAAGTATCTAGACATCTTTCTTTCTGAACATAGAAGCATAGATACAAACACACACACAGCAGGCTATAATGTCAGTAAACGAAAAGGCTACATTATAAAAGGCTCAGCATGACTGGCTTAAAGGTTTGCGGCTGAATACTAAATCTGACAACCCAACCACTTCCTACAAATACAACTTCTACAGATACTGAACTTAAAAATGGTAAGCTTTTAAAGGAACTTTCATTTATTATTATTGTATACAATCAAAACAAAATTTGTTCAGACAGAAACACCAGGTGACATAAGGCATTTGTTTTTTAATTGTTGTTCTACATCTACTGAGTATCAGTCCTACATGTTTAAAGAATAAACAAAGACAGCAAGTTCATCTAAAGGGTTTCCTGTTATACAACAGAAGGATATGAAAAATATGTGTGGCAGATGTGAGTATTCTGAGACAAACTAAAGCTGTAATAAGCGGATATTTTGGATCTTAAAAAATAAAGTGGCCCATTCAAAATCAATAACCTTCAAATTATTTACACAGAGCAGAAAATTTAAACAACATGTCTGGTAAAATCTGTCATCTTAATCAAAACCAATAAAACTAAACTGAAGGAAACTGCAATTTTGGTGTGTTCTGAAAACATAAACAGAAAGGACAAAGTCTGTTGCTTACTCCTTAAGAAGTCTTAGGCACCAAAGACTTTAGCTCAGCTCTTCTTAGGTGTACTGTTTGACAGGTAGCGAATGGAAACAATGTGCAGTATGGCTGGAGCCAGCAGAACTGGTTGCTTCAGATTGAAAGATAACAGCTGAGTGACGCCTCTTCCAGTCATGAGTGTTTACAATGAGGTTAGGCTGCCTGTCTGAAAGAGCTTTTAGCTGGTAAATGAGTCAAGACCAGGATGAATGTAGTAAAAGGTTTCTGTTAGTTACAGCAACATTTCAGATCCTTCATTTGACTGTTAGCATAATATTTCTAAACTAATCTTAAATATCACAGATTAGAATGATTTTGATTAAGTAGACACTAAATTCCTTTGAGATTTTATTCTAATATCGAGCTGAGTCATCATAGGAGGTCATATCCGTTTCAAAGAACTCCTCCAGTTGCCACTGCAGCGTCTCAAACGTGGGTCGAATTTGTTCATTTTCTTTCCAACAGTCCATCATGATGTTGTGCAAAACTGTGGGGCAGTGGGGGGGACAGGACATCCTGTGGCCCTTGGCAATCCACTGGACTGCCTGCATGTTGGACATGCCTGAAAGAATCAGAGGACATGAGTACTGATCTAACAAGAAAAATTATTTTCCTCAAAGAAATATGAATCTCACCTGGGTAAGGCATCTGACCAAATGTCATGATCTCATACAACAAAATTCCAAAGGACCACACATCAGATTTGATGGTGAACCTGTTCTCATGAATTCCCTCTGGAGCGGTCCACTTTACAGGAAATTTAGTTCCTTCTTTGGCTTCATACACATTCTCATTTTCTTTCTAGAAAGACAGATTAAAAAGAATTGACACTGTCAGTCTATGGGACTTCAGAAACAAACAGAGCACGACTTGTTGCATACAGAATACAATTTTAAATATCAAACCCACCATAAAAACCCTGGCGAGGCCAAAGTCTGCCACCTTACAGATGTTGTTCTCACCAACAAGGACATTCCTGGCTGCCAGGTCTCTGTGGATGTAGTTCTGTAACTCCAAGTAAGCCATGCCTGATGCCACCTGGGCAGCCATCTCAATCTGGTCCGAGACATGCAAAGTGGTGCCTTTATCATCTGCAATCCAGGTTGAAATGTACAGAATCAGTCACAGTCCTGACATGTTTAAAGTGTCATAAAGAGCAAAGTCTGACAGAGCCTCATTTCTTTGAGTCATTTCTAGAGTTATGTCTTGGTAAAAAGAGAGCTAAACATTTGCTTCCTTGAAAGTTATTCCCCTAGTCCAGTGGTTCCTAAATTTGTCAGCTTCTGACCCACCAAACAGCAGCAGAAACTTCTGATCCCATCTGTTGCTGGTTGAAGTGTACAAACATTCTTGTTTGGTTGACTTATTATCAATGACAGCACAACCAGTCACAACCACTTCTTTCGGCTGTTCCTATTTCAGGGGTCGCCACAGCGAGTCATCTTCCTCCATCTAACTCAGTCTTCTGCATCCTCTGTCCTCACTCCAACTACCTCCATGTCCTCACTAATTACATACATCTTCTCTTTGTCTTTTTACTGGCAGCTGCATCTCTAACATCCTTCTACCAATATACCCAATGTCCCTCCTCTGCACATGTCCAAACCATCTCAGTCTGGCCTCTGTAACTTTATCTCCTAGTCATTCAACCTGTGCTGTACTTCTGATGACCTCATTCCTAATCCTATCCCTCCTTGTCACTCCCAAGGGGAACCTCAACATCTTCAGCTCTGCCACTTCCAGTTCTGTCTCCTGTCTTTTTGTCATTGCCACTGTCCCCAAACCACACAACATGGCTGCTCTCACCACTGTCTTGTAAACTTTTCTTTTAACCTTTGCTGCCACCCTTTTGTCACAAATCACTCCTGAAACTTCTCTTCATCCACTGCATCCTGTCTGGACTCTTCTTCACCTCTTTACCACACTCCCCATTTTCTTGGACAGTCGACCCCAAGTACTGTTGCACCTTTGTGACCTCTGCTCCTTGTAGCCTCACTCTTCCACCTGCCTCCCTCCCATTCACACACATGTACTCTGTCTTGCTACAGCTGACTTTCATCCCTTGTCTTTCAAGTGCAAACCAGTCACAACCACTATTGTAGTAATAAAAAAACAAACAGTGTTGCTGGCAATGATCTTAAAATTTGATTATATTTCTGGAAATTGTCTCAAGACCCCCCATTTGATGTCCTACGACCCACAGTTGTCCCAAAGTTGGGCCACAAACCACAACTTTGGGACAACTGCTCTAGTTTGCAGAAAACTGTTTTCTTAAATTGCTAGAATTCAATTTAAAAAAAGGCCCACTTAAACATTACAGTAACAGAGAGTCACTCCAGATTTTAAAAAGAAAACCTATTGATTACCAGAAACAGACAAATCACTTTCAAAATCAGCATCAGTGAAGAACACAATAGTAATACTGTGATGAAGTGACATCAGCTCTCACTAATGAAATGATTTAATAATTTAGTCAAATACCTGCATTGGTTTTGTTTTGCACAGATTGAACTGTAATTGAGCTTATTAAAAAACAAACCTAAAGATAGATTCATTGCAGCCATTATTACTGTTATAATATTGAGTTCCTAAAATATTTCTCCTCACAGGCTGAACTTTATTTTGAAGGATCTAATAATGAGTGCACATGTTTTATGTAAGCTGAGGGTTTCTGATAAAGTCCTTTGGGAGCAAAGACTTCAGCAGTTGACAGAAAGAATGGATTACAGAAAAGTTGCTCTGCTTTTGATTTTACAACCTGTACTGTGGAACACACTGGATCAAGCTGAGGTAGGTTGGATTTAAGAACACAAACCACTGTTACTGTTAGAGATGCCAACTGTCCCAATAACACTAATTAGAAATGTTAAAGACACTTAAAATATCAGCACAGTGCCCATTTTCTCTTTGCTTTACTAAAACAAGAAAATATTTTATTGTGGAACTGTCTGTTGTGCTCTTCTCAGAAACACACTGTGATGCCACTCCAGCCCATTAATGTGTTTATTTAATGACTGTTCACAGCAGGAAGGATAATAAGTGTGTCACTACAAATAAATCAAATGACTTCATCCAGCAGACTTAACATAAAAAGTTAAAAAATAAATAAACTGGGGGGGCTCATCAAAAACACAAATAAAGATTCTGTCTTACTTTGAAGATACTCCAACAAGCTGCCGTTCTTCATCAGCTCTGTGATGATGTAGATGGGTTCCTCCGTGGTGCAGACGGCGTACAGCTGGATTAGCTTGGAATGTCGGAGCTTTTTCATAATTTGAGCCTCTCTCAGGAAGTCGGTTGGATCCATTGAACCTGGAACATAGTTGGTGGGTGTAGCTTTTAGATTTTGTCTTTAGAAACAAACACTGAATATTATGAACAACAAGTGTTTTAGGGTGACTGTTATAAAAAGTCAGCTCCGATCATTCTTCCCACTAATAAATTCAGCTCCTTTATGACGTACACTTACTGTAAATCTAATCAGGTGCTAATGTTCAAACCACTGCGATTCTAGATGTGGCAAAGAAAACAACTTTAAAGTTAGATAAAAATCTGGATTCATCTTTGAGATCAGAATTTCACATCTTCAGTTGATCCTTCAGTGCAGTAATGGGACAGTTCATGTGTTGACAGATTTAGACAACCATCCAGGCAAGACCCAGAGTAAACTCATATTCTCCAAATTGGATCGTACCACAACAGTGGTTTAAACTCTGTGAAAACCAGAGCTTCTGAGCTGTGGGGATATATATACAGGGAGAGCTCACCGAGTATATATTTAGTGAGCCACTTACAATTTATTCCAAAATACAAACAATGTATTATATAATCTATATAGTCCCAATCCTAAAATCTTGGAATACATAAAGAAACTGAAAGATTAACCCACATCCACAACAGAACTGGTTTAGTTCTCAAAAGATGTTTAGAACCCACCTGTTAAGTGCCTGTTAAACCAGCAGCAAATCTATCTAGAAGAATTATTGCTATTGTAACACCAAACACCAATTTAAATTTCTTATGTCAATAATCCTACCATACACACAATGATTTATGAAAATGTTTTTCTTCATCCTTTTTCTCTAGTCTGACCACATCCCAGTCACTAAGTACCCACCCAAATCCAGAACATAGAGCAAGGAAGTCAAATCTTTTTGAAAAAGATTTGTGTCATATCTGCAGTTTATTAATAAGAATGTAATTAAACTAAAAGAAAGTCTATACAAACAGTGTGCACTGAGAGATAGGCTAACTGATTTCTTTTCATCATCTCTTTAAATAAAGCAGACCCTCCAGGATTTCACGATGTTGCGATCACAACTATTAACGCAAAATCGCAACATTGTGCAACTTTGCCAAAAATACCGCAACTTTAACCAAAATAACCCCAAATAACTCACGAAGAAGAGATGTGACGTCACATCCTGTTAAAATCAGAATGCCGGGAGCATGCAGGAGCAGCGACCGAAGCCAAAATGTGCGCTAATCAGGGCTCTCAAGTCTCACGCATTGACCGTGTGTCACACGCATTTCGTGAAGTGCACACGCTCACACGACACTTTGTATTTCTCACGCAAAAAAACCACACACACACGCAAGCTGCCTTTTTGTCACTTTAACGCTATATTTAGCGAGTTTTCAGATCCCTCTAGCATTTTTTTAAAGCAACAAATCTAGTGACTTTTTGGCAGCTAAATGTGAGAAAGCACTCATTCTGCAGCGTACCGTAAGCCCCGCCCACTTCCCCAAGCACTGACGGCTGTCAATCTCACTGCAGAGAGGAGACCCGCTCCACTCTGTGTCAACAGTGGCGCTCCCGCGCGCCCCCTCGACCACGCGCAGGAGCGCGATTGTTTTCGTGTGAGTCGTGTTGTCATCTGATGACAGAGAGCTAAAGATGGAGAGGCAGAAAGATAAAGATGTAGGCATGAAAGAAAGCTTTTCAAAGTGGTTGAAAGACAGCAGGAAGTTCTGTCTGAGCATTAAGAGGAAGCTTGGAAATGTTCAGGTTGGCTAAAGCTACTAATAAATAACAAGTTACAGCTGTTTACTGATCAGTATTTAAAATATAACAACTGAGAAGATGGAGAGAAAGAATCAGGACAGACAGGAGAAGGAGACAGGTTGGACTAATGTTAGCTGGAAGTGTAGATACAGCCACTTAATACCAAAGGATTTCAATTTAAATATTGTTTATATTAAAAATGTGCATTAGCAAGGTGTGTAATTTATTCAAAGCTAATTAATAATACTTGCTTGACTTTATGAATTAGAAGAGAAAAACACAAGTAAGGAATGAAGGAGACAGACATGAGGTCGGTGATCAGCTGCTGTAGAGGAGACCAGAGATGATATCAGGTAGGAACAATAGTGAGGCCACAAAACCTAGATGCCCAGGAGGATTTGAATTTCTGCTGACCACCACTGTGTCAGTTTGGGAAAAATGGTGCAGGCAGACATGGCAAGATCAACACCACAGAGGAGAAAGTGGATAAGAGAGGTGAAGATGATGATGAGGGAGAGGAACAGAGAGGTGCAGAGGCGAGGGTTGGGGCAAGACCTCACTCAGAAGATCCATCTGAATGGCCTTCCCCACAGGAAGTGGGGGACTCATTGAGGCAGTTCATGGTTGAGAATGACCCACAGAGATGTTCTGACGGGCCATACCCCATATCGGGTATTATATGTTATAAGTCCATGAATAAAAAAAATGTATTCACGTAAACAGGTAAAAGAAAAAAAAAAGGGGGAGGGGGTGTAATGTGTCTGCATGTGTCTGCATACCCCTCAGAAAGTAGGTAGTTGCCCCTCCACTTTGCAAATGAATTATTTGTGTGCAAAGCTGCCGCTGATCCCGTCCTGGATTACAAAGCGGGATGTGTAAATATAATGTAAATATAATTTTGAATATATTGTTTTTTCACTGACTCTGCAGTGCTAATATAAATCCCTGTGGTTCCAACCCTGAATAAAAGAGGAGGGTTGAATGTAGAGCTGGCAATTCCACGACACAAAACTGTCTTTTGGTTCAATTTGATATTCTAACAAATTAATTTATGTAGTGTGGGATCAAGCAAAGCAATAAAGTTATAAAATTATTTCATAAAGTTAATTTGTAGTTCTAAACATTTTTTTTTACTCATTTTTTGTCTTGCCACTGTTGATATTCCTCTCTCCTACAGCCTGATCAATTTCACCAAATAAGCAAATTAGGTGATGACGTCATCTAACCACTTCTAGCTGCTTAAAATCTCACTGCAAGCTCAGATCAAAACTTGAGAGCCCTGGCGCTAATGCTTCACATTTGCCCACAAAGATTTCAGCAAAACACCGCAATGAAGTTAGTTTTAAGTTGGATATTGGATATTTGCGCTCCGTGGAGTTAGCGACGTCTAGCTCACGGCTGACTTAGCCGTCCCTAAGTGAACCACCGCGCGTGAGAGAAGGGGCCGGCAGAGAACGGCTGGCCGACATTAGCGCTCCTGTTTCGGGTCAGCCGTGAGCTACACGCCGCTAACACCGTGGAGCGCGAATATCCAATATCCAACTTAAAACTAACTTCACTATGGTCGCAAAACAGTTTCCTACCCAGCTGCACGAGAGTGGGGGGAAAATGTTTTGCACGTCCTGCAGTGCAATTATCGAACATAAATGCATCGACAAACACTTTGTGTCTGCAAAACATGTGAGGAGAGCTACAGACGAGGAACAATCCAGAAATGGTCATGAATGTCAGTTTATAAGCTATCAAAGTTCTCAAATAAAGCACCTTTTGATAATGTCATTGTTTGTTGGTGATTATCTTACAAAATTAGTAAGCATTTTTGGTTTATATATTAAAAGTTATGGTTTTTATTGATTTTAGTAAAAAAAAAAAAAAAAAAAAAAAAAAAAAAAAAAAAAACAACTTTTAGGAAAATGCCCCGCGAAATCAGGCATTTTAGCCCTCAACAATCACAAAAAATGCCTGCGACATCCTGGAGGGACTGATAAAGAAAAACAAATAGCTAGAAATTTAGCATTTCACAGTTAACACCTTGAATTATAGGCATTCACTCAGTCAGGAGGTTTGGAACAAAGACAACAGTAAGAAGTCATCTTCACCCAAGTATTCATGCATTTATCCCTTTTCTGCCTCTGGGTCATGGCGATAACAGGACCATGTGAGAAACCCAGACCATCTCCCCAGCAACACACTCCAGCTCATTCTGGGGTATCCCAAAGTATTCCCAGGCCAGAGACGATATATAATCTATGTAGCAGTTTTTTGGGTCTGCCCCAGAGTATCCTTGCAGTGAGATTTGTCTGGAAAACCTCCAGATAAAATTGTCTAGGTCGTTTAGCAGTGTCCAATCCTGGTCCTCAAGGAACACTATCCTGAGTGGATAACAAGCTTCTGCAGAACTTGAAGACCTGCTGAAGAACAGGGAAACATTGAAAACATGCAGGATTGTGGCCCACCAGGACCAGGATTGGACACCACTGTCCTAGATGTTTCCACCTAGAGGACCAGTGGTTGAGGACCCCTAGACACTAGTGGGCATTCTAATGAGACACCTAACCAACTCAACTGACTCCTTTCAATCTCCAAAGCTGAGCTCAGCCACTCTAAAGAGAAGCTCATTTCAGTCTCTTGTATCCAAGAACTCATTCTTTTTGTCATGATCCAAACCCTATGACTATTGGTGATAGTTAGAATGTAGATGAACCAGTAAATCAAGAGCTCCTTTTAGCTCAGATCCTTTTTCACCACAACAAAGCAATGACTTCATTACGGCAAAGGAGTTTCTGATCTGTGGGTCCATCACCCACTCCATCCTGCTGTCGCTTGTGAACATGACTCATATTTTAACGTATCCACTTAAGGCAAAGAATTAGCATCCACCTTTTTATGGTTGAAAACTATAGCCTTAGCTTTAGAGGAGCTGGCTTTCATGCCAGCCCCTTCACACTCAGCTGTGAATCATCCCAGTGGAATGAAGGCCATGGCCTGAAGACACCAACCTTATCTGCAAAAAGTAGAGGAGAGACTCCAATTCCCAAACCAGACCCAGACTCCTCTCTATGACTGCCTTGACATTCTGTCCATGAACACCAAAAACAGGATTGAAGACTAGGAAGAACTTGGGTGGAATCCAACCTTCACAGAGAACAGCTCAACTTTGTGCCAGGGATGAAGATGCAGACACAAGTTTTGCTTTGGTTATACAAAGACCAGATAGCTGTTAAAAGTGACCCTGGTACCAAAAGCACCCTCTACAGAATATCTTGAGTAGCATGGTCCACAAAACACTTGTAAAAATTTTAACTCCCATTATCCCCTTAGTAACCTCGAAAGGGTAAAGATCTGATCCACTGTTACTTGACCAGGACTACTACTCCTGAATCTGAGGTTCAACAATTAGTCAGAGCCTCCATTTCAACACCTCAGAGTAAACTTTCCTGGGGAGGCTGAAAAGTGTGAACTTTTGATGGACCCATGTCTTCATTGTTTCCTTACTTACATAATTTTATTTTCACATTTATGTAAATGTGATTTTTGTTTTATTTTTATTTACCAGGTTTGAGGGTCTTTACTGCTACATATGTGGTCCCATTCCATAGGCCCTCGTAGACTTCACCAAACTGCCCGGCTCCCAACTTCTTTTGTAGTTGGATGGACGTGCGTTTAATCTCCCATGCATCTACTGTGTTGTAGGACAGACCGTAGGTCTGTGGAGCTTCCATCTGCATCTGTATGGATAGAAGAGTCATTTAAAAATGTGGTGGGAATAATAATAATAATAAAATTTTAAAAAGCAGTTTATGCTCATGTCTAGTGTACCTTTTGGCATGGTTCTCCCAGACGCACACAAAGACCATTGGCCTGAGTGGTGTAATATTCAACAAGTTCCTTTATTGTTGGAAAGGGTTTGGTCTTTGACACATAGATGTGACCATTCTCTAGTTTTTGAAGCTTGTAATGCTTCACTTTTCCTTTGTCCAACACTGAAAGATAATAGAAGATTTTAATAATCCATAGGATTGTAGTCTGTGGTTTGTTAATTATCCTATTATCTATTTTTGTAGTCTGACCAGATCAGACTACAAAAACGTAAGGAAAGAAAGATTTAAAGTTATTACAAACTTTTATGAGTGCAGTAACACAGTAATTTATCTTGATAACAATAAAACCCAACAACCATTGGACTTTTTATCAATGAACAAGTCCTGGACTGATAGTAAATATATGCTTAGATAGAGGACTATACAGCAAGATGTTAACGAGTTGGAGTCATTCTAGGAAAATAACAACAGTAAGAAATGGCTGCTTAAATTGTTTTGCTCCATCATTTGAGGAGCTGTTTTGTGCTCATTACAAATCACAAATTATCTAGTTTGTTAATTTTTAAACCATTAAGCTAAAACACCATCTATAGCTGGAAAGGAAGGATCAAGTCTGCAAAACAGGCAGAAATGGTAGCATAGTTTGCCTTTCTCCTGCCTGAAGCTTGAGTTGACCAAGATTACCTGAGAGAGCCAGGTCTCCTTTCTGAGTTTCAGAATTTCTGATGAGGAAAGCACCTTGATTGTTCCCTTCAGCCACCAGCATCTTCTCTGCATCGAGCCTCTTAGTGTCTGGAAAATACCACCTGCAGGTCACACACATCCAATCATTTTAGTCATAAAGCTCTAGAAGGAAATTGATCAGCAGATTTGTACAGACAGAGGCGAGCGCAAACATTTACTGGGATAGAATCACTCACCACATTCAGACCAACAGGAGCATGCTCATAAATCAAACAGATGGACAAAGTTGGAACTACAACAATGTACAAAACACATCAGACTGGGGCCTCTGAGTGCATTTGTGTGTGTGAGCATCCAGCAGTGGAAATAAATTTTAAAGGCCCTTTAAAAAAGCCTTGTAATAATTTACTGGCCCAACATTTTATCACCCCGGCCTCAGATCAAGGTTCTTGATCAAGAAAATACCAGACAAATACAAACTTTTCAACGAGTGCATTTAACACAAATGCTATGAAAAATGGGGTAAAAAAATTAATATGTTGCATGTGACATGCATGTTTGGTTTGTTAATTTGGCAAATCTGTACCTTTAGTTTCAGCATCATACATCAGTCAATCTATATTTGATGATAGTTCTTCTGTAAGCACCTTAAACACTGGCCAGGAGGTTATGGAGGCAAGCAAGTAGTTCATGCATTTGCACTTGTGTAGCAAAAACAAGATGTCTAGATAGGACATTAAGAAAAGTTACAAAAAAATAAAAATCTGACTTTTAAATTGTATTGCTTGCCATTAACATTACTAACAGTAACAGCAGTCTTTGCTGCCTCAGCTGAAGTAGCCCCCACTACAAAAAACAAACCAAAACTAAATTATCATCCTGATACATGACAGAGGTTGAAAACTTAACATAAGAGTTGTAATCCACTCTTCTGTCTGCTGTGCTCCTGCTCAATCCAACCTTCAGCTACATGATTAGCAGCAGAAAATATTTAGTTTCCTTCCAACAGCCTCAGCTTTTGACCCTCCTCTACAGACAGTCCATTCAGCTGATGTCATGTTTCCTTCTCACCATAAAAACTTTCCTAATGAGCGTTGCTGAGATGCTGCAGGAATCAGAGGTTTGTCTGAGGAGTTCAGTGATCAGAAAAATATTGGATTTTTGAGTATTGACTGGCTGATAACTCATCATGGCTGGTCAAGCTGAGTATCGACCAGTATCAGTCACGAGCCAATTTCTAGTAAACAATAATAAACATTATCTTCCTGTTGGGATTTCAGAAAGGACTAACAGCAGGTTATCAGTATTGTGAACTTAGCTTCTTTGTCACTATATTTAATGAATGTTCCATCACTCTAGTGACTTATTGTCAAAAAAGCAAATAGCGACTAATCTGTTGACAAGATTCGCTGTTATTGGAGACTGATGTGAAAGCATGCATCATTCTTACTCTTCTCTACAAACAGCAAGTGCTGCAATGGAACCTCTTCCCCATCCCAAAACCCTCACAGGTGTCCTAGTCCTCAGCAGTATCCCTCTCAGCGAAGGACGATCTGTCTGAAGACAGAGCTATGTGAATTACTGGAGATATGCACTACTCTGCTTCCACACTGTAACCGAATCATTCGTACAAAGCAGCTGCTGGCTTATCCTAGGTGAGGTGGAAATGTTATTTTTTGCCTAAAAGAAACCACTGCACTAAAATAACTTCAAGTATCTCTTTTGAGTTACTTTTAATAGACCCAAATGCAGATAAAAGGAGGCGTAGAAGTGAGACATGATTCATCAAAAGACGCTTCATTTATAGTTCTAAAGATATTTAAGTTGCATTTGCACTGTTGCCACACGTCCTTCTAAATACGGAGTTGTCTTGTAATTAAAAATTAAAGATTGTGCGCCCCATTTTAAATCAATGCTGGACAGGGTATGTCCCATATTTTCAAGTTTTCTTGAACGAGTCATTATTCTGATACCAGATATTTCTGTTTGTCCAAAGCTGAGACATAAGCAGTAAGTACAGACATGAGTGGTAAGATTTAAATCAGTGTCCAGTACGTACCTGGGAAAATAAGGTCAAAGCCAACTAAAGAATGTCTAAAAACATGCATGTTAGGCTGCCTTCAGGCCCAGGCCTCCCTTGATAAAGAGATCTGTGATCTCAATGGGATCTGTGATCTCAATGGGACTTGCCTGGTTAAATAAAGATAAATATGTTGGTAAATGTTTTTTTTCAGATGGACTGTGGCCCTGCAGACCTGCTGCAGATTCTCATTAAATCTGTTAAAGAGGCAGCCACATATCAAATCTATTAGCAACCAACTTTAAATGTATGAACCATTTCTTCTGACTGAATGACATTCCACAATATTCCATCTAGGGACTGATTTTCTTTCTGAATGTTTGTGCCATGAACTGGCCTCAGTATGGTATTATGATGCAATTTAATTACTTAAGTTTAATAATGTTGGATACAGAAACATTTATTATGTAAAGCTTTGTTTAAAGTTCATTGATGTAATACATATTCTCCACATAAACTCGATAATTTAAGGCAATTAAAAAAAAAATCTTGAGAATGAATAATTTACCTGAAGGCAATATAAAACAGGTGTATCAAACAGATAGATGAGATAAAATACTCTTGATTCCATTGGTGCTCTTGTTTTTATATTAAAAAATAAGTTATGGTTTAGTTAATTAAACATCCTGAGTTAATAAATGAAAAGTTTTTCTTTCACTTTACTTTTATGTAATAATGCAGGTCAAATATTAAATATGAATTGTAATACTTTGAGACAATAACCCATAATTTAGGATTACTGATGCATCAGATAGCACATGGTCATTGTGGAACAAAGGCCAGCTGTGATAGGAGTCCTTTATGGTTCTGTATGAAATGTGGCAACATCCATGTTATAACTGCCTCTTCAGCTCAGAGCGAGGGTCTAGAACCTTTACAACAGGTAGAGTCGTTTTCACCATCTCTCCTACTAAATATAATTAGAAAAGAGCCACAAGACTTATTGGACCCATAAAATCAGGATAAATAAATTTATAGTTTCATTATTCATATACTGTATAAATATACCAGTTTGTGTTACACTGTGGCATTTAGATTTTTTTATTTTAAATATGAGGCACAAAGAATGTGGTTCTCTTTTTTAATAAAATATACAGAACTTTGTATTATTCTATACAAACCTATTAGTTTAGTTTCTTTAGAACTTAAAATCACTTAAAAAAAATACAAATATTAGGTTGCACTCCAATGTCTCAAAAACAGTGAACATAAAAATAGACCAGTTTGGCAATTATCTCGGGCTGAAATACCCTCAAATAAAACAACCAGAATTTTAAATGAACTGTAAGTGACTTGACTTTTATTAGAGCTACATCTTTTTTTCTAAGAATAGCTTTTTGTAAGTTACAAATTCATTTTTTTGATGCCATAAAAATTAGTCATTTTTCAATAGTTGTGCAAAAACACTTTGTTTACCAAAATTTGCCTCAAGTCTGTTGATTTTTAATTTTCTGGTTGGGTTTGGAGACAATCATTCAGTGGGTCAGAATGATTCATAAAGAAATCAACTGTTGGTTCAACAGTAAAACTAGTCTTTGCATTTTAAATATATTTGAGTGAAAACCTAAGCTCATTTTGGTAATGAAATAATGGAAAGCTACGTATGCCTTTACAGTAAAAGATTTAAGTAATGTAACTGGGCGGTAGGTCGGTGAATCTTTTAACGCCTGACAGCAGAGAAGACCTCTGTTGGTTCTCGGTGTCTTTAACTTTGAGGCCTGGCATCTTTAAGCATCAATTTGAAACAAGAACTAAGACGCAGACTGCTCTGGTTTAACTATGTTGGCACATCTTTATCAAAAGCGTAACAGAATAAGAGTTTGACTGCCTTCAACCTGCTTCAGTATGAAAAATATTTTAAGACAGATTGTTTTGTTTTGTTTTGTTTTGTTTTGTTTTTTTTTGGGGGGGGAGGGGTAATTTGAGGACAGTTAGGTTTAAAATCAACAAACAGCTCTATTTTTATGTTCACCTTTTAAGACAACAGGATGCAACTAAATACTTCATTTATTTAAGTGAGCTACTAATTATAATAATTTAACAATTAGTAAATTAAGTTGTTCTACCATCCTAATTTTAAAAGTCAAGTGTCTCTTTACACAAAGTGTGTCTCATGGCACACTTTGTGTAAAGAAACCATTTGAAATGTTTTATCCCTAATGTTTTGTTTTTCTCAGCTTAGTTTTGCTTTAAAGACAAAGTTCAGATCACAAGTTTTGGGTCTTGGGTCAATGAAAACCTTCTAAAAAGCTGTTTTGCC
This sequence comes from Kryptolebias marmoratus, assembly GCF_001649575.2. Lineage (NCBI taxonomy): Eukaryota > Metazoa > Chordata > Actinopteri > Cyprinodontiformes > Rivulidae > Kryptolebias > Kryptolebias marmoratus. The sequence continues at coordinate 23,878,499 of NC_051448.1, read as the reverse complement.
TATATGTCAGTGCAGTGGTCCAACCTCTTTCACATTATGGACTGGTTTCATACAGGACAACTTTCTTATGGACTTGTGGGAGCAAAGGTTCTTCAGCAAAGTTTTAATTTTACTCATCTTTGCTAAGGTCAGCTTGAAGGTTTGTAGACTTAGATGATGGATACTTCATTGATCATTTGCAAGAAATTACAGGGTCTTAGCTTCGCTCATGAAAAAACAAACGTGATCCCACGTTTTACCTCATGGGATCACGTAAACTTGTTGAAAATGTTCAAAAATTATACGGGACATGTTTGCAAAATAAGTTTCACTTTTGGCATGAGTGGAAATCACATATGAAACAAGAAAACTGTGTTTCACATGAGGTTTTTCCGTAAGGGTTGTATGTTTGCTTTGGTTAGCTTGCACGTTTGTGAAAAACAGCTACGACTAAGGCAAACACAGGAAAAAGGCACATATGGAAGTGGTTATTTTCAAAAAAAATATTATCATTTGGTCACTGTGCAACAAACACCGCTGAGTATTTCAGAGCATCCCATAATGAACAGTGAAGGCTCAATACATAGCAGATGCCATGGGAGACTCATTTTCAACCCTGAATTATGATGACACCACCTGCACGTCCACAAGACTGGATCTGAAAAGTTTGGACTTCCGTGACTGAATGTCTTTATGCTGTCATGATTCCATTCACTACGAGAGGTAAAAGGGAAGGCAAAACTCTAGTTTAAAAAGGTGATTCTTACCATTCAAATTAGTATTTAAACCTCAGGTGATACTGGTAGTTAATAGCAGCAGAATTTCTGAGTCATTCTTTCATCCTGTCAACCAGGTTGGTTACATAACAAAAGTATGATCTCAGTCACAACTGAACTAAAAGAGGAAACTTGCCTAGCAAACCAGATTACAGCTGATTAGAAACAAGTTTCAACAACCTGCCAGGCAGGACATTTCTTTTGTTTAGACTTCATAAGCTAACTTTTCCAGTAAGTACAACTATGTGACGTAATAAAAGACAACACACTTCTGTGTATATATTATCCAACAGTGCAATGCATAAAAGACATTAAACTGAACAAAACTTTTTTCTAAAGCCAAGATAGAGTAAAGAACTGTTCAGTCCAGGAAATACCAGAAAGGGGCTTTTAATGCACTGTTGTTTGTGTCACTCCAGAGAAATTCTTAACTGGAAGCCCAAAGCTTCCTGGTCTATGACAATAATTAACGCAGTTTATGTCAAAGCTCATAAATCAATTCAGCACTAAAAAAAAAACAGGATTAAATTGCTGCTATCACACTTTATATCCTTTTATTGGTGTCAGAGAACAGGTTCTGTATAAAGCTTAATCAGAAACCACCAATTGCAGACTTTAATTCTGAATATTCAAATAGAATCTTTCAGTCCTGTCGTTTTTATAATGTTTATAATGTTTTATAATGATAACAAATGATGTAAAGAGCTGCTGGTGCTTTTAGTGAGCTGTTAGCTCATGTTAATAAGTTAAACCACCTGTTAGCTCCCTGCACTGGCACAACTGTCTGAAGGTGGAAAAAGAAATATCCTGGTAGAGAGGAAACTAAAAAGGAATGTCATGTTTGAAAAACTATTTAATTAGGTTTATCTGAGAAAACCAATCATGGGTAAATCAATGCCCTAGCATTCCTTTAAGGGATGCATTTCACCCGCTGCCTTTCAGGTCAGTTTTAAAGATCTTAGTTGAAAAATGAATGAAGTTGCAGCTGTTTCCAATCGAAGATCTGTCAAACTAGTTGCCATTATGGTGGGGTTTTGTTTGTTTGTTTTTAAAAGCAGATTAGCTGTGTTAGCCATCTTGAATCAGGTTGACTCCAAAATCAGTTCCAAATGTACACCCAGTGATTACTTTCTGCAAGTTTCATTCAAACTTGTACGGTGGTTCGTGAGATATTTTGCTAACAGGCAGACACGGACAATTTTAACCCCATGATCCCCTGATGGAAACCGGCGGAGTCCCCAGCTTCAGATCCCAGCCTCCCGAGCAGGAGGAAGACTTACGGTTCTGCATCGATGCTCTCCACAGGAGCCACATAATTAGCGGGGATGTATCCCTGTTTGGAGACCGAGACCCCGCTCAGGGCTTTGGCGATCCACCACTCCCCGGGACTTTTGTCCAGGATCTCCAATGTGTCTCCGGTGTTGAAGCTCAGATCTTCCTCAGTGCGAGCAGAATAATCAAACAGAGCGACGTACTTCTGTCTCAGTAGCGGGGGGAAAGGTAAAGGTCTGCTGATGGGGGGGTCCGGCTTAGGGGGGTCCAGCTTAGGGGGTTCCGGCTTAGGTTCGGTCGGTTTGCAGCAACAAAACTCAACAACCCTCTCCCAACAGGAAGAGAACTTCTTCTGGACCTCCATGGTGGTGGTGATAATGATTATTGTCAGTTTTAAATCACAGCCTGTCACTTAAAACTCTTCAGGGAGTCTGTCTTCGTGCCCTCATTACACCAGTAAACCTAAAACAGAGCTCCCGCGACGAAGCATTACTGTTCTCCGCCAGCCTTCTGCGGATGAATGCGTGGCGTTTCCTGGTTCAGGTAGAAGAAATCCCCTGCACCTGCTGAGGAATGGGGTGCGGCTCGCGCTCAATCATCACCGTGGTGACATCACACTGCCGAGCATTGCTTTACAGGAAGATGCTTTAAAGCCAGTGATCATAAACTAGCGGGGGTTTTCTTTCTTTCTTTTTTTATGATAAAATATAATACAAACTACATTGAATACCATGCATTCAATTGCATATCCCCCCTCTCTCTTTGCATTTATGTAATTTCATTTCAAAGCAGATCCGCAACACCAGTGGCGTCACTAGGCCTGTTTTAGGGGGGCTTCAGCCCCCCTAAAATGTTTTCAAGCCCCCCTAAATAATTTTGGTGTCAATTTTTTTTTTTTTTTTACAAAGATTCAATATAATGTGGCCAGAATATGAGTTTAAATAAATAACAATATATTATTTCATTATTAACTCAAATATATGATCATAAATCTGTCAGGTTTTTTTTATTCTTTACAGCATAAGGGAGAGATCCTCTTTGGTGCGTCGTTATCAAATCTATTCCACTTGTTCATATAGAGTACTCTCTCACCACATGAAATCCAGTCCATGTTTTCCCTACAAACTTCGTTATCCGATCCATTCCGCTTGTTCATATAACAAACAGTACTCCTACACTACATGGATTCCAGTCCACGTTTTCTCTGCAACCGTGATACCAGAGTGCTAGCAAGTTTACAAGCAGAGCCAGCTAAGAGCAGCATGAACATTCAGTGAGCAGACCAGGAGAATGTTCAGTAAAATATGGACAT
>NC_051448.1:23867218-23873155 GCF_001649575.2 Kryptolebias marmoratus | reverse complement strand
TTTTTTCTCATGGTCTGAGTCCTTCAGGTGCCTTATGGCAGACTCCAGACAGGCTGCCATGTGCCTTTTATTAAGGAGTGGCTTTCATCTGATCATTCTACTATACGGGCCTGATTGGAGGGTTATTTTAAAGGTGAATGTTTTTCTGTGCATTGTCAGAGTTCAAAAATAAATATCTTCTCAGCCAAAAGCAACAGTTTAAATGATGGCTTACCCAACAGAAGAACAGGAAGGCAAACAGCCTTCTGTGGAACCAGAATCAGGATGGGTGGCCATATAAGTCGACCACTTAAGGATGATGGGACAGGTAAGAGAATTGCACAAAGAAAATCCCAGGAACAGAATCTGTGGGACAGAGAAAGTCACAGTCATTGTTTTGTTTCTATTTTACAAATAACAGTAAAACGTTCTTATTGCGCACAACACTCGTACTATAGAACTATGTGGTTATTTCATATGAATATTTGTACAGTATATTTATGTCATAATCTTCTACAGATCTTGTACTTCGTTATTTTTATTACTATTATTGTTGTTATTGTTTATATATACATAAAATATATACATACATACACACACATGCTAAAACCTCTCAAACTGTTTGTGTGAACCTATTTGATGCTGTTGTGACACCTGAATTTACCCTCTGTGTAAAAATAAAAGCAATGTCTATTCTATTCTATTGTTGCACCATGACAACTTTTCACCTAAAATATACATATATTTGTAGGTTGTCGTTAAATAAACCTCAGTTTCAATTAAATTACAACAGCAACCATGGGGCGAATGTTATTTCCAAAAGTTCAAACAGCTCAAACTCCACATTCTCTGTTTTTCAACTTAGAAAGCTCCTCGGATGAGGAGCTAAACGTCTTAAACTAGAGAATACAAGTCCAGTTCTTTTGGTTTTTAACCCTTTTTGGAATAGGGATTAACATATACAAGCAATTTTATTATATTGTAGAGAAGCATAATTACTGAAGAAATCATTCAAATAAAAATTATTGTGCAGAATGGCTTATATTTAATTATTTCGTTAGGCACAGACACTGTGACGTGACGGATGATGTACGGGGAAGTGGGTGGAGCATACTATATAGTTTTCGTCGTTCTAGGCGGGCTTCTGTCTGTTTTAGGCGCACTTTCAGAGCACCAAGAATTAGTTGTTACTGCAGCAGTTCATCATCTTTCCACCCTGTGTTCATCCAGTGAAGGTGACATTGTTTCTTAAAAAGGTAACCATTTAATTTTCTGAAATAGTGACCACTCCAAGAATTCTAACTATTTTAGTAAATATTGAGAATAAATTGAAAAGTCAGGAAATTTCCTTCCTTGTGCTACATTATGTTGGAGTTCATTAACTATAAAGTTAACTTAAATAACTATGTTGTTACTGTACTTTTAGGTACCTATAATTTAACTTTTTAATTATCCATTTTTCCGACGAGGTTTTACTTTTAACTCCCAACTTTTGGACACAAATATCTCTGTACTTTAGGCTTTTGAAATTCTCCAAACTGGCCACTTATTTCTGAACGCATCAAAAAGAAGAGAAAGTGCTGAGTCGGAGCATGAAAAGAAAAAAAAACATTAACAGTGAAATGGATGTTAACTTTGAACATTTGTGTACGATGTACATTTCAGCTACTTTACTTTTTTCAGGTTTACTTAGCGCCCCACTACGTGAAGGCGGGGAGCAGCAGCCCCTCCGCCATCAAAATCCTTCGAAACGCATGATATGCATTTTAGAATACAGTATGGATATTTTTAAAAATGCGTATTTCAAAACTAAAAAAAAAACATTTCACATCCTTCCCACACAAGTGAGACATGGAACTCGAAACTACAGTCTTCAAACGGTGTGAATATAACCGCAAACCATGTTAAGCTAGCAGCCTGAACAGACAAAAAGTAACCACACTTACATGTCTTTCAAAACGCCACAAATATATACGAGGGACGTCTTTACCTTTGCTGTTGTTTGGCAAGAATCCGAGTTTTAGTATGTGACGACTTTGTGTCCTAAAAGTTTTTTTTTCAGGTCGTGATATGTACTTAGAGCAGATTAGCCTGCAGCTGCCAGGGCTATAGCTGTCAGTCACACATGATGGGGCGGAACCATTTTTATAAGAGTCTGTTGCAGTGGCGTCTGGCCAAAAGAGGGCGAAATGGCGCCGCCCCACCACTCACATTACCTTGAACAAGATGTAAAAAATTAAATAAAAATATTTAAAAATATATGTTTACATATTTTTAGTTGTGTAAGATAAATATTTGGTAGTTAATGATAAATAAAGTTGTTTCGTTCATCGACGTTGTCTGATTGGTGACGAATTTCCGCCCCGGGGCGCAAAAATCGTTGACTCTCGTTAAAAGTTGGACATGCGCAGTAGCTCCTCTTCAGTACAAGAGATAAGACCATTCTTGGACGCAACTCTTCTGCGCACAGAGCTGAACGCAGCTTGGTTTGCATTTTACCACCCAGTCGCCGCCGGAGGGTGGGACTCTCACCATGGAGGCTGACGTCACATCAGCCATAAAGTTCGCCTGATTGAAAGGCCGAGCCGTGGGTGTACTGACTTTTATTCAGAGACAGTAATAAGTTCATTACGTGACTAAGAGACATACACAAGGTAATAAGTAAGTTCATAGTTAATAAATAGTTATTAATAGAAAATGGAAAATTTATGCTAAAAAACTTAAAATGTTTGGTTTTGAATTCTAATCGGAGTGAGACATCTGATCTTCGCTATATTGTACGTTCAGAATACATGACGTAGTGAGTGCTCTCACCATAGAAAACTGAACATGCAGTGTGCATGTTTTGATTGTTACATTTACAGCAAATCTGCAGCAGTATTTACCTTTATAAAATGTATTTTTACACCAATTACTGTTGTTTATGTTTTCACTTTTCTGTAAACCAATTTTAAATGTTAGTGTACATAAGTTTCACCATTTGAGGATAAATTTTAGTTAGTTTGTATGGTTCTTGTTTTTAATAAGTAAATACTTTAGGTATATTTTAAAAAAAACAAACACCCAAAGCTATTGTTATTTCATTGAATGCCTACATAGGGTATCATACAAGTTGGGAGAAAGTAGCTTCAGAAAAAAAAGAAACATTTGAAATAGCAAACCTGGTGTCAAACTGGCTAATTTATAAGGTTTGCCTGGTCTTTAATTCTGTAATACCTATATAAAATGTCTATGCTGGACTTATTTGCATTACTTTGGTATAGGTAATGGTGAGCACCTGGACATGGTATTGGTAAATATTTCGGATTACACTACACTGTACATAAAGAATTTCCTTTAAATGAAATGGCACATTTTTAGGCAGATTTTAATTTTTAATTTTTCCAGTGTTACAAATTCATTGGTTTTTGAAACAAGAAGTTGTGCATTGGTTTTTAGACCTACAAATTATTCTATGGACACAGTCAGTAAAGAATGTGACAACTTTTTCCACCTCTGCTGACTTATAATTATTGCTTTGTGTATTGTTAATGGAGTCATTCATTGTCTAATCATTCAAATTCTTTATTTTTCTTAACATAATTGTGATCTCTATTAATGATATCAATTCATAACATAGTATGTTCTTTTCTTTAGTGAAAAACCATTGATCAGAACGTCAAACCTCAGNTTTGATAATCAACAATCTTTCCATTTTGTTCCCTTTGATCTTAAAGTCATTCCTCTGTAGGATCCCGGGGGTCTGGAGTATATCAGAATCAGAATTCTTTATTTGTCATTGTGCCACGGGGGTACAACGAAATTGTGAAATAAGAAAAATAGAATAAAAGCAACAAAAATAAAAACAACAAAACAGCACTGTTTTGATATTGCACATATTCTGATATTGCACATAAAATAGATATTGCACAGTGGGTATTGGCTGTTTGGACGGGTGATAGCAACGGTAATTTACAGTGTACGTGAGGCATTCAGGGCAAAAACCGCTCTTGGAAAAAAGCTGTTTTTTAGTCTTTTTAGACGCCTCCCAGAGGGGAGCAGTTGAAAAAGGTAGCAACTGGGGTGTGAGGAGTCCCTGATGATACTGTGGGCTCTCCTGAGGCAGCGGGTGGAGTAAATCTTCTCCAGCGAGGGTGGAGGGCAACCAGTCAGTCTTTGGGCAGTGTTGATAACCCGCTGGAGCTGCTTCCGTTCTGCTGCAGTGCAGCTGGAGAACCACAGCGAGATGCCACAGCTCAGCACCGACTCCACAGAGCAGCGGTAGAAGGACCGCAATAGTTCTGCTCTCAGGTTGTCCTTCATAAGAATCCTCAGGAAGTACAGTCTTTATTGTGCCTTCTTCAGGATTGCCGTAGAGTTCTTAGTCTACGTTAGATCCTCGCTGATGTGGGTACCCAGGAACCGCCTGTCCCCTGTCCCTGTTGATGGCAATGTGCTGGATGTCCTTTTTACACCTCCGAAAGTCAACAATGATCTCCTTTGACTTGGAGGTGTTCAGAGTCACGTTATTGTCCCTACACCATGCAGACAGACGCTCCACCTCTACCCTGTAGGCAGTCTCATCTCCTCCTGAGATGAGCCCCATCACCGTGGTATCATTGGCAAACTTAATGATGGTGTTGCTCGGGTGGGTGGGGGTGCAGTCATACGTGTAGAGGGTGTAGAGCAGGTGGCTCAGCACACAACCCTGTGGGAAGCCAGTGCTGGTCCTCAGTGGAGAGGACAGGTGGTGTCCTACTCTCACCCTCTGGGAGCGGTCTGTCAGGAAGTCCAGAATCCAACTACAGGTGCTGGCTGGGAGACCCAGGTCCCCCAGCTTGCTCACCAGCCGACTCGGGATGATGGTGTTAAAGTCCAGAAAGAGCAGCCTCACGTAGCTCCCTCGCTCCTCCACGTGTGACAGCGGGGTGTGCAGGGTGGCCGCGATAGCATCCTCCGTTGACCGGTTGGCCCTATAAGCAAACTGGTGGGGATCGAGTGTTGGGGGCAGATGTGAGGTTATGTGACCCCGTACCAGTTTCTCAAAGCACTTCATGATGATGGGCGTTAGTGCCACTGGCCGGTAGTCATTGAGGCTGGTGATGTTGGTCTGTTTAGGCAGAGGGACGATGGTGGAGGACTTCAGACAGGGCGAGATGGAGCACCGGGAGAGGGACTGGTTAAAGATGGTGGTGAATATCCCTGCCAGCTGGTCTGCGCAGTCCCTCAGCACCCTCCCGGTCACCCCGTCGGGTCCAGCAGCTTTGCGGGGGTTCACTGCCCTCAGGACTCTCCTGACCTCCTGTGTCTTCACAGTAAAGGTCTGGTGGTCAGGGGGTGTAGACTGTAGTGTGGGCCCCGCTGGTGGTTCGACCTTGAAGCGGGCGAAGAAGTGGTTAAGCTCCTCCGCCAGTGAGGCGTCCCCGGAGATCACAGTGGTGTTGCTGGATCTATAGTTGGTCAGGTGCTGGAGTCCATGTCACACCTGTCTGCTGTTGTTACTGCTGAAGTCGGCCTCGATCCTCCGCCTGTAGTCAGCCTTGGCCTCTCTGATGCCTCTCCTCAGCGCAGCACGAGCACAGCTGTAGCGCTCCCTGTCCCCATACCTGAAGGCGCTGTTTCTATCCCTCAGCAGGTCCTTGACACCCTTGTTCATCCAAGGTTTTTGGTTGGGAAACACCCGGATGTGCTTGTTCACCGTGACAGTGTTGACACAGTGGTGGATGTAGCCAAGTACTGCAGAGGTAAACATCTCCAGGTCCTGGTGGCAGAAAACATCCCAGTCCATGCTTTCAAAACTGTCCTGCAGCTGTAGACAGGCCCCTTCAGGCCAAATGGTCGCAGTCTGGGTCGTAGGGGGTGAACGCTTCCTCAGTGGTATGTATGCCGAAATCAGGAGCAGGGACATGTGGTCAGAGGCTCCCAGGTGGGGCAGCTGGGTAGCCCTATAACCATGCTTAATGTTCGAGTAGGCTTTGT
>NC_051448.1:23852149-23853429 GCF_001649575.2 Kryptolebias marmoratus | reverse complement strand
TTTTTTCTCATGGTCTGAGTCCTTCAGGTGCCTTATGGCAGACTCCAGACAGGCTGCCATGTGCCTTTTATTAAGGAGTGGCTTTCATCTGATCATTCTACTATACGGGCCTGATTGGAGGGTTATTTTAAAGGTGAATGTTTTTCTGTGCATTGTCAGAGTTCAAAAATAAATATCTTCTCAGCCAAAAGCAACAGTTTAAATGATGGCTTACCCAACAGAAGAACAGGAAGGCAAACAGCCTTCTGTGGAACCAGAATCAGGATGGGTGGCCATATAAGTCGACCACTTAAGGATGATGGGACAGGTAAGAGAATTGCACAAAGAAAATCCCAGGAACAGAATCTGTGGGACAGAGAAAGTCACAGTCATTGTTTTGTTTCTATTTTACAAATAACAGTAAAACGTTCTTATTGCGCACAACACTCGTACTATAGAACTATGTGGTTATTTCATATGAATATTTGTACAGTATCTTTATGTCATAATCTTCTACAGATCTTGTACTTCGTTATTTTTATTACTATTATTGTTGTTATTGTTTATATATACATAAAATATATACATACATACACACATGCTAAAACTTCTCAAACTGTTTGTGTGAACCTATTTGATGCTGCTGTGACACCTGAATTTACCCTCTGTGTAAAAATAAAAGCAATGTCTATTCTATTCTATTGTTGCACCATGACAACTTTTCACCTAAAATATACATATATTTGTAGGTTGTCGTTAAATAAACCTCAGTTTCAATTAAATTACAACAGCAACCATGGGGCGAATGTTATTTCCAAAAGTTCAAACAGCTCAAACTCCACATTCNCCCATCCACCAGACCTATGACTCCTTTGTGCACTACATGGAATCTGGGCTGATTCAGGCACCAACTTTTGGTTTTATTTGAAAGCATTTCTGATGTTTCCTCTTCTTGTAAAGTAGTGTTGCAAATACTTTGTTTTTTTTATACCCTTTTTTTTCAAGGACATATCTATATCGAGAGAGAGAGATCGAGAGAGAGAGAGAGAGAGAGACAGAGACAGACAGAGAGAGAGACAGAGAGTGCTCTTTATATATATGTATGCATGTGTCATTTGGTTGTGCTAGAAAACCAACTGTTTATTTTTTAATTGTGTTCAATATTTTATAGTGCATTGAAGTTTGTCAGATTTTATGACAGTTCTGTTTGTCGGTTTTGTTTGTTTATACAACACATTTCATGAAATAAAGTTACTACTAATCTGTTTTTATTTAATCTTGTTTTTCAACATAAAGAAATA
>NC_051448.1:23842476-23852049 GCF_001649575.2 Kryptolebias marmoratus | reverse complement strand
TAAAATGCTTAGCACCCCCTTAGCACCTGCAGAAAAAAATATCTGGAGCCGCCACTGATACACACCTTACATAGACACATACAGATGTACACATACAATCTGATTGCACCCCCTAGTGTTAAAAAACTGACTAGAAACCACTATTAAAAGCTTACTGTAGTGTAGTTTTGAAGTACTTTAACCTTAATTAACAGCAAGCCCAACTGGATCTGCTTCACAAATTATTTTTAATCTCTTTACAATAACCTAATATAATTCATACTTAATGTTAATATCATACTAATATTATATAAAACAGCTAGATTTTATATAAAGAAAATATATTGGGTATAACTAATGATGATCTAAACTAGAACTGAAGTCAGTCACTAAATATTGACTGACTTCCAATGGTTTCAAGACTTTTCCACTAATGGAAATTAGTTTTTTGAATTTGCAACTAACTTTTTAACATATAAAGTGTGTAAATGTAGGATCTGCTTACTTGCGAAAGGCTCTCTTCTCTCCTATCTGCTTAGACACTTGCAATAAAGTCATCCAAAATTATATTGACAACCGGCTTATTTGAACAAGCAGAGTTTCTGTAACTTTTTGCTTTTGATCACTGGCAGCTGGGGAGCTGTGTTCAGATGAAATTTGTTTTGTTAGCATTAGCATAGAGATCACTGGAGTCATGGAAAGAGACATGTTTTATCTTATTCTCTTCTTGTGGTGGCAGAGGTTATGTCCAGCTACCTCTCAGTCTCTGGTACTAGACCAGCTTTACACCTTTTTTTCTTTCCTAAATGGTCTTTATATTTGATGTTTCTAAAAATATCCTTGTAAACACAGAACCGTTTCAAGAAATGATTTCATCCACCAGGAAACACAGAAAATGAGCCAAAGCGCTGTAATAATTATGCTAGGTCTGAATGTGGCTGCCATGAAAATTCACCAGAAACAGGAAAGAATATGCGGAGTATGAAGCTTACACAAACTGTAAACAAAAGAAGGAAAAAGACAATGATGGTAAATAGAAAAGCAAAAACTGAATCCTTTTTGTAAACTGAAAGTGGAACTTCTAGTTTGTGTAACAATAACCTACAAAACCAATGAAGAACAATGAATGCTGACTGGGAGCCGTGTCAGTTTAAGTACGAGGAAGTAAAGGACAATTTTCAGACACAGTATTGAGCAAGGGATGGCTGGGGTGAAGGATTTTCCTCACAGTGTTAAAAGAGTTCGTCTTTTAAAACTATTACCATTTCCCACATTTTTAAAAAAAACTTGATGCTATTTTTTTTGCAAGATTTTTTTGTATTGCTGACAGTTTAAAAAAGTGGTAAAAACATTTTTTGATCTTAGATTATCAGTCCATCCATTCATTTATTTTACCCACTTTCCTGTGCAGGGTCCCACAGGAGCTGAGGCTTCATGTACAAAGGGTGTGTATTCACAACAAAGTAGTGTACAACCTTTTCCATTTGAAAGTTCAGCTGTATCAACAATGAAATGACCATGGAAATGTGTTCAGACCCACGCCAAATTCTGGCATTTGCACATTTCTGCAGATTTTGGTCTGCTGGCGACACTTATAGGCTATAATGGGAAACTTATTAATGTTAATGTCATGCTGGATGGAAACGGAGACGAACCCAGAGTGCAGACTCATCTTTTCAAAAACAAAAACTAATTTATTAAATAAAGAAAATAAATAAAAACAAACCGCTGACGTGGCAGCAAACTAAACTCAGCAAAAATCCAAGGCATGGCATGGCAAGGCAACGAGGAAACAAAACCTGGATACAGCAAAACACAAACAATGATCCGACAGGGTGTGAAAGAAATGACCAGGTATTTGAACACTGGGGTTGACGAGGTAAATGGAAACAGGTGAGTGGGGATAATGGCAGACAGGTGGAGATGGGCATGGCAAGGAAGGCAGAAGAGTGACAGGGGAGGAGTGAATACTGAGAACAACACAACCAGGAAAAAAACAAACTAAAATAATAACTCAAAACCTCACAGTTAAAACTGTTGCGCTGTATAACATGATTTTTGTTCCTGGCAAGTGAATGTCATTCCCCAACTCATTTTATTGCAAAACAATAAAAAAATGCCCATTATTCTTTTTAAACTTAATTTTGTGGCTGACAGAATGATTTTTTTTTGTTTTCACATTTTTATTATCTTTTTGCATTGTTTAAACTTATTTGCCATGTTTGGAAAACTAGTTTTAAGACAACAACTTTGGCAAAGTTCCTCAACTTACATTGAAAATAAGGGAAATTTGTAAATTCATTGTGAAACCATAAAAAAAAAAAGTTTGGGGATCAGAACTGTTTTTCTTTTTTCTTTTGTTTAGTTATAGAAAACTGGAAAATTTTAGCTTCTAGCTGCTTCTGAGCAGGTGGAAGACCCACCTGACGAGGCTGCTGCAGCAAAGGAGCCTGTGGCGGTTGCGGAGAGTCCTGCAGGAATCCGCGGCGGCAGCAGAGGGGCGCACTGTCGTGGTGGAGGAACCCGTGGTGGTGGCGGAAGAGTCTGCTACAGGAGAACTGGCAGAAGGTATTGTTGAGGGTTTAGTAGTGGAAGGTGAGGAAGCTGTAAAAATGAGTGTATGTGTGGGAAAGGATGGAAGCATGGTGGAGAGGTGCAGGTGGAGTGACAGAACAGTGCAGAGTTGTTTTTGGAGCTGAAGTGGCAGGAGAGGCAGAGGAGGCCATGGAATTGGAGGCTTCAGCCCCATTAAAGAGGCGAAGCAAAAGGAGGAATGTGGTGACTGCTGTGCAGGCTAGTAAACAGGCCAGCAAGCTGGCTGCAGAGAGGAACGAGCTGTCGGACAGTAGTGACGTTGAGAGCTGGGTCTCTGACACCAGCGAGATATCTGTATCACAAACAAGCATAAGAGAACCAAGATACCCTGCAGAATCTTTTTAGAACAAACTAAATGATTTAGAGGTGTAAAGATCATTTTCCTAATTTGAGATTATTTTACTTCTCTGCAAGACATCATATAAGGAACAAAGAGGTATCAGGTTTTACAGATTCAGAAGGTTTTAGGTTAAAGAAAATAATGACAAAAGTTAGAAAACAACTTTGATTTAAATAATGCACAGTAGCACTTTATTCTTTTTTATGGTCTTTTAGTATTTTGTTTTTAGCTTCTTACCCAATATGGATTTTTTTATTATATCATCTTTGAATCTTAACGGGGCGAGGGAGGCTGAAAAACGTGCTTTGAGAAGTGGGCACAGGTGAGTGATTACAATAGCTGACAGGTGGAGATGGGCGTGGCAGACAAGCAGGGGCAAACAGAGGGGAAGTGAATACTGACTGAGGTACAAGGAACAAGACACAGACAAGAAAACGAGTGCAAAATACATCCAAAAGAAAACAAAACAAAACCCAATCCTTACAGAGCTTTCACCCCAAACTCTCTTGAAGTTGAACATATCATTCAGGGGAGATGTCTTTTAGTCAAGACAAAGTTTGATCTTTTTAGTATAGTTTTTATTAATATTTATGCTCCTATCACCAATGCAGAGTGAAGTGTCTTCAAGGCGGTGGACGTTTCTTCTGGGCCCTCAGTGACGGCCTTGTTGATCATAGAAATGACTTGACAGACAGAGGTTATCTTTTGAACAGTGAGACTTTATTCAAAATAACAGTCTGTGCCAAACAGGACTTCTGGCCAATCTTGTGAAGATCCCCCTTTTCTCTGGGGCTGCTTGTTTTTATAATTATGTTACCACACCCCGAACAGTAAAAAGACAACCGCATCCCACTGGGACGGACCTGAACATTACATTCAATTCCATTTATGGGGATAAACTAGGGTCTTCAGACAAGCAACAGCTAACTGTCCACGTCTGCACGTTTTCGACAACGTGAGCGTAAGAGCCCACGGTTCACTTCCTAAGAAGGCATTTATGGCTGAAGACAGTATCTCTCAAAATGGGAGCTCAGGCCTGAACACAGATGCAGACCAGTTACCTCAAGAGAAAAAGCGTTTTTATGAAAAAAATTGGGGAAAGTTTGGCTGATTGTGGGTCTAAGGAATATGTGTTTACAGGTGGGGATTTTAATTGCACTGAAAATGAGTTTTTAGATCGTAATCATGCAGAGCCGCATCCAGCGGCCCAACGTGCTCTGTGGCGGCTGGTCTCGTCTCATGGTCTGGTGGATGTATGGAAGAGGATGCATGCAGGCTCCAGGCAGTACACATGGTTCCACATTAAAGAAAACAGAATCTCTTTAGCTCGTCTCGATCGTTTTTATTGTTTAAAACACCATTTTAACGTATTTAAAGCATGCCAGATTTTACCGGTGGCTTTTACAGATCACTCATTGCTTTTAGGTAGTGTTTTTATCAGAAACATTTTACCTAGAAGCGCTTACTGGCATTTTAACTCAGCTCTAACTTATGATCAGGGTTTTAGGGAGGTTTTATGTTATTTTTGGACTGGTTTTAGACAAAGAAAGTCAGATTTTATTTGTCTGAGACAGTGGTGGGACTATGGAAAAGTTCAGATAAAACTGCTGAGTCAACAGCACACTCTGAATGTCACCCGTGACATTACCAGATCTATCAGAGATCTGGAGATAAATATCGTGGAATTAGAACGACTTAGTGAATCCACAGGAAATCGAGAGCATATTGAAGTTCTCAAATTTAAAAGGCTAACTTTAGCAAATCTGCTGGAAAATAAAGTCCAAGGCGTATTGGTCAGGTCCTGGATTCAGAACATCATGGAGATGGATGCTCCCTCTGGCTTTTTCTTCAGCTTGGAGAGGAAGCACAGGCAGAGGAAGCTGATCCACTCTTTGCTGTCGGACACAGGGCAACAACTGAGTGAACCAGGTGAGATCAAGGAGGGCTGTGGAGTTTTACCGTTCTCTGTTCCACAGTGAATATAAGGAGAACGAGGAAATGTTCCGGGAGTTCTGCGATGAACTACCCCAGGTCTCTGAGGAGACTAACTCCGAGCTAGAGCGCCCCCTGGGGTTTCAAGAACTCCACACAGCCCTCCTCAGTATGCAGGGCCAGAGGTCCCTGGGCGTTGACAGGCTCACAGTGGAGTTCTACAAGGCCTACTGTGACATTCTGGCCACAGAGCTGCTCGACATCTATAATGAAAGTCTGTTCACTGGTTCACTCCCCTTGTCCTGCCGCAGGGCGGTCATCACCCTGCTGCCCAAAAAGGGAAACCTGCAGGACATCAAGAACTGGCGCCCTGTGTCCCTCCTCTGCACAGACTACAACATCCTCTCCAAGGCTCTGGTAACAAGGCTGGGAAAGGCTATGAAGCAGATCATCCACCAGGATCAGACCTATTGCGTACCTAGCAGGTCCATGGTAGATGACATCTACCTAATTTGGGATGTTTTGGACTTCTCCGGTTCATTGAGTTTACAAACTGGCTTGATTTCACTAGATCAAGAAAAGGCTTTTGACCGCATTGAACACGGCTTCCTCTGGAAAAACATGATGGGGTTTGGGTTCAGCGAGGGTCTTATTGCCAAGATTCAGGTTATGTACAGTGATATTGAGAGTGTGCTGAAGATCAATGGTAGCCTGTGTGCTCCTTTTAGGGAGTGTAGCGGTGTTCGACAGGGCTGCATGCTCTCGGGAATGCTCTACGCACTCTCCCCATAAGCCCTCCTTCAGAACATACGCTCCAGTGTTTATGGTCTGGTTTTACCTGGTTTTAATAACAATATGGTTTTATCTGCCTATGCTGATGATATTGTTGTTTTTATAAAATACCAACAAGATGTCAGTATTTTAACCAAGATCATTGAAATGTTTTCTGTCTTGTCTGCTGCAAGGGTGAACTGGGGAAAGAGTGAAGCCCTGGCTGTCGGTGAGTGGTCTGTTGGGCTCCCAGTTCTCCCTCAGGGTCTTGTATGGAAACTAACAACATCAAACAGTGAACCAGCGGAGTGTGGAAGGCAATGAACGGGTTTTAAAGACTGAGGATAATTAGGTAAATGAAGACAGGTGACGTGATTACAAAGTGGGGGCAGGTGTAGGTGTGGCAGGGAGACAAAGAGAGAGACTGAGGAGGAGCAAATGAAACATGAAACAAGAGACAAGACAGAAACCAAATACAAACCAACAAACTATATAAAAATAAAACAAAACCATAACACAGAAAAAACCCAAATCACCACAGTACCCCTCTCTCAAGGGCCCCCACCGAGACACGGACAGGCGGTGGGGCGCTGCTTCCGACCCCCACTGAGACAACAGATGGTGGACCGTCCACTCCGCCGACCCTCACAGGAACGCCGACCGGCAGACAGACTTCGCCAACTCCCTCTCAGCAGAGAAGACATAGAGAGGTCCCAGGGCTCGGCAGAGGGTGCAGAGAGGTCCCAGGGCTCGGCAGAGGGCGCAGGGAGCTCAGAGGGCTCGGCAGAGGGAGCAGGGAGCTCAGAGGGCTCGGCAGAGGGCGCAGGGAGCTCAGAGGGCTCTGTAGATGAGACAGGAGATGAGACTGAAGGCACTGCAGGTGGATCAGGAGACGGAACTGACGAGAACGTGGTGACGTCCGGCGGAATTGAGGACTTCGCCGCCGCCGGCGGAACTGAGGCCTTCGCCGGTCGCGGCGGAACTGAGGACTTCGCCGCCGCCGGCGGGACTGAGGACTTCGCCGCCGCCGGCGGGACTGAGGACTTTGCCTGTGGCAGCAGAGCTGGTCTGCAGGCCAAGCGGGTTCCCCAGAACGGAGACGCCCTTTCCTCCTCCTCCACCAGCATGAGCGACGGAAAGACCCCACAGTCAACCTGTTCCTTTCTTTTTCGACACCTCTGTCTTCGGGCGACCGGGATCTCTGGGAACGCAGCAGCCACTGGAGACAAGGGAGGAGCGGCTGCCACCGGAGACATGGAGTGAGCAGCAGTCACAGGAGACACGGAGTGAGCAACAGTCACAGGAGACACGGAGTGAGCAACAGCCACAGGAGACACGGAGTGAGCAACAGCCACAGGAGACACGGAGTGCGCTGCTGATGCGGGAGACCAGGAAGTGCATCCTCGTGCGTAATCCCTCCTGGCATGTCTGAGGATCTCATCCATCCCCGGGGATGATTCCAGCCCAGGGTGATGGAGAGCCTCCTTCAGGAGGGCATGGGCTGTCCAAAAACGGACCTGAATGTCCCGAGAAGTGGCCTCCACATCACAGTACGCCCTCAGTGCGACGTGGAGCAAAAGAAGATCCTCTTCAGGAAGGTCGGAAAAAGAAAAATATGAGTTCACTGGGTTCTGGTCTTGCTGGTTCATTCTGTCATGAAAGGTGGTGATGACGGCGGCGAACCCAGAACGCAGACTCATACTTGAAAGGAAACTAATTTATTAAACTAATGACAAAACGTAAACAAAAGCTGTTGAGGCAGCAAACTAATAAGATAAAAACTAAATCAAAAACTACAGGAAACAAATACCAACAGAAACAGGAGCAGAAACAGGAACGGGCAGGACAGAAACTAACAACATCAAACAATGAACCAGCGGAGTGTGGAAGGCAATGAACGGGTTTTAAAGACTGAGGATAATTAGGTAAATGCAGACAGGTGACGTGATTACAAAGTGGGGACAGGTGTAGGTGTGGCAGGGAGAGAAAGAGAGAGAGAGACTGAGGAGGAGCAAATGAAACATGAAACAAGAGACAAGACAGAAACCAAACACAAACCAACAAACTAAATAAAAATAAAACAAAACCATAACACAGAAAAAACCCAAATCACCACAGTCTTGTTTTTACCAAGAGAGGTGGGGGGCCAGGGCCTTGTCTACCTGGCCAGCAGAACAGCAACTTTTCGTTTACAGTTCCTTCAGAAATACTTGACAATATGGAGGGACGTGGCCAGCTGCATTCTCAGACGTGTCAATTTTCTGTGGTTGGATGCTGCTCTGTTTTTAACTGATTTTAGTGTTTTAAAGTTAAAAGGGTTGCCTCAGTTTTATCAAAGTGTTTTTAAATTATGTGCTCTTTTTAAACTGCACAGAGCGAAAACGCATAATTCTCTGCTTTGGCTTTCAGAGGAACCATTGGTCTGTGGAGCAAGAATGGACATCCACGACAGCACCGTGCCGGGCCTTTCTGAGGCCTTGTCCAGGTCAGGGACGGTGACCTTGCGACAGGTAGTGCAGGTGGCTGGACCAGACTTCTCTAACGTTCAGGAGGTTGGCTCACTGCTTGGGGTCTGGTCCGCCAGACTAATGCGGCGCTTCCTGGAGCGGGTGAAGGAGCGGATGACGGCTGGGGAGAGGCAGGTCCTGCAGCTATACATCACAGAAAAGTGCCTGCCTGACCCAACTGACCCATTCCTGGACGTGGTCCTGGGTCCCAGTTTTGAAGAGGACAGTGGTCCCCTGATGAACTGTATGGACGTGGAGATGGATCTATGTAAAACGGGTCCAAAAGTCCTGTACAAGAGAACTCTCAATAAAAGGCCCATCAGTGTATGGACTGATAAACTCGGAGGACAAAAAACACAGTGGAGGACTTTGTATAAGCCTCCAATAAAGAGAAGGACTTGTGACCTTCAGTGGAGGATCCTTCAAGGCGCCATTGCAACAAACTCCTTTTTATCGGTCATCAGTCCCTGGGTTTTAAATGAGTGTCCATTTTGCAGTTTGTCCAAAAGTGATTTTCATGTTTTTATGGATTGTGTACGGTTGACTTGTTTTCTAAATTTTTTAATGAGATTTTTTTTAGCGTCTTTGGCATAGTTTTTACCAATTCTATTTTTATCAAGGGTGTGCATTACAGTTGAGCAACTAGTTTTAAATCCTGGATTTTAAATTATTTAATTGCAGAAGCCAAAATGGCTATTTATTTAACTTGAAGAGACAAAATGCAGGCTGGACTTCAACTAGATGTTGTGGCTCTGTGGAAGTGTAACATCAAAGCCAGGATGAGATTGGAGTTTTGTTTCCACGGAGCCACCGGGGATTTAAAGAGTTTTTTACAACTGTGGGGTTTTAAGAATATATTGTGCACCATTTCTGATCAGGAAGAACTAAAATATAACAAGCTGCTAATGTAAATATTTATTGTTTTTATTTTGTTTTCTTTGACATGATTATGTAACAGTGAATTGTTAAATTATTGTATAATAAATGTTTTGTTCAAAGTAAAAAAAAAATCTTCTTCGTCTTCTTCTTTTGTAGAGTTTATTGGCAGCTTACAATCCTAGTGCATTACCACCATCAACCAGACTATCCAGATCTAGATTCCAGTGACTGATCAAACCGAAACATAACTGTTAGGGTTTTTACATTATCAGCCTTTGTGCTCATGTGTAACACTGCCTAAGTGAGAGACCAAGGTCAGACGGCGGGCGCCACACGGCGGGCGCCACACCATCTGGCTCTCCCAAACAGTGATGTGTTATGTGTTTTTGCTATGATCAGAACTGGCCTTGGCTTGCTCAGATCAACCCCTTTTTTCTTATTATTTCTTCTTCCTTTAAATAAAGAGAAAGCCCAAGTGGAGGGGCAGAACTTCCTGGACAGCACACTGTTAGCAGCTGTGGTGGAACTTCTCCTCTTTGCGAAGGCCTTCATAAAGACAAATATTACTCT
>NC_051448.1:23839423-23841183 GCF_001649575.2 Kryptolebias marmoratus | reverse complement strand
GGGGGGGGGGGGGCAGTACAGAAGTCAGAGAGACAGAGAGAAAAGAAACACGTCCGCCTTCCACCAGGAGCAGGGAGGGAAAAAAAAAACTTAACTTGTTGATCTCTTCACAACTGGAATGGTGTGTATTATGTTGAACAACTGATCAACTGTATACACGAACAATAAGTGGTTTCAAGTATTGAAAGGCCTGATAGACCTGAAGTGATGGACCTTGAAGAAAAGGACTGAATTACACAAAAGTGCCTCCAATTAGATTAAAATTAATGGAAAAAAAGTACCACAAAGAACTTTAAATACAGCAAAAACTTAAAAGAGGTACACACAAAAAAGTAATAGCACTTTAAGTAACAATACAATGACTACAAAATGAAACTGGAACGACTTGAAAACCTGTAAGAACTGACAAAGCATCAAAGTACTATAAATATTGCAAAATCCTCTACTACAAATAAAGTACTCCAAAACTGACGTATTATAAGGAATATAAAGATTCAAATATCATGTCAATGGTTCAGTTTACTTGTTCAATGAGAAAAGTCCAGTCTGTCTTGGGCTTCAACAAGTGCATTGAAATCTAGCTGAATGTCTGATGTGGCAATGTGCAGGACAGCGGTGAGGTGATCATCAGATATGGAAGACCTGTATCTGGATTTGTTGAACTTCATCACTGAAAATGTCTGCTTGCATAAATATGAAGAGCCGAAGAGCACAAGGATCTTTTAAGCATGTCTCCTCAAGTGTGGAAAGTTCTCCTGTTTGAGTGAAGAGTAAAACTCAAGCAGTGGGACTGACCCAAAGCGCTCAGCCAGAAGTGTGTCAGACTGCAAGTCAATGAGTTCCATCTGAACATCACTGGATGCATTATCAACACTGCAAGTGATGGGAGAAGACACCATGTGCATTTCACTCTCAACAGTTTTGAAGTCTTGAAATCGCCTTGAAAACTCAACATGCACTGCTTCTAACATGGATGAGTACCTTTGTAGCTGATCTGCTGATGGGGTGGCTTGCTTCAGTGTTGGCATGTTTGTGAGAATATTATCCCTGATTTGGCTTGAAGTGTGTATTTATTGTAAGATGCCTATATACTGCGTTGTGTCTATGTTCCGCACATATCATTATGTCACTTAACATATACACCTAACACATCACTTAACATATCACCTAACATATCACTTAACATATCACCTAACATACACACCTAACATATCACTTAACATATCACCTTACATATCACCTAACATATACATAGCATGCTGCATACACGCCTTACATAGACATATAAACATATTTTTGGCACTAATGGAACCCCATACCCCGAATGTCACAGCTCTCATCCAAAGCCAGGGGAAAGTACTCAAAGTCATTCATGCTGTCCTTCAGTTGTAGCACCTGGTTTTTCGCGATGTCCTCAATCCGTCTCGTTACGTTGCGTCGGGAGAGGGAGACGTTCTCAAAAGCGTCTTTTTTCTCTGGACATATTAGCGCATGTAACGCTAGTTAAGGCTAGGTGTCTGACTACGGCCAAGTATAGAAGTCGGCAGCCAGAAAGGTTCGGCTATGGAGCCCGTGTGTGTAAATAAAGCACCATCAGACAGAAGGTAAATTAAAGTTATTGTATTTAAAGTTGTGCTTTTGTATATTTTTTTAGGAGGATATTCAATAATAATAACAATATTTATAATAACAGTGATTTTCTATGAATATAACCAAAAGACACAACAAGGAAAAACAAAACAGCAACAAAACAATAAACC
>NC_051448.1:23838272-23839323 GCF_001649575.2 Kryptolebias marmoratus | reverse complement strand
CTGAAGTGCGAGATCATGTGGAGATCAACCGTTATGCTTTGATGCGCCTCATAAACGACACACAGAAGGCCCTGAATGGAACTGCAGGAGAACTGTCTGCCATCCGACAGATGGTTCTGCAGAATCGCGTAGTGCTGGACTTGCTGACTGCCTCTCAGGGTGGAGTTTGCAAAATTATTGGGACTGCATGCTGTACGTACATTCCCAGTGAGACAGAGGACTGATCCACGACGCCTTAGAAGATCTGGACGAGCTCCGCCGTTATGTGAACTCTGCCACCCACGGCTCTGAGCCGTTCGACTTGTGGTCCTGGCTGATGTCCGGGGCCTGGTGGCAGCTGCTGCTGAAACTGTTTATCCCAGTGATCTTTGTGTTGTTACTGTTCTTTCTGTTTTTCTGTTGTGTCATCCCCTGTCTTAGGAGTATGACGACCAGAGCGGTGACCCAGACGCTGGTGCAAATGCAGATGACAGCCATGGCGAGCAGTGATCGTGGTGAAACTGTGCCCTTTCCCAAACGCTGAATATGAAGTCTAATTCTGAAACAGACCTGTGTTTTCTTCAAAGAATGAAAAAGTTGTTATATGATGTTTTAATTGAAAAGCATTTCTTGCAGCGGTTAAAACAACAAAAGTTTCAGAAATTGATGGATGTATATAAGTCGTTCATTTATGTGTTTTCTATTTTTCAATTCATATTTTCCTTTCAGAATTTTCAACTCATAAATGATTCCATGATTTCATTTTAATTTGCTTTTTCAATTTGTGTGATTTTAATGTTTTCTATTTTAACCATTTTTCTTTTTCAATTTGTGTGATTTTAATGTTTTCTATTTTAACCATTTCTTCTTATCATTTTTATGTTTTCTATTTTCCTTTTATGAGTTTTTGAATTTATAGTGTTCCAGTTTTCTGACAAAGACTGATAAACAGGAGGGAATGTTAGGGTTTTTACATTATCAGCCTTTGTGCTCATGTGGAACACTGCCTACATGAGAGACCAAGGTCAGACGGCGGGCCGGCGGGCGCCACACCATCTGGCTCTCCCAAACA
>NC_051448.1:23818276-23819163 GCF_001649575.2 Kryptolebias marmoratus | reverse complement strand
GGAGGGGCAGAACTTCCTGGACAGCACACTGTTAGCAGCTGTGGTGGAACTTCTCCTCTTTGCGAAGGCCTTCATAAAGACAAATATTACTCTCCGGTGTGATTCTTTTTTAGCGGGTTAAATAAATAAAAACCCTGACAGTACTGACAAATGATAACTGTTAGACCAGACCTGGGCATTTTAAGGCCCGCAGGCCACATATGGCCCGTATGACATCCATGTCCAGCCCGCGGCACCCCAGTCAAAAATAAAAACGTATTTTAGTGTACATGTGATGCAGCTGTCTTTTTTTTTTAAAAGGGCTTGACGCAGTGTTTATGAATGCACGCGTGTAAATGCTAACGCACAGTGACAGGTGATGCTAGCAGCCGAATCCCTAATCCCCAGAAAATGTCATCTCATGGTAAAAAAAGAAAAGTTGATTTTGAATGCCGCGTTTTCAACTATGCATGGACAGTGAAATATTTGTTTACAGAAGTCAAAGGTAAAGCCGTGTGTTTAGTTTGTGGTGCGCAGGTGGCTGTGTTAAAGGAACATAATATCCAACGTCACTATGTGACCAAACACCAGGAGAAATACAAGAACCTTCCAGAGAAGGAGCGCGTCACTGAGTCGTCTGTGTTGCTAGCCAAGTTGAAAACTCAACAAGCACTTTTTACAAAACGCTTGTCATCCAGAGGTGCTGCAGTCAAGACAAGTTTTGTTATACAAGATTGCTAGAAAAAGCAAACCCTTTTCTGATGGGGAGTTTATTAAGGAGTGTTTGGTGGACTCGTCTGCGTGTAACCTGCACAAAATAATCAACCTGTATTTTATTTTGGCGGGTCAAACTGACAGCACTCTTTAAGTTCCGGGTCACAGGTGAACTCGGATCTCCATTGCTGTTG
>NC_051448.1:23807377-23818176 GCF_001649575.2 Kryptolebias marmoratus | reverse complement strand
GGACTGGTATTGATCCTGACTGAAGGCAATTTGGGACATTTGCTGTAAAAGCCACCTAGTGGACGGTGCAGGAAAGGCGTGAGAGCATAGACTGTGGTCGCCAGAGCTCCCGCGATTGCAAGAGCTCCCGCGGTCGCAAGGCCGGAGCGGCGCTGAGCTGCGAGGGCCGCCCAACGCTGCTTGCAGCTTTAATTTGTTATTGTTGCTTTTGCTGCCACGTCAGCCTTTTTTGTTTTTCCCTCATTGAGAAACCTTACCTTTCACCCACAGTCGTTCCAGTGTCTCGCAGCCACCATCGGCGGAGAAAGGCACCGACGGCAGTCACGAAGCCCCAGTCGGTCGAGGCAGCCGCCTTCACGTCTCTTCCGACGGTTTCAACTTCTCCTTCGTCATCCACGACAGCCACCACGCCTCCTTCAGCTCCTGTTATCCCTACATCTTGTCTGGCACCGATCACTCCCACGTCTCGCTCAGCATCGGCTGTCATCAAGTGCCCACCGGCCGCGGTGAGCTCCAAGCGCACCACCTCGCTTCTGTTGGCCGCTACAACCTTCAAGTCTCCGTCAGCTGCAGCCGCCTTCACGCCCACGTCCGTGGCAGCCTTAACGTCTCTAGCGGTGAATTCCAAGCACCCACCGGCCGCTGCGACCTCCACCATGTTTCCGTCAGCCGCGGCAACCATCCCGCTTCCATCAGCTGCAGCCGCCATTACTCCTCCATCTTCAGCAGTCTCCACCACGCCTCCGTCAGCTGCAGTAGCCATCACCACGTCAGTCCCCACACATCCACCTGTTAATGTTCATGCCACAGAACCCTCTCCTGCCGAACGTCTGGACATTTTATCGCAGATTCAAAGACTGTTTTCCTCCTTAAGAAATAACCCGGTTCCCAGTCACAATATTCTCACCTGCAATATTATTGAAAATATCCTCCTGTCACGATCTGGACTTTTACACATCCCCATATTCATGAACTTTTTCAATGAAATAACCCACTTAAAAGGACAATTAATCAATGCCGCTGCCCAGTTTCCTAAACATTCTCGTTCCACCCAGTCACCCAAGTCGGTCACATTCTCTCCTGCCCCGGTCACTGTCTCTCCCGCTCCACTTCCAGCCACGTCTCCAGCTCTGATCACAGCCACGTCTTCAGAGCTCTCAGCGCCGCCTGCTGTGCCTCTGGTCTCGCTCTCAGCGCCGCCTGCAGTGCCTCCAGTCTCGCTCTCAGCGCCGCCTGCAGTGCCTCCAGTCTCGCTCTCAGCGCCGCCTGCAAAGCCTCCAGTCTCGCTCTCAGCGCCGCCTGCAGTGCCTCCACAGCCTCTTGCGACCTCTGCAGAGCCCCCACAGCCCGTCAAGTCTGCCGAGTCTGCCGTCGACGCCCCACCTCAGTGTCTCAGTGGGGGTCAGCCAGGACATCGCTCCACCAGCCTTGGTCTCAGTGGGGGTCGACACCGGAGTCTACCTCGTCGCGGACGGCTCACGGTCCACCCACCGAAACTCTTGCCTCGCCACGGACAGTTCACGGGCCGCCCGCCTCAGCTTTGGCCACGCCGCGGACGGCATCCCGTCCGTCCTCCAGAACTCTTGCTTCGCAGCGGATGGCCACTCGGCCATCCCCCAGAACTATAATGTTTTGTTTTTTTTGTTCCCCTGGCCTTTTGCCTGGTCAGTTTTTGTTTCTGTTTGTGTGTTTTTTGATCTTGCCCTCCATCCTGTGTTTTTGTTTTTTTCCCCCTCCACCCTCCCGTGCTAGGGTTTTTGTTTCGTTTTTTTTTTTTTTTTTGTTCGGGATGTCAGGAGCCGTCCCCTTCTAGACGGAACTAGTGTAGATAGTCTGCAAGGCAAGGGACGCTTTATTTATTACTCCACAGAAGGTCACTGGAGAGAGTTTTAAAGCCCTTCTTCTATGTCTGCTGAGCCCTGCCTACAGATATCAATGAGATATATGGGGCAGAATGCTGTTCAGGCTACTGAGAGCTTCATGTCATTATGACCTCTGATAGGTCAAATTAGACCATCTCCTGTAAAACTGGTAAGTTTTCTCTTCAAAAACTACCATGAATAGGTGTCATTATGAAGTGATATAGAAGCTGCCTTTAAGCCGAGGTAAAACATATCAGCAACAATGGAAAACACTGAAAATCCTGCCTCATTTAGTTTTGTTTAGTTTATCTTAGCTCATATTTTAGATATTGTTAGACTCTTAATTGTTGTTTAGTTAAGCTTTAACTTTATCATGATTTAATTTAGATTCTTAGCTACTATTTTGACTGTCTTGTTTAGATATGTTTAGTTTCATGATTTTATTTAGATTATCTTATATTTCATTTAGATTATACATGATTGATGTTTTTACTTCTGTATCTCTATATTTGATTATGATGTTTTTATCTGTATTTGATTCTGTACCTGATTGTTGTTTCTGTGTTGTAAAGCACTTTGAATCACGTTGTTGCGGAAAAGTGCTACATCAATAAATTTCACTTCACTTCACTTCAATATTTGGAGAGGAGTTTTTTTTTTCCAAAGCTGTTTTATATGAAACTTCCTAGGAAGAACAAAAGTGTCTGTTTGACTACAACTAACTATAGTCATTTTCAGTGGCGGGCGGTGCATTTCACACTTAGGCCTTCAGTGACGTCCAACTTAGTCAATAAATACTTTTCATTATGTCAGCATTTATAACACCAGGACTGGAGAGTTTTTAGAAACACACTTAAGCACTACTTGGCATTGCATCAACTCAGTTATGTACAAAATGGGCTATTATCCGGCGCATTTTAAAAACCAACAAACTTGCATCAGCAATTAAAACATATCTGGTATGCTACTGTCAAAACTAAAATAAATAGAATAAAATAAATAAAATGTTTGCACTCACCAAAACGGCTGTGTCCCCCAAAATACAAAATCCATTCTGGAACAGGTTAGCTAGCTCGGGGTCGGCCGTCTTCCTCTAACAAGATCTAGCTTGTCTTGAAAAGGTTTTTAACTGTTAACAGTCCTGGGTGTGACTCTGTTGATCTGCATAGCACTGCCATGGCTCAAACTAATAAGTATCCATATCCAATCACAGGACGCGTAAATGTCATGTTCAACATGAGGCCAGCTAGAGGGCCTATCGCAACTATCTATCAACTGTATTTTCCCGTTCACTTACAGTGCACAGACGCCCGCACTGTTGATTCTGAAGGCCCGGGCAGATTTCATACAGCCTCTGGCAACATAAGATAGCGGAATTCTGATTGGATAAAAACTCTAACCTAAAAACAACAGCACTGGAAAGAGCATAATATGACATGAATAGAATATGAATACTTTTAGATATCTAGGGAAAATAAATTAAAAATTAAACTAACCTTTATCATAATTATAATCAGGATTCTTGGTGATGTTAGGCCAGCAGAGAAGGCCTTGCTGGCCCTGACGGCCCACCACTAGTCATTTTACTGTCTGAGTTACTTGACAAATCATTTAACTAATAAAATAACCCCATGGTGTGGCTGTAGCTCAGGTGGAAGAGCAGCCATCTGCTTATTGAATGGGCTGGTGGTTTGATTGTAGATACCCACACTCCATGTCAAAGTGTCCCTGGGCAAGACACTAATGCCTCTTTTACACAGACCCTAATTCAGAAGTTCGGCTCTAATCCACTCTACTCGGCTCGGCTCTATAAAGAATGTATCATGTTTACACCAGCCAGCTTGGTCGGTAGCAGAGGAACGCCTCCTCGTGTTGCGGGGGGCAGGAGCTAAGCTTACGCCGCCCACGAGGCAGGGCTGGCCCAGCTGGCCCTACTCCGAAGCAGGGACCAAAGAAGCAGGGACCGAGTGCAAAAAAAATGCAGATGTAAACGCTCGCAAAGCGAGCAGAGTAGAGTGGAGCCGGGACCGTTAGGGTCCGTGTGAAAGGGGCATAAGTCCTGTAAACCCCCGATTCTGTGATTAGGCATGTCTCACCTATGTATATATAGTAAGCTGGGGGCACAGACAGCTCACAGCACAATTTTCTGCACTTCTATTAAATGGCCAACATTTTCAAAGCCTTTCCCATTCTTAGCTGCTAACCAAGCAGCTAGCAAACCAAACAGCTAGGAAACGGCTAACATTCTCATAGTCTTTCTCATTCCCAGCTGCTAATCGAATAGCTAGCAAATCAAAGTGAGATGCCTTTTCTAAACAAAGTCTATCATTTTATTGATCAGTTTTCTTTAAAACGCCACAGATAATATTTCTTCCACTGTAATTTATCCACCTGTTGCCATCTGCAGTGTAGCTTATAGCAACAGGCCTGCTTTAACCTTGCTTCCTAATTAAATTAGCCACAGGGTCAGCTAGAATACCTATCAGGTTCAAAGAAAACACCCACTGACCACAACTCCAAATCTAATTGGTTGGCAGAACTGATACAGATACCGAATACCATGTGTACAAGAAATTCTGCTCGCAGACAGTTACAAAAGACTGATTCAAGTTTAATTTTCCAACATAGAAACACTCCATAATGCGGTGTTCAGACAGAAAACAGAAACAAGCTCCTGTAACATTGTTATATTATAGACAACATTATTTTAATTTATTTGATTTAAGTAATTAAAATAAAAATGTTTAAATTTAATATTATTTTACTTTTCTTGGGTTTTTTCTAGGGCTTCACTGAATACCAGTGGCCTAGGCTGCAGTGGTTTGGCTACCTGCTGTGGGAGCTATTTGGTTGACCAATTAATCACAGCATTCTATGTGAATAACTGTGTTCCAAAATTAGTGGTGGTGTAAACGTTTATAAAACAACTTAGCATGAACTGCTATGAAATCTTTGAGGTT
The DNA here is from genome assembly GCF_001649575.2 of Kryptolebias marmoratus. Taxonomy (NCBI): domain Eukaryota; kingdom Metazoa; phylum Chordata; class Actinopteri; order Cyprinodontiformes; family Rivulidae; genus Kryptolebias; species Kryptolebias marmoratus. The sequence continues at coordinate 23,813,354 of NC_051448.1, read as the reverse complement.
GGAGCTGTTTTAAGACAACATCAGTCCACTGCATTCAGACTAGCTGTTAGCTCATCAGTCATGTCAGAATCAATTTTTTTTCTTACTAGAATAGCCAATCTCTACACCCCCCTGAAGCCATTGTAACTAAAGAGAGGAACCAAAGCCCTTGTAACGTCAGGTCCTTTTGACCTGTAGGCCACGGGAGGGTTAAGCAGGTTGCCAGGAATATTTGTCTTTGTTTTTATAATGGTAGCTCATATGTCAGCAGATATTTCTCAATTTCAAATCTTATTCCTTCCTCATCCATTTCCATGCTTTTGATATGACTCAGGGCTACAACTAAACAAGAGATGAAAAACTGTCAATAAAAGCACAGAAAAAAAGTTGCTATGACCACTCAGATGTCCAAGTGGTGAGTTAGCACCAGGGGTGGAAATTAGCCCCTGGCCAAATGCGGGTAAATATTTGAAGTGGCGTGTGAATTTGATCAACACACACACCACTGTGGCGGGTTGGCAATTTGAACAGAAAAGGTGTTATTTGTCCTCCTGACATATAGGGGGCAGCAATGTGCTCGAGTTGCTGCTAAATGCAAGAAGGAGAAAAGTTTAGCAGACACTCTTTACCAGTTGGTGGCAGTATTGATTCCTTCAGTTGTTTACCAACCACCAATAAAAATCAAGAATTTGAGGAGTACCATTAGCAATGTGGCGGAACATTTCGGGAGTTAAGCAGGTGGCAGACAACAAAAATGTTTTTCAAGAGTAGTCGAGAAAAGAAACAAAAGTTAAACAACAGTTTTTTAACTAAATCAATGACGTCTGACAATCTGTGCTTCCTCGTCAGATTTTCCTACCGTAGCACGGCTAAACAGCTATGTCTAACGGTCGGTGCTACCTGTCAAAAACTGCTACCATTATGTTTGCAAACCAAAAACTATAGCGGTTTGTGTTAATGTTAAATATCATCGGATACTGAAGTGGAAGCTTAGGAGTTATGCTTAGCATAGCATTGGAACAATTTATATCCACGACGAAAACCTTTCTAAAACCACAAAAATCACTTCCTTCATCAGAATATCCTACCTGTTAAATATAAGCGGGTAGCACAAATAGATCTATGCATTAAAAGCAGCAAGTGTCTGAAAAACATTACAACTTACATACAAAAACTTACAAAAGCACAAAAAAAATACTTCAAAAACACTCCACAGAAATAAATTTCACTTGTCTGAATTTTGTACAGATATGCATCTTTTAATGGTTTAAAATAAAACAAGAAAACAAGAAAAATCTAGTTATTTCCATGAAGTGTCCAGAAAGAGGTGTTGTTCAGCTTGTAGGGCACCACAACTGCTTCCACCCACCTCGATTAGCATCATCATCATATGAAATAAATAGTGGCTGGTGGACAAAATTTTTTACCAGCCACTCAAATATTTTACCAGCCACTATTTTTTGTTGTGACAAAATTTTTTGATTTCCACCCCTGGTTAGCACACGTAAAAATTTATTTTTTCAAGAGCTGTAATGCTTGAAAATAGAACTTTGTTGAGAAATATATTGCTTCAGAGACTCTGGCACACAGTGTTGGTTGGCATCCAGCGGCTGCCGGTGTGCGAGCCATAATTGAAAATAAAACACAAATACAGTAAGGATTTACATAGGCCTCCATAATTAAAGGTTAAATTTGAAAGGCATACACCCAATAGTTGTCTTGAATGGAAAAATAGTTTATTTTAGTTCTTTATTTATAGAATGTAACAAGCTAGCCTAATACACTTACTGGTCATTTTGTTAGATTCTGCATGTTGAATTGCTTGTTAACTCAAATAACTAATCAGCCAATCACACGGCAGCCTTTAAGTATGTAGACTGGTGAAGACTACTTGCTAAAGTTCAAACCAGGCATCAGAATGGGGATTTAAGTGACTTTGAATGTGGTGTGGTTATTGGTGCCATACTAGCTGGGCTGAATATTTCAGAAACTGCTGATTTACTGGAATTATTTAGATATAACCTTCTCTAGGGTCTAAAGAGAATGGTCCAGAAGAGAAAATACCCAGTGAGCAGCACGTGTGTGGACAAAAATTACTTGTTCATGTCAGAGGTAAGAGGAAATTGGACAGACTTGTTGGAAATGACAAAAAGGCAACAGTAGCTCAAATAACCACTTGTTCCAAAGGTCTGCAGAATATTATCTCTGAACACATAACACGTCCATCCTTGAAGCAGATGGGCTACAGCAGCAGAAGACCACATCTGCTGCCACTTTCATCAGGTAAGAAAGCTACAGTTCACACAGACTCACCAAAATTGGATAATATCAAATTGGAAAAACATTACCTGGTTTGATGAGTCTCGATTTATGGAACTCCAGTGGCCACCAGATCTCAGTCCAATCAAGCACCTTTGGAATGTGGTGGAATGGGAAATTCACATCATGAATGTGCAGTTAACAAATCTGCAGCAACACCATGATGTTAACATGTCAATGTGGAAATCTCTGATGAATGTTTCCAACACCTTGTTGAATCTATGACATGACGAATTAAGGCAGTTCTGAAGGCAAAAATGGGGTCCGAGCAGGTACTAGCAAGGTAGTTACTTTTGAAGTCGCCAGTTACTGTAGAATTTCTATAAAGTAAACTAAAAAATTTCAAACGTTATCTTTATTTCAATTTTCAAATAGGTTTTAAGGCTAGACAAGTTTTACTCAGTGGGGGAAGGAGCAACAATGGCATTTTTGATTGGAAAGGATGTAAACGCCTGCTGGTACAAACAAAGGTGAAAGTCAAGGAGACTTCAATATCGTTTAAAAAAACAAGATGACAACAGAAACTTTTAGAAGTAGAAGAGAAAATTCAGAAATCTAAAAACATAAAACAACTCAACTTCCATAAAAAAAGACTGCAGGAAATCAGCTGACAAGAGACACAAAAAACTCAAATAATGACCCCTAAAAACACAGAGCGGCTGCATCCTGAGTGGTTTCAGGGTAAAAGGTGACGGAGCTCGGCTTTTACCTGCGCAGCATCCTTCCCGGGACGCGGCAGCTGCTCCTGCGGCTCAGGCAGACCACCCGGAACGGAATTACCCCCACGTCCGGGTCGGAGCCTGCAGTTCTGGGGTTTATTCAGAGGACAGCGAGGAACAGATGTGGAGCGGAACTCAGTGTGCTTCGGGATGCTCCATTCAGCGGCTTCCTCTGCTGGACGAAGAAGGAGGGAGGCTCGCATGGAGTGGAGCGCGTTCCTCGTGCGAGCCGCAGCAGCTGCTTGAAGCTGGTCCGCTCTGCGGGGGCTGCACGGGGAGAGCTGCTGGGGAGGCTCCTTAAAGGAGGAGGAGGAGGAGGAGGGGGGAGGTGAAGGAAGAAGGATGCGCAGCGATGAAGAAGCAGTTTGAAAAAGTTCGAAAAACACAATGACATTTCAGTCCGCCAGAAGAATTCGGAATTGGGGACAAAAGTTTTAAACTTGTGGTGTAATCATAACATTATTGTTAATATTTCTAAATAAAGTCGAAATAATAACCATTTATTTAAAAAATAATATTTTGCCTGTGTCTGTTAGCAAAATATTTCATGAGCTACTGGACGAAGCTCTCAGAAAAGTAGGCTATTTACATAAAACCTTTTGTTTTTTGGAGTCAGCCCATTCAAGACCGCTGCCACAGCCAACTCACCTTAGGAAACACAAAAATGGCTATAATTTAGTCAGTGTTACAGATATTGAGCTAAAAATGTGTGTGGTAAAAGCAAAGGATTTTTCACAAACCATGTTATCTTGTAATATTGAATGAGATTGTGCATAATGCCAAAGTGTTAAGATTGTGTTGCACACAAAGTATGTGTTCGGGACAATGTTCATCTACAACCACAACAAATTTTAGTTCCATATCTATAAAAATGTCTGAGTTGTTGGAGTTTTTGTGCTTTCTAAGGTCAGTTAGGTGTAGCAACCATCTTAAACTGAATTGACTCTTATAGTTAATGAGTTGAAGACGCCAACTCAGTGATTATTTTCTGCATGTTTAAAAATAAAAAAACGTGAGTGGTTAATGAGATATTTTATTAATGCCCCCCCCCCACACACACACACACACGCACACACACGCATACCACCACCACCACCTCAGCAAGGGGTGATAAGTTGAGTATTGCAGAGAGCTCTGATTATGTTCTTTAGGTTCAAGCTTTTCAGCTGAGTCAGACAAACAAGAACCCTAACGAGCCTCCATTGTTAGGAGAGTGAGAACAATTTGCAAGCAATCCAGCTTACATTACATCTCAGCTTTAAAAGCTCAACTCCATACGCTCTATTTCTGAATTGAGAAAGCTCCTCGGATGAGAAGCGAAACGTTTTCAACTGCAGAATAGAAGTCCAGTTGTTTTTGTTTTTTAACTTTTTTGAATTAAGTTACAATGGCACTGGATGCACTGGGCCGCAAGGGAACATTGACATACAGCCTTGTTTCCTCAAGCCACCTGCAGTGGGTGTGTTGGAAATGTGATGAAGAGAAACACAGAATCACAACAACAAAATTAGTTTTTTGAATCAATAAAAGGAAACAAATTGCCTGAGATTGCTTCAACATCCCAGTTTTAATCTGTCAGATCATGTTTTTGTACTTTTACTGTTTGCTGAGCTTTTTCTCATTAACTCAAATGACAAAATCTCTCTCTCCCCCTTTTTGTTTTTTCAGTCTGTCCTGAATGGTGGTCGACAGATGCAAATGCCCAACGGCCAAACACACAGCAAACAGCAAAACACCTAAGTGAACCACTTTGTTCACTTAGGAGGAGGGAGAACACAGATGTGGGCTGACTAGCATCTCACTGCCAGCACTGGGTCAAACAGCAGGAAGACTTTGTTGAATCCCATCGCTGAAGGGCGAATATCTAACCTCAAGTTACCCTAGTGAATGCACCGGACCCTAGTGGTCTGGTGCACTTCCATTTTGTGGAGTGAGTTTGCAACTTTTCTTACTTGCTGGTGTTTTGGGTTTTTTAGTGGTTTTTGGTACTTGCAGCATTTTTTCTTTGCATTCATTTTTTGTGTTTTGAAGTGTGCATCATTCATGTGTTTGCAGCGGGGTTTGCTGTTTGCGGTGTGTTTAGCTGGCATTTGCATCTGTCAGCCACTGTAGTCCTGTTCTTAAATTTACACATTGTTCTGTTCTGTTGCTGTCATTACTTCTCGTCACTAGAGGGTGCTGTCATGACTGAACCATATTTTGTAATTGTGTCTGGCGTAATGGCACAGGTACTGTAATAAAGAAATAGAAAGGCCATAGGTTTTATCCAGGCTAGGCTAATGGCTACCCAAAAAAGGACTTATTAATATTATTGTTACTATTTTGTTTATTATTTGTATTCAGGTTAAGAAAGTCTTTCTAAAGAATGACATACAAGAAAAAACTGTACATTAGGTAATATGAAACTTTTACAGTTTTACATGACTTTGTTCAGTTTTTTTTTTTTTTTTACCAAATCTGTGTTACTACACAAATGTTTGTGTGCTGAGCATCAACCATAATTATACCAATGGTGCTGAGGCTCCCAAATGTCTGCCAGGAGTTAAGTAAACTTTTGAACTTTTTACATGTTCTGATCAGGCAGACTGATCAATTCAGCAGCCTCAGCAGCACTGGTATGGCAGACATACGTTCACGTAGTTCTTCGGTTGAGAAAACAGCAATAAACCAAACAAATGGTGTTATGCACAAGGGTTTAATTTTGGCTAATGTAGCATTCTGTCACACCAGTATGTTGTTATTAAGAAAGAGTTGTTTTATAAGGCTAAAAAATAATAAATCACAAGTATGAAAACCTTGACCTTTTTCTCCATGCTCTATGACTGATGTCACAGCTAATAAGGTACTTGTTAGGGTTTTTACATTATCAGCCTTTGTGCTCATGTGGAACACTGCCTACATGAGAGACCAAGGTCAGACGGCGGGCCGGCGGGCGCCACACCATCTGGCTCTCCCAAACA
>NC_051448.1:23804302-23806730 GCF_001649575.2 Kryptolebias marmoratus | reverse complement strand
CCAAAAAGGGGGATTAGCCCAAACGTGACACTGCGCAAAGGGGGAATTGCCCAAAAACAAAATCGTGTATAAAATAGTGCATGAGTGTGTAAATGATTGTATCTCTGTGTGACAGGCTGCGCATGGCTGCGATTGTGAGTGTGTTTATGTGACAGGCTGCGCTTGGCTGCGGATGTGAGTGTGCTTGTGTGGTGCTGTGATTTACTACTGTAATGGTTAATATTATAAACTGTGAACCGGAATATTACAAAACGTTTCTTTTAACTAAACTCAAATAAACTCCTGAATCGGGCTTCGGAGTTCATGTCATTGAGCTAAAGCAGATAAACCTGTAAATTTTTATAACTAAAATAGTGTGCACACATAGAAGTAATAATAAAATTAGCTTAGACAATTAAATAAGTAGGTCAGCAAAGTAGAATAAGGATCCTTTTGTTTATTGGTCTGCGTGTTGTTTTTGTCTTTGTCTTTGTGTTTTGGTTGTACTTTGCGTGTTGTTTTGTTCTGACGTCCAGTACATGTTGTTGTGCTAAAAGCCTATTATATTGGTAACTTTAACCTGTTATTTCGTAAAACAAAATGGGGAACAAAACCAGTAAAACATTAACAGGAGATGTAAAATTTATGGAGGAAAAATATCCAGACTGCACTAGGTACCTGGATAAATGGAATAAGAAATATAAAATTACTGGAACTTTAAAAGTAGATATGTGGCAGTATTTCATACAAGTTCTTGAAACTAAAGCACTCCTAAAAAAGGGAAAGAAAAAACAAAAAATTCAGGCTGAAATTGTTTGTGCCAAATTGTGGTTGCAAAATGCAATAATTAGATTGGACCAAATTAATCAATCTAAAGAAAAGAAAACCGTGACCCAAAAAGATCAAGAAAAAAATGAAAGTTTTTTTGTGCGCCCAGAAGACAATGAAACTCAACCAAGAGCACCTCCCCGTCTCCAAAGAGACCATCAAGGAGAGGGGGATCCCTCAGTCCCCACATCCTCAGTCCCTGTCGCTCAACCAAGACCTCTGCGTACTAGACATCAGACAAAAGAACATCTATTACAACAAACGGCTTTACAATCTGCTGCTAAATCAGAAAACAGTGATAAAACCGAAGAAGCACTTGCATCTCTTTCAGACCCTGTACCTCCTTTTACACCTCCGCCATATCTAGAACAAAATCGCTTGTACCCATCTTTAGAAAATTTAAAGAATCCGACCCCTGAAGCACCTCCAGAGAGTGTGCCTAGTGTTAACACTTTTCCGATGATTGCTGTGGCCAACCCAAATACAGGGGACGGAGAACCCCCACAGATTTATGTTTTTCGTCCGTGGGCCTTAGAAGGAAAGCTGTGGAAGGTGTTACTCCTCCTTTTGAAGATGTGGAGAAGTGGATTAATGACATGAACAGGGTTATCCATTCTTACAGGTTAAACGGTTTTGAGACAGGACAAGCTGCTATGTGCTCATTAGACAGACATTGGGCAAAAGTAGAAGGGGGCTACACGGGAAGAGATGCACAAAATAGACCATTTGACTATAATGGACATAATCGCACATTAACTGGTGAATATGACAGGCAGTGGGAGGCTCTGTGTAACCGCGTGCGACAGGAGTTTAAAAAACAAGCAAATTATGACCACTTAGCTGGGGTTAAACAAAGAGTGGGAGAAGAGTGGGAGAAGAGTGTGAGGACTTTAAAATAAGGTTTGAAAAAGAATTCAAAAAACACAGTGGGATTTCTTTTGACAATGATGCTGCTTCAGCCTATCACCAGAGCTTAAAGAGATCTCTGTTGTCTGGTTTCCATCCTGACCTGACAGACTGGATCTCAACTAATCTTGTCGGCGTAGACACTTGCTCAGTTTCAGAGTTGATGAAATACGCTAGACATGCTGAAAAAGTTGTGAAGCCCAACAAAGGTGGAGGAGTTTTTCACATCACTTGGGATGATGATTCCTCCACTGATTAAATTTTTTTTTCAGGGTCGTGATCTGAGGGAAGGCCGTGGCAAAGGCCGAGGCCGAGGGACAGGCCCTTCCCGAGGAGGATCATGCGGTTGTGATAAATATTTGGACAAAGCGTTAACATGCTGGACCTGCAGTAAAGTAGGCCACCGCTCCTTTAACTGTTATAAAAATGGAAGGGCGCGGTGGGTGTTCAGCGTGACTAACTGCGCCCCGCGCTCAAACAAAACAAACTGAACATGTTCATGACTCACTTTCTGCTGATGCAGATGTGCTTGATGTTTATGGGGCATGGGAAATGTTGAATACATTAAGAGAAAAACCAAACATCACTTTACTGATAAACCAAAAGGAGGTTGATTTCCTGTGTGATACAGGTGCATGTAAAACTATTGTTAAAGAAAAAGTGCCTAACCTTGAACTCTCTAAAGATTATATTTGGGTTAAATCTGCTGATGGAG
>NC_051448.1:23801620-23804202 GCF_001649575.2 Kryptolebias marmoratus | reverse complement strand
CAGTCCAGTCACAAACCAGTTTATGCCAACCGCCAAGATCAGCTATCTCTGTGTCAATCCTGCTCTGTCAACTCCGCAAGCTTCTGGCGTCTTCCTCCTCCGCTTCTCTCCAGAAATGGAGGCTGAGGAACAGGGTAATAGATAAGTGGACACAGGTGACTAATTACAAATGAGGGACAGGTGCAGATGGGTGTGGCAGGCTGACACAAAGGGCACAGGGAGCAAAACTACACAATAACCGAATATTAAACTAAAGGGATAACAAAAAATAAATCAGAATTACAGAAAAATGAAATAACAATAAACCTAATACAAAAGAAACTCAAAAAATAACTTACAATACTCAAATCCTAACACTGTAAAATAAACCATTATTAATATAAACTTTTCCGACTGACCAGAACCATCAACATGTGTTCTTTAAAGACTTCATAAAAAAGTGAAAACATAGCGAATAAAAAAAGGTTGGTACTAGCCTTTCATTTTTGTAAATGATTATGCCACCACTGTACAGCAGTATGTTATCACACCACAAGTTCAAAGAAAACCTTCATCTCCTCAGGCAACAGACACCAAAAAAAGCAGTAAAACTTTAAACTGCTAAACATTTCTTCTGTAGCATGCATACAAAAGTAATTTATAATAGAGCTCCAGCACCACCATGCTTCTTCAGCTGCATCTACTTGAACCTAAATTACAGAAGTCTGCTAATGCAAGAAAAGCAAGGTAATAGAATATGGCTGCAGGTCATCACATTTAATAGAATGACTCATCATTAACACTGGGCAACAGTCATCGATCTAGAGTAAGTGAAAAGAATACATGAAAACAAGACAGAGCTGGAGACTAAGTGCTTCATCAGACAAGGCCGGACCATAACTTAAAGTAGAGACAGAAGAGCGCTGAAATGGGGGCGATTACTACACATCAGCATTCACGGAAGGGAAGTTCTTCAGTCTTCTAATAAAGTAAACATTTTTGTTTAAATGAAAAGCAATTCTGACAGAATTCAAGTAGACGGGTGATATGCATTCCTATGCTAAGCCTTTAAATTGATATGATAGACCATAAACTGGACTGGGCTAAGAACACTGACGCCCTCTACAAAAAGGGCCAGAGCCAATCCTCTTTTTTTTTTGAGTAAGTTCAGGTCCTTTAACATCTGCTGGACTATGTTAAAGATGCTTTTTGAGACTGTGGTGGCTGGTACCTTCCTGTTTTGCTTTTGCATGCTGTGGCTGCAGCCTTAGGGTAGCAGATTTATTTTTTGTTCTTTTTATTCTTCCTTTATTCATTAAAATTTCCACTGAGGTGAATATATGCTAGATTTTTTACTTTGATACTCCTTATATGTTTTGATTTTTAAGCCGTTACACAGAGCAACTGTAACAAAGACAAGTTCCCACCAGGACCAATAAAGTATTCTGATTCTAATTTGGATTTGTTACTCTTTTGTACAGAGTAGAAAGATACTTTATTGATTCTTTGAGGGCAATTGGTTTGTCACAGCAGCAGACAAGTTTACAATTAAAAGCAGACAGAGATGAGCTGCTATAAATGAATGAGGGGGTCCAGATAGACGCCCTTCATTCACTGCAAATCACTGAGGGTTTCCAGTTGTCTGCCTCTAAGCTCCCAGAGTCTTCTGTCACCTGGGGTCTCACGTCCCCTGTCGTTGAGAATTCCCAGTTCCCACTCATCAAACTCTCCAAGCCTTCAGCCATCAAGCCCTCCAAGTTTCCAGTTCCTGAGCCCTCAAGTTCCTGAGTCTACTGAGCTCCTAGAGCACGGGTCTCAAACTCCAGGCCTCGAGGGCCGTTGTCCTGGAAGTTTTAGGTTTTTCTGCTCCAGCACACCTGATTTGAATGGTTCGATCAGCTCCCCACCAAATTATGATGTTCTGCAGCAGCATGTCCACAGGTCATCCATTTAAAGCAGGTGTTTAAAAGCAAGAACGCATCTAAAACATGCAGGAGAGCGGGCCCCGATGAATGGAGTTTGACACCTTTGTCCTAGAGTCCTCATGCCTTAAGCCTCCAGGGTCTTTAGAGAGGGTTGAGGACAATGCCTCCCTAATGCCTGCCTCAGAGTCTTAATGACATTGTCAAGCCTCTGTTGTCTCACCAGTCTGGATAGTTCCCAGGCCATCCACCAGAACTTTGTCAACAGTCTGGACAGTTCCAGTTGTTGTTTAGAAGTGTTTGTTTTCTGTTTTTTTTTTGCATTTTTCACGTTTTGTTGTTCTTCAGTGTTTCATTTATGATCAGTACTTTCTCCTCAATCAGTTGTAGGGATCGCAAGAGTATTTTTAAGGCTTGACCAGAATGGTTACAACTCTGTCTCTACTCTCCATTGCTATATACATTCTTTCAAGGATTTCTAAGACTTTAATTTATATAGTGACAAGGCAGGACTTGACAGGATTCAGACTCGCAACACAAAAACAAAGTTTTAAGGATTTTATTATGGACAGACTAGGAGCAGGACCAGAGGCTTTGAACAGCGCACTCACGTGACCGTCTTGGATCGGGACCAGAACTGGTAAGTCCTCCTTAGCTTGGTGGCTAGGTGCAGACAGGCTT
>NC_051448.1:23788107-23800912 GCF_001649575.2 Kryptolebias marmoratus | reverse complement strand
GGGTGGAGGGGGTCTGGAGGAGGGACTGAGTCCAGACGTCCTTACGGGCTTGATTCGGGACACGTGGAAAGATGGATGGAACCTGGTAGCTCTTGGAACCTGTAGTCTGACGGCGACAGGGTTGATGACCTTAGAGATTGGGAACGGGCCGATGAACCTGGGTGCGAGTTTTCGTGACTCAACCTTCAAAGGTAGGTCTCGGGTAGACAGCCACACCTTCTGCCCAGGCTGGTACTCTGGCTGTTTGGACCTCCTCCGATTTGCTGCGCAGGAGTACACCGCCGACATCTTAAGCAGGGCTTTTCGGGCCCTGGCCCAGGTTTGGCGACACCTATGGGCTGCAGCAAACGCCGAAGGAACCCCAGCCGCTCTTTCCTGAAGGGTGAAGATGGGAGGCTGGTACCCGTAAACCGTGTAGAACGGAGAGAGACCTGTGGCAGAAGAGGGCAAACAGTTCATGGCATGCTCCACCCATGGTAGGTTATTAGACCACTTAGCAGGTTCGGTGGAGCACAGAAGGCGAAGCTTGGTTTCGATTTCCTGGTTGGCCCGTTCCGTCTGTCCATCCGTCTGGGGATGAAAACCTGAAGACAAACTGATTGAGATATCCAAAAGATTGCAAAACTCCCACCAAAACTTGGATATGAATTGAGGCCCACGGTCAGAGACAATATCTTTGGGGATACCGTGGAGCCTAAACACCTCCCTTGACATGATATCTACGAGTTATTTGGAGGTGGGGAGTTTCTTTAATGGAACTAGGTGAACTATTTTAGAAAAGCGGTCAATGATCGTCAAAATGACTAAGTTACCCGAAGATGCGGGCAGACCCGTGATGAAGTCCATGGCGATGTGGGACCAAGGTCGAGAGGGGATAGGAAGGGGACGCAGCAATCCCGCTGGACGGCGATGAGACACTTTGGCTTGGGCACACTGGGGACAGGCAGACACAAACTCTCGGACGTCCCTGTTAAGGGACTCCCATCAGAACTGCGACTTCACCACTGACAGAGTCTTGGTGATGCCTGGATGACAAAATATTTTCGAATTATGACAAAACATTAAAACCTTTGTTCTTAGTTCAAGGGGAACGAACATGCGGTCAGGGGGACAGGTTGAGGGAGATGGGTGCTCCAGAAGGGCCTGACGGAGATCCTCCTCCAACTTGGTAATGGATAGTCGTACAGTTTGTGGCAGGATGAACTCCTCTGATCCGGTCTCCTTCTCCACTTCCTTTCCTTCGTGGACCCGAGAAAGGGCATCCGCCTTGATGTTCTTCTCGCCAGGCCTATAGGTGAGGTGAAAAGTGAAACGAGAAAAGAACAAAGCCCACCTGGCCTAACGAGAACTCAGTCTTTTTGCAGTCTTAAGGTACTCCAAGTTTTTGTGATCCGTCCATATGATGAAGGGTTCCCTGGCTCCCTCTAACCAGTGCCTCCACTCCTTCAATGCCAACTTGACGGCCAACAACTCCCTTTCGCCAACATCATAATTTTGCTCGGCACTGGTCAACCTTCTGGAGAAGAAAGCACATTGATGAAGTTGGTTATTGTCAAAAACCTGACTCAAGACAGCTCCAACTCCCGAGCTTGAAGCATCCACTTCAACAATGAATTGTCTTGTTTCGTCCGGTGAGTGAAGGATGGGTGCCATGGTGAACAGCTCTCTAAGATGATCAAAAGCGACCTGAGCTTCCTGATTCCAAACAAACTGGGTTTTTATTGATGTCAGTGCATGTAGTGGAGCTGCGACCTGACTGAAACTCTTGATAAACTTTCTATAAAAGTTAGCAAATCCTAGAAAGCGTTGTAGAGCCTTTCTATCCTGAATGGCATTAACTTTAGCCTGATCCATGGAAACCTGATTAGGGGCAATATTAAACCCTAAGAACGAAGTGGAGGTTTGGTGGAATTCACACTTCTCTGCCTTGACGAATAACTTGTTCTGTAAAAGTCTCAGAAGTACTCTCCTAACATGATCTCTGTGGGAGACGAGGTCTCGGGAAAAAATAAGAATGTCATTGAGATACACGAAGACAAAATGATTGATCATGTCTCGCAGGAGGTCATTAACCAGTGATTGGAAAACTGCTGGGGCATTAGTGAGACCACAGGGCATTACCAAATATTCATAGTGTCCAGAGGGAGTGTTAAAAGCAGTTTTCCACTCATCCCCTTCTCTAATGCGGATCAGATGGTACGCATTACATAAATCTAGCTTGGTGAAAAATTTAGCTTCCTGGATTAAATCAAAGGCAGATGACATTAGTGGTAGTGGATATTTATTCTTAATAGTTATGTTGTTAAGGCCCCTATAATCGATGCATGGTCTAAGCGACCCGTCTTTCTTACCCACAAAGAAGAATCCTGCCCTGGCTGGTGACACAGAAGGTCTAATTATGCCTGCCTGTAAGCTTTCCTTTATATATTTAGCCATCGCTTCCTGTTCTTGGCGAGACAAAGAAAACAGTCTACCACGAGGAGGGGCAGAACCTGGAAGAAGGTCGATGGGGCAGTCATAGGGTCTGTGAGGGGGTAAAGACATGGCTTTGGCCTTGTTGAACACCTCCTTCAGGTCCAAATATTCGGGAGGTACTTTGGAGATATCAGGGTAATCCTCGGGCTTGTCACTTGACTGGCTAGAGTCCAAGACAGCGTCTAGCAGACATGATTCTGAACATTTTTCTGCCCATCCAGTGATCTCTCTCTTGACCCAGTCAATCCGAGGATTGTGTGTCATTAGCCAGGTTGCTCCTAAAATGACAGGCAAATCAGGGGAATGAATGACAAAAAAAATTAATGTCTCATGGTGATTACCACAGATTGACAATTGAATAGGCCTAGTTTCACTGTTGTCTTGAGCAAGGACATGACTGTCAAGAGCTGTGATCTTATGATCATTATGGGAGGGAACAATCTCAATCCCAAGGGATTTTGCAAAAGTCTCATCAATGAACTCAGAATCTGCTCCGGAATCTATAAACACCTTGGTAGAGGTTTTCTGACCCTGGTCAGACAATTCTGCTGGAAGCATGAGCATGGAGGAGAATCTATGATGGCTTACCGGACTCAGCAGGACTCTCCTGGATCCTACTGAGCCTGGCCTTTTACCGGACAGCTTCTGACAGCGTGGTCTTTGGTTCCACAGTAAAAACAAAGTTTGCTCGTTCTTCGCCTGTTACGCTCCTCCACGGATAGCTTGGTCCTCCCAAGCTGCATCGGTTCCTCCATGGACACCGCTCCAGCCGTGCTGTTGGACTCTAAGGCTACGAGGGACCTGACAACCTCCATACGACTCCTGGAAAACAGGTTATTTTGTTTTTCTTGTCGTCGTTCAGATAATCGCAGGTCGATCCTGGTAGCCAGCTCCTCCAATTCTCTCAGACTTGTAGGGCGATCTCGAGTAGCCAGTTCATCCTTAATCTCCTCCTTTAAGCCTTGAAAAAACACATCAGTTAAGACATATTTGTTCCACTGACTGTCAGCAGCAAGCGTGTGAAAGTCAATAATGAATTCTGTGACACTTCTCCTTCCTTGCTTTAATGAGAATAACCTGCATGCAGCCTCACGTTCAGGTGCTATGGGGTCAAAAACCCTGCGAAGCTCCGCAGCAAAATCCTTGTATGCATAGATACATAATGCATCTCGTTGCCACGCCGCCGTGCCCCAAAGTTTCGCTCTACCAGACAGAAGCGAAACTACATAAGCTACTTTAGCTCTCTCTGAAGGGAAAGACGATGGCTGGAGTTGAAAGTGAATTTCGCATTGAGTCAAAAACGGTCTGCACTATATAGACTCACCGGAGAATTTTTCGGGTGGCGGAAGCTTTGGTTCGTGTATAGGGGAAACAAATGAACCAGTAGTAGCCGCGGTAACTTGAGCAGCGGCGTTTACTCTGGGGTTCGACAGGTCGCGGAGTAACCGCGTCATTTCCTGAACATTGACCTGTAACCCGGACATAGCTCCGTCCACATTGCTTCGCCAGCGTTGTTCGTCAGAATCCATTTTTGTTTGTGGCCAGATTATTCTGACAAGGCAGGAATTGACAGGATTCAGACTCGCAACACAAAAACGAAGTTTTAAGGATTTTATTACGGACAGACTAGGAGCAGGACCAGAGGCTTTGAACAGCGCACTCACGTGACCGTCTTGGATCGGGACCAGAACTGGTAAGTCCTCCTTAGCTTGGTGGCTAGGTGCAGACAGGCTTGTCTGAAAGGGGCTGAGGCGAGAGGGAAAGTCCAGGTCCAAGCAGAAGGTCGTTACCGGTGGGTCAGAGATCAGAAGCCAAATCCAAAAGGGGAGAATCCAAAAGGCGAGGTCCAGAAATGCGAAGCGAGGTCGGCAACCAGAGATCAGAGTCCGAAGCAGTATCAAAAAAGGGGCAGGCGAGAGACGTGGGTCGTGGAACAGGCAAGGGTCAAGATCAGGCATGAACGTGGAATGAATGCTGGACATCTACTAGCTGTGAGGCTTTCAATAATCTGGCAGTGTGTGTCTGGGAACTGTGAGTATTTATACAGGCTTGAACAGGTGAAGCAGATGGAGCTGTGACATATAGTGACAGTTCCTAACAAAACATATCTTAGAACACTGTAAATGCTACTGTAAATATGTAACTTATCTATGTCCTGTCATCATTGTACTACCCCAGTCTTAATTTTTACTCATAAAAAACTGTTGGTTTTTGTTTGTTATTATGAGTGTTTTTTTAATGCTTTTAATGTTGAACTTGTAAATACTTAAGCTCTTTTGGAAATAAATGGATTAAAATCACAGCAACACTGATCAAGTTTCAAAGGGAAATCTTTTCAAGAAATCCAAGTTCTTTGCTTTCCTAAAGATGTAATGGTGTAAATTTACAAATCTTGTACCTTCTTTCCAAGCTAAATTTCTAATTGAGGAGGTAGTCATACCTTTTCCCTGTAAGAAAAAAAGCAATTTCTCACATGCTATCATGAATGAGTGGCTTGAGTGATATTTTTTAAAAAGCAATATCAAGGTTCAAACAGTTTCAAAGTATTCAAATACGTCTTTAGAGTTTATTAGGTGTGAAATTCTGTTCTAAACTGATGTTACATGCAATTTTTTTGATATTGCAAGATATCATGCTCCGAGTGTGTGTTGTGAATGACTCAGCTATTGCTACATAAAATTTCAGCTCAGCATCTGTAGCATTGACTGAGATATAGTCATTTTTATGTTGGCCAACAAAGATTAGTTTTGGAGGCCATCTTGAATTGGATTGACTTCATGTGTAGTTTTACAGCCAGTGATGTCTCCATTCGGCTGAATGTTTCATAAATGTGTGATTAATGATTGAACCTCTGGTCTGAGACTCATTTGTGTGTCCGTCTTTTCTGCAACATCAAAGTTCCAATGAGGGAAACAAAGTAGTGAGGTGAAATTCCTTTGAAAGGATTAAATACTTGTTTCCCAACAAATTTGGTGTTGTGACCCAGATGTTGCGGATTTAGAGGACACTAGAGTTATTGATAAAGCGGTTGGGCATTTGGAGGTGAAGACTTCAGTGAACCACAAGTGAACCACAAGCTGATTCAGTGAACCTCTCCTAATTGGGTCTTAATGCTCAAATTAAGTGGTGATCAGCAGACAGAGCCTCCTTTTAAAATAGATCCGAGTCCGGAACAGATGTGAAGAGTGGGGTGTGGGATCTCCACTCGGGGGTTAGAGTCCCCCTCTGTAGTCTGGTGAGTCTGAAGACTATACCAAGAACCAGATGCAGATATAGTGAAAGAATAAAGTGTAAAACTGCAGTAGAGGTCTGAGATTTCTTAAACTGGAGAGGACGCTCTTTAGCTGGTCAATTACTCAAGATACTTAACTGTTGAGAGTGGCTGTTCGAGATATTTAACTGTTGAGAACGGGCCTGTGAAAGCAGACAGCTTCTGTGGACGCAGGAAAATTGCTAGAGATACTTACCTGGTGATACAGTTAAAGTGATACTGTTCAATGGAACTGAGAAGGGAACCAAACCCCTGCCATAGATTTTGCACATTTGTCTGTATTACTGTACTGTCACCAATTTAGAGTCACCAAATAGTCCAACATGCAGGTTTCTTGTCTGTGCGAAGAAACTAGAGTTTTTGGAAAAAATTGTTGCTTGCACACATCGAACATGCAAACGCCACACAGAAAGGCTACAGCTGAGTGTTGAATCTTAAGTCTTCTTGCTGTGAAGCACAGCTTTAAGCACTGCACCACCTTGCTGCCACATAGTATGTTCAATTTACAATATTAATGGAACACAACTCATTCCAGGTTTTTAAAACCCCTAAACTCATGTGTTATTCATGGAGCATGTGACCTCTGCCTTTTCAGATGCAGCTCTGACTGACATGTTGTTAACCGGAACATTTTTATTGGACAGAATTCTAAAGCAGCTTCTAAAAGGGCAGAGCAGATAAAATATAACACTGTGTACTTGTGTGACTGCTTCCAGTAAATCATCCCTTATGTCTGCTTGCCACATTTGCAACTTCTTTAATTTGTCAAATATATAGATGTCATTCAAAGTATTAATATTTATTACCTTATTTTGTTGTGAATAAGCTGGGCACAACAATAGCACAACAAAAGATTTCATGCTCACTGTTTCTGTCCCTAGGTGGGGAGGATTTTGAATCTTTATAATGTTCCGTTTTGAGAGATTTCACAGTTCTATTCAAAGCTCTGCAGGGGATGTGATGAACTGTGTATAATATTGGTTACTCCCCATAAAGGCTCTAATTAATAGCAGCTTATAGCTGCCTAGAATGAAATACTGGTTGTACTGAGGTACTGACAGGTAACCTCCGTCATGACACATGTTGGATTAAGAACTGTTGGCAGCCTGGTGGGAAAACTTTGACTTCCAACCAGCAGACCTAATTTAACTGGAATTTATTTTTCTGTCAGGTTCGTATATCTTTTCTAGCTTTTTAAATTTGCAGGTACAAATCTTATTTTTCCTGTAATCTATCTGTCAGTTTGTTACTTAGCAGTTTAATCCATCTTTAAAAAATAAACAAAAAAATATATATCTTTAAAAGTGGACACTAAACAAACAAAACTCCATTGACTATTGATGCAAAACAATAGCTTTTTTGTATTTTATTAGAAATTTTAATATATCCTGTATTCTGTCCATTGTAGTTCTTTAAAATAAATCAGAATTGGATGAAATCTATACCAGAGCTGCGCAAGAATAGGAAATTGGTATTAACCCATAAAAAAGAACAGAATCTGTGCATCTCTAAACAGATACAATTACTCAGATGAAGTGACTCAAAGTAAATTTTATGCAAGATATAGAATTATGAATAGTTTATTTGCATTTAGTGTGACAGCAAAATGTCCTTGCATGTCAATATAGCTTGAGTTGGAAGTCCTTTTTTATGGATGCATTTCACCAGCAGTGACCTGTGATGCAATAGAAGCCAAAGCTGTGAAGTGAAAAAACTCATCCTATTACGGTGTCTATGTGCATGCAGCTGGAGCAGATAGACATTAGCTTTTCTGTCAACAGAGAGAATGCTTGGGTGAAAAAACCTTTTACACGCAGAGAGAGAAGGGCAGAAATATGACCAATGTACCAGAAATGCACGATTGTTAAAAGTGAGGCATACCTGTAATGATGATGAAATTCAATAAAATTCAAGCATGTGGGTTCAAATTTCGAGACCTGATGCAACGCAGTCCACAGTGAGCAGTCACTCAGAGAAAAACCTATCAGCAAATGCTGTTGACAACTCTGTATTTTTTGTTTTATTTACAACATATAACTGGTAAATGCTACAGGACCTCAAAAAGGCTGTATCTGCTACATCCACTGTTTAATGTAGAAGCTATATGTATTTGTTTATAATAATTTGTTTATAGCTAGTGAGGCAGATTCTGATCAGTTTTACACCCCACTTAACAAATAGAAGCACTATTAAGACAATATATGCTGAATATTCCTATTACTGTAATAATAAAATGTATTATTATATACATTCCAGTGAAAGTCTTCATACTTCATGAACTTTTCTACCTTTTGTCAGATTACAACTAAAAAGGTCAAAATATTTTCTTTGGATTTTATGTAATAGACCAACACAAAATAGTGCATAACTGTGAAGTGGAAAGAAAATGATCAATTTTCAAATTTTATTACTAAAATAAATTTAAGTGTGGCACGCATTTGTATTCAGCCCCCTTTACTCTGTTAACCTGAACTAAAATCTAGTTCAACCAGCCTTCAGAAGTCACCCTCTTAGTAAACGGAGTCTACCTGTGTGTAATTTTAGTATAAATCCATCTGTTCTGTGAGCCTCAGAGGTTTGTTACAGAATGTTTGTGATCAAATAACATCATGAAGACCAAGGAACACACAGGTCAGGGACAAAGTTGTTAAAAAGTGAGAAGAGTTAGGTTATAAAACAATATCCCAAACTTTGAACATCTCAGTCCTCTGTTCAATCCATCATCTGAAAATGAAAAGAGTATGACATGTTACGAATGGGCAGTTCAATCTTGAGATCCAATTTACCATATACACTGCCTGACCAAAAAAAAAGTTGCCACCAAAAAAAAAAGGTTACACACTCTAATATTTTGTTGGACCGCCTTTAGCTTTGATTACGGCACACATTCTCTGTGGCATTGTTTCAATAAGCTTCTGCAACATATAAGTAACAAAAAAATCTCATGTGGAAGAAGGTCATGTGGTCTGATGAGACCACATGACCTTCTTTCATTGCTCAAGAGTCCAATCTTTATGCTCCCTAGCAAATTGAAGCCTTTTTTTCTGGTTAGCCTCACTAATTAGAATCAGAATCAGAATCAGAATCAGAATCACTTTATTGCCATTGCCAGTAAACAAGTTACAGGCTAGGAAATTGTTTTGGTGTATTGGTGCAAATAAAACAAATACAAATGAATAAGTAAACATGAGAAAAAAGAAAGAAATGAATTAAAGTGTACATGTGCATTATGGCAGGTGGATAAAGTGGCTGTGTCGTACTAGAGTTAATTATCTGTTATTCAGCAGTTTAGTGGCAGAGGGAAAGAAGCTGTTCATGTGGCGGGAAGTTCTGGTCCGGATGGACCGTAGTCTTTTGCCTGAGGGGAGCGGATTAAACAGGCTGTCCAGGGTGGGAGGGGTAAGCTGTAATTCGACCTGCTCGTCCTAATGTCCTGGAGGAGTACAGGTCCTGTACGGGTCGGAGGTTGAAGCCGATCACCCTCTCGGCGGAGCGCACAACGCATTGCAGTCTCTGTTTGTCCTTGCTCGTGGCCCCAGTGTACCAAACAGTGATGGAGGTGGTGAGGATGGACTCAATGACAGCTGTGTAAAACTTCACCATCAGCTCAGTTGGCATTTTAAGTTTCCTCAGCTGTCGTAAGAAGAACATCCTCTGCTGTGCTTTTTTGATGATGGAGCTGATGGTCGGCTCCCACTTGAGGTCCTGGGTGATGGTGATACCCAGGAAGCGGAAGGAGTCCACAGTGGCGATGGTGAGATCTGTGGCTTTCCTGAAGTCCACAATTAACTCCACCGTCTTCTGGGTGTTAAGCTCCAGGTTGTTTGAGTTGCACCAAGACACCAGCCGATCCACCTCCGTCCTGTAAGCAGACTCGTCCCCGCCCAAGATCAGACCGATGACGGTTGTGTCGTCCGCAAACTTAATCAGTTTTACAGACTCATGGCTGGAGGTGCAGCAGTTGGTGTAGAGGGAGAAGAGCAGAGGTGAAAGTACACAGTTAGTGGTTTTCTTAAGGCTACACAGCTGTTCAGTCCCAATCCCTTGGGATTGTGCGTGTGGAAATGCTCTTATTTTCACTATTAAACACAGCCCAGAGTTCTAGTGTTGTTTTTCTTCTATTTCATTTCACGAAACGTTTAAGTGATTGCCGATCACGATTATTCAGGATTTTTTTCCGGCCACATTTCTTTAAACCTGTTGTTCACTGGTTCTCTCCATCCAATCTGAGCTGCAACTAACATAGCTTAGAAAAACTGGGCAAAAATGTCTAGATAGGCAAAGCTGGTAGAGACAAACCCTAAATGACTTGCAGCTAAATGTAGTTCTACAAGATATTGACTCAGGGAGTCTGAACACAAATTCAACCCACACTTTTCAGATTTTTATTTGTGAAAATGTTTAAAAACCATATATCATTTTTAAACTGTTTTATATGTATTTTTTTTTTTACTGTCACAAACTTGATATACCACTGTGAGCAGCACAACCCTGTACTTAAAACATTTTTACAAGTATTTTTTCATTTCAGCTTGCATTCTATGTAAAACATCTAAAACAATGAGACAATCAAATTAACCTTATTTACAAAGCACATTTAAAACAAACTAAATTGACCAAAGCGTTGTAAAATAAAATTCTCCCCATTAAACACTTTGATGTTATCAAATGCAGAACTGCCATATCCTCCACCCCTCACTGAACAGACTGCCTTCAGCCAGCTGTTACATCAGGTTAAATTAGCTGCCCCTAAATTTAGAGCAGAACTCCATATTCTAATCATTGTGGTGGTTTAGACTACCAAAATGTTTTTTGTATGTCTATGTGGCAGAAAAGGATAGAGCAAAAAGCAACCTTAGAAAGCTGTGTTTTGTTTACCCCCCTCTCACAGCTTTAGGCCATTTGGTATTGTTCAGAAAAAATACTTATCAATTAATTCCACAAGTTTTCACAATTTACAATAAATTCATTTTTTAATATCTAAATTAGTAATCTTAATTAGCAATAATGCAGAAAAGAGCCATAAGGATCGTTCATAAACTGGGTGATATAGATCATACAAATTCATTATTTTTACATCCAAAATAAATACAATTTACTGATTGTGTTCATTTTTTGAATGTACAAATAATGTATAAAGAACTGTACAAAGTATTCCCTGGCAACATACAGAAATATTTTTTTTGTTCATTAGTTTCTTTCTTAAAGAGATGAAAAACTATGTGTGTGTGTGCTCGTGTGAGGGGTTTGGTCAGGTAGTGAAGGCCTAGTTGTGATGGGCAGCTTTTCCACTAAACAGCAGATATAGTTCTGCTATAGAGTGCCACCACTCAAACTTTCCTGTCAGCAATCAAGCCACTGTAGGATACTGCTGGTATTTTGTGAGTCAACAAAGATCTTCATGCTTTTTTTAATTTAGCAACAATATCTGTGAAAATGTAGTCTTATCATTAAAAAATGACCATTGAAAAGGAGCAGTTAAAAATGATTTTAAGGTAAATATTTGCTGACACGATTTCAGTTCTTGAGTTATTTTTCTGTATTTGATTTAATGTTGTCTCTCTTGTGTTCTTGACACCTTCAAGATTCTGTGATAATTACAATTTGATTTAAAAATAAAAAAATCGCAACTTAGTAGGCAGCTTGTGTAATTTTAAGACCAATCAAAACTAAATTTAGGAGCAAAAAAGAAAACAATACAGAACTATTAAAAAACATGGCTTTGCACTGTGGTGGAGATGCACTTTTCAATCACCTTATTTAAAAGACATTTTACAGACATAATCCAAAACTAATAAAACAAACTACAGTTTTTGTAAGAACCAGATAAATTGAGGCTTCACTTTGGCATAGAGTTTGTTTTCAAAGACAGTTAATTATCACCATGAAGCATCAACGTGGCTGTTTTACAATTAACTGTCAGCTGTTAAACACTGAACAAATATACTTATTTTAATTCTATAACCAGCATCCCTAAAAGCTGCCTACAGCAGCTTCATTCTATGTCCTGCGGCATACTAGTCTCTGATTTCTGGCTGTGCATCATGATGCACCACGAATGGAGAAGCTTTATTGGTTTAAACTCCTATGTTCTCTATTGGTGCTTATTCACTGTTATTCATACACTAATGTTTTGTCCAAAATAATGAAGCCATGGCTGGTTAAGGTTTCTAACTCAACTAACAATATTTGCAGTAATACTTATCCTCCTCTCCTCTTTCATGCTCTCAGTTCACTGCGGTTAATCGGTAAAATAAGTTGGGTAAAAATATTTTATCTACAGGTTCGAGTTTTAAAAAATATTGCTTGTCTGGACAATGAGAACATGTTAGAAGTTAGAAGTTGCCTGTAGATTTTAATTTCGGTCCAGAGATGGCTGTTCGGGTCTGGTTTATTTCTTGACAAAAGTATTTAGTAACTCCTTGTTTTAAAACCAAAGTAATGAGTGACATTGTTGGGGTTCTTTTGGTAACAAACAGCTGGCTTCCAAAGTTATATGAAGAACAAAAATTGCTCTATCTGCCCCTCCTTAAAAAAAAAAAAATTAAAAAAAGTGTGAATATATCACCATTTGCTGGTAGTTGGACTGTTGATGGCCAATGAAGAATTTTTAGCCTATCATCCAATCCTACTTTTCAAACTGCATAGGTCTCCTGCAGGTTGGGGGCGTGGTGTGGTTTAGTGGGTAGGTAACTAGTATCGACTTTGGAATCTCCCCTGGCCACAGTGAATTGATAATGTGTGAACACATGCAGACATTTATTAATTTATTACATTTACTATTACCTTCATGGGGGGCAGGCCGCTCCCCTTGGGTAATGCTAGGGGACACACTGATGTGAATGTAAAAGTGTATGCTTTAAAAATATATGTAAAGTGTAGATGTGTGTGTGTGCATGTGCATTGTGGTGATTCTGGAGGTTTAGTATTTTTGGTACTTCCTGGTGGGCCGTCTCGATGGCTGATTGGCAGCTCCTCGTCACTCCCTCTACACCTGTGGCAGATCAGGCTCATCAGAAGGCAGCTGGTACTTAAGGCCGTGGTGGGAACCAGACCAGC
>NC_051448.1:23783312-23787768 GCF_001649575.2 Kryptolebias marmoratus | reverse complement strand
CACAGTAAGGCCTCCCACCTGTGGATATAATACTTACCTGCCTTCCTCACCAAGGAAATACTTACCACGTTCTCTGCTTCCAGGTTCCTGGTTCCTGTAATTATTCCTGCTCCCGATTCACTGTAAAATAAACTCACTTCCTATTATCTTGGTCTCCCGTGTCTGTCTGACGCCGAGCTGCTCATTTTAGAATATTTACGAATCCTGACACATAAGTATATGTAACAGTGACACCATTGCAAACAATTAAGTTAGGATGAGGGGGAAAGGATGTCAACCTTTCATTTTGACTACTGAGAAGTAAAAAAGGGGTGCTATGTTAAAAAACTAAGTTTTTCTTGTTCCTGTAAAGATAATTTAAAGACAAGCTAATTAAGATGATTTGCTTTTTTTTATTATCATTTTGATATTATTTGTTCTTTCTGACCATTGATTCACCACCATTTACACCAGGTGTGAGCATCAAAACCATTGAGAGACTGTTGAATTGACTAAACTATATGATTATTAACAGGACAAGAATGCATGGCACTTGAAGTATAACAGGCTATGATTTTTTTGCAGTCCAAACAGTCCTTCACAAAATTGATGTGGCACTCACCAATATTGCAATTACAATAAAATTTTGATATGTTGTGCAAACCTAAACTCACCCTTCGTCCACTGAGGAACAGAAACAGGTAAACAATCTGTTTTGCTAGATGAGAGATATTGTATCATTTCCAGCTACATCTTCAGCACAAACTCCATCTCTGTTTTTACCATTTTTAAGGCCGCAGTTGATGTGATAGGATGAGGGGGTAGAGGTGAGATGAAGGTGGATACTGCTCTGGTTTTTAAAAGTCGTTTTATTCCTATAAATAAAGATCAAACTTTGAGTCATTCAGAATCTGTGAAATATTTTATTCTAAAAACATGAATTCACATTTCCCTTTATCCAGCACTTTTAAGGAACTCTTTATCCTACTTTAACAAATTTGGACATTATCCTAGTCAGAATCTTCAAAATAGGGACAACCAGTTGTTGTTTTTTTTCTGTATAGTGTTTAACTCAAATTTTCAATGACAAATTATGTTTCATAAAGTATCCACTCTGCTTAGTGAAGACTATTTTCTATCTATTTGTCACAAGTACTTATATTTTTAAATTATTGTAGAGCAACTGAGTAAAAAAGGTGTGGGTTTTTTGTAGTAAACTGGTGATCTCCACTTTATTTAAGAAAATGTAAAGTATGTACAGGATCTGACTGAACAAGAGCATGTCAGTATAACTTTTTATGTCAGCTCCTGTCTTATTTGCTTTTGTAGTTGTGTGGTACAAGTGGTAAGAGTTTTGAACCGTTTGATTATCTTTGTGATCTCTCATAGACGGATCAAATAAATGCTGATACAGGCAAACCACCTCTGCTAGAGCACAGAAATCACCCATTTTGAATGGAGTGCAGCGCGCGCAGTCTGTATGTTACAAAAATTGGGAGGTGCGCCTTATAGTCCGGCGCGCTTTACATATTACAAAAGTTCGAAAATAGACCATTCTTTGACAGTGCGTCTTATAATCCAGTGTGTCCTATAGTGCTTAAAACACGGTATACCTTTTTCTTACCTGGTGGGTACAGGGTATATGCCTGGTATATAGAGGGTATGTACTTAGTATTTACCTGGTAGATACCAGGTACATATCTGGTACTTACCTAGAATTGACCTGGTACATAAGTACTGGACTGTGTTATGTATTACTACCTTGCTTTTTTATTGGTATTGTATTGTTTTTGTTTGTTTGTCATTTGATCTGATTTCATTCATTTAACCAGAGTAAAACCCTACATCAAAATCTCATTTGCAAGGGGGTCCTGGGCAAAAGGTCTACAGCACACAAGACTTACACAAGTCACAAACACAATAACAGGACTATCATTTTTATGCATCACATAAAAAACTGTTTCACGCACCCATTGCTTAGTAATTGGTGAAGCAGTAAAAAGTGTATATAAATGAATAAATTAACTCCCTGAGAAATACATAAACACTGTCTAAAATACCATAATCAACTTGTCAAATATATGAACATGTTTACATTAGGTACCTGGCATTTAGGGATATATGTAATGATATATATATATATATATATATATATATATATATATATATTTTTTTTTTTTTTTTTTTTTTTTAGAACATTGGTAGAAAGTTTTTGGAACACCAGCAGGACTTTGCACCATGTTTTGTTGATCTGGACCAGTCAAATTGTTTGTAGTTTGTCACAACTCTTGACATAAATAGTTTTGGTTATGAAGAAAAACAGTAACTGAAATCTCTGTTTTTGTTGTGGTTCATAAATAGTTTGTAAAATACACTTAATTTATCAAGGAGCTCATGAGTTGGGGAATATTAACAAATTTAAAAAAAAAAGAAAAAAAAACAAGCAACATTTCATAGTTACTGTTAAGCACATTTAAAGTGATATTTTTTCCACTATACTGTCTAAATTCTGATTCACATATATAAAGTGTTCCCAATTTTTTCCTCTTCACAGAACTAACACCTTAATGTGTTGGAGGGGTTTGAGTACTCCCTTTGGCTAAGTTGTATGGGGCATCAGCCCCTGGTAGGGTCTCCCATTGGAAGCTGGCCTCAGGGGAAGGGTCAATCCAAGAGGAATTTTAAAGCTTCAATGGATAACAAACGCATGCATCAAGATAATTTGCCCAGAAAAGATAACCAGGGCAAACCCCTGTAGCCAAGCCTGGGCAGGGAGGGAGCCAGCGAGCACTTGGTGGTTGAGCTTTGGCTCCTGGGGCTTTCCCCGCTGGACCTTTTGCCCCTGCAACCCAATACGAAGACTGTTGGATGGAGGATTGATTTTTTTGTTTTTAACTGCTGGCTGAAAGTGATGATGAGATTCAACTTTTCTTTTCAATACAAACATTATTCAGTCAATTTGTATTTGGAATTAATAAAATAATACAGTATGTGTAATTTATATATAAGTTTTTTATAGTTGTAAGACAAATTTCAACAAATCTTGGGCAGTGGGTGTAAAAACAACACCTAATTAATTGAATATCAGTCTTGCACCATGGCTTCAGTGTGGGAGGATGCTGAAATTGCATCAAGCAATTCTGGGGAATGGAACCCATATGGCTAATGGATTTGGGTTATGACATTGTTTTGGAAAGCTCTGCAACATTGCATTCAACAGCAACACAGACCTCCACATATAATTTCTGCAGGATAACAGAACACACTCGATCAGGCCCAGGAAGAAAGGATGCCAGGAAAAACAAGAAGGACAGCTCTGTGAATGATGATTACGGTCACCTTAGTCATAAATCACCATCCAGAGAATATAACTTGGATAAGGATGACAGCACAGTAGGCTGACAAATTTCTGCACCATCCTCAGATTTCAATCCTCTAGTCACCCTCTTCCTCCATTTGTGCCCCCTACTGCCTCTGCTGTTGCTTGCTAAACCAGTAATTAATCCATGTTGCAATGAACAAATCATGATAGTTGGGTGATGAAGAAGAGCCAAACTAAAGTTATCAGAAGCCAGTAACCAGGTCAAGTAGATACAGTAGATGGATCTTGGCCTAAATATGAGTGTATTCAATTAACGCCAAAAAGGAATGTGAGTGAAATGTAAGGCTAGTCTGAAGTTGGCCTTGCATTTCACACAACTAGTTCAATACAATGATTTCTTTAAATTGACTGAATAAAGACTGTTTTCTTTGACATTGAATCAGTCACTTCACATTATCTTACAAATAAATACTTAGAACGAGGTGTTCATGTTAAACTTTCATTTTTTTTTTTCATTTTTAGTTTCCATAATCATTCTCTAGCTTTCCTAAGCTCAGAAGCTGAAACAGTCCAATCAATGTATCCAAAAAAAGGGAAAACTTACAGGATGCTTTTGGATTTCCTCCTTGTTGTAAAAAAAAATGTTTAATTGGGTATTTTTCAGGTCCAGTAACAATTCTTCTGCTGCTGACTAGGGCTGCAACAACAAATCGATAAAATCGATAAAATTCGATAAATAAAAGCGTTGGCAACAAAATTCATTATCGATATGTGTCGCGCAATTTATGCGTCACTAACGTTGTCGCGGAAACAGTGAGATCACCCGCAGCGCGTTTGCTGAACAAACTCCGTCCCAAATATAAGTCATTGCTCTGTCCGCTCCGTAAAAAATAAAAAAAAATAAAAAAATAAAAAACTCTGTCCGCTCCGTATGATGATGAAGAAGCTACGGCTCCTCTTCCTCACTGCAAACTTTCTTTCTGCTACTCCATTACCGTTTTGGGGGGCATATTTTACTTACTGCAGGTTAGAATCTGCTGAATAGGGTTTTGTGTTTAGTCTTAAAGTTGTTAAGCAGCAGAACTAGCTCTGTGAGCTCTGTTAGCAGCAGTTAGCATACAGGAAACTGCACACTGCTTTCAGCGCCACCCGGTG
>NC_051448.1:23779234-23781175 GCF_001649575.2 Kryptolebias marmoratus | reverse complement strand
AACGCATAACCAAACACTTCAGTGCTAGCTAGCACAACGGTTAACTATAAATTTCTCCGCCATACTTTAAGATTATGGAAAATGCATTTAGATCCCAATAGTGGATGAGATGTTGCCACTTTGTATTAAATTTTATGCGGTTTTACTGATAGGGGGCGCTATAATTTCATAAAGTTTATATCTGAATAACTGCTTGATGGATTTACACCAAATTTGGTACAGATGATCAAGACTGCACCTTAAGACGATATGTTGAATATTATAATGAAGTGGGCGTGGCTTATGTGCTATCTCACTTTTGAGCTTTGAACTTGGCCAAATCGAACTTTAAGTCTACAGAAATTACAGATCTATTACAGATATGCGCTCTCTACGTTTGAGGCAAAAGTTGCAAAATTTGACCTATAGGTGGCGCTGTTACAGCAAAAAATGGCTTTTTGCAATTTCTTTTACAACAAATTGTTGTGCGCGCGGTATCTCTATTCTGTTGTGTTCTGTGAACCATGCCTTTTTACCTGAGTTTTGAAAAAAAATTGTAAAATTATGCTAATTAGTAGAAAACTTGCGAAATATGTGTGACCTACTTTCATTAACTCTTCCCGAGGCTCAAAGCCAATTGAAGGGAAACTTCACATGGTACGACGGCACAACTGGCTTACCAAAAAACTAGAATAGATTTAAAAAAAAATGTTCAGTTTATGAATTATGCGTAAACAAAAATAAATTTCCCCAAAAAAATCTTTATTGAGCATAACTTAAGAACAGTTTGAATTGTAGCAATAGTTTTCATACCAGGGATGCCTAAAGCCAAAAAAAAAAAGATTTCTTTCCATTTTCAGCTTGATCCAACACTAGGGGGCGCTACAAAGACGTAAAGTTTATACTGCAGAACTGGCTGAATAGATTTACGTGAAACTTGGTGGGTATCTTCAGGATACAGCCCTGAAACTATGTTATCAATATGGTGATGATTGGTCAAAGTGGGCGTGGCTTATGTGCAAAAATGTATGTGTAGCCTTAAACATTTTGAAAAATTCACAAAAAAATCATTTGTTGAATTTAGAGTGCTAAGACTTACAGGATATGTTCCTTGCACAATCTGTAAAAGTGCAAAACAAAATTTTTGCCTCTATATTCAAGCATGTCATTACGATCTACAAAGTTCGTAACTGAAGCTAGCAGTAGCAACTCGGACTCTGTTTGGCCGAACAACTTGAAATTTGGTACTCTGTTCACAACTAGCCTAACTACAAATCCAAAAAAATATCGCTTAAATTTGAGCGCCCCCTTGTGGTTAATAAAGAAAAACATATAAATGCTAACCAACATAGCCGGTTTCCATTTTATTTTGACAAAACTTTTAGACTACGGTGGATTGGAAAATTTGGGCAAACAAAGGACATGATAATTGTCATCTCTGAATATTTCCAGTTTTTTTTGAGCCATTATTGATTTTTAACAAATTTCTGAATATATTTCAGTATGACCAGCACTGCTACGACGAAGGTTAACAATTTCTTCTACAAAAGCCATTGACTGTGGAGATTTCCTGAAGTGCAAACATTATTCCACATATACACACGGTGATGTGGGAATATTTGGGAAATTTTATAATAAAGTATAAATTTTTTATGAATTTTTGCGTATTGGCTGGACATCATGAAAATAACGTTTTCAATTTTTCATAAAGAATGTGCTAGATCCAGCAACATAGAAATAAAATAATATTATTCCACATGTAGTCATTGTCACTAGAGAATATTTTGGTAATTTTTGGAACAGTTATGGATTTTTCATGAATATTTTGTTGGCTCATTGTGGTATAACATTACAGTTAATTTTTTTTTTTTACTGAATCAGCATTGGAACTAGGGACATGGAGATAAATGCATATTGTTACAGATGTAGACTTGATCATCTGAGAATATTTTGGTATTTTTT
>NC_051448.1:23776534-23777043 GCF_001649575.2 Kryptolebias marmoratus | reverse complement strand
GCCACTCGGCTTGAGACGGTTCTTCCTGAGATTATTTCGCAAGAGCAGAATGGATTCATTAAAGGTCGTCAGTTGTTTTTTAATGTTCGTACGCTATTGAAAGCAATCTCTTCAGGTCATTGCCCCACGTCTCCTGAGGTGATCATTTCTCTTGACGCTGAGAAAGCCTTTGATCAAGTGGAATGGGAGTATCTCTTTGCCGTTCTCAATAGGTTTGGTTTTGGAGAAAGATTTGTGTCCTGGATCAAGCTACTTTATTCATCTCCTCAGGCTTGTATTGTCACTAATTCCGTCCAATCTCATTATTTCCTGTTGGGACGTGGCACTAGACAGGGTTGCCCTCTTTCTCCTCTCCTGTTTGCGTTAGCCATTGAACCTCTTTCTGTTGCCCTAAGATCCCTTTCTTCTTTTCATGGAATTATCCGCTCTGGTATTGAGCTTAAATTGTCCCTATATGCAGACGACCTTCTCTTGTATGTTTCGGATCCTTTATGTAGTCTTCCTCCAAT
>NC_051448.1:23766434-23776434 GCF_001649575.2 Kryptolebias marmoratus | reverse complement strand
AAATATTTGATGCAAAGAAATAAGTTAATTAGAAACCTTAGTAGCATGAAAATGAAATTTGATATTGTTGATTTATTACAAAAAGATTCAGGAAGTAGAGGATATGAGGCCTTGTTTTATTTTTTAAAG
Source organism: Kryptolebias marmoratus (assembly GCF_001649575.2). Classification (NCBI taxonomy): domain Eukaryota; kingdom Metazoa; phylum Chordata; class Actinopteri; order Cyprinodontiformes; family Rivulidae; genus Kryptolebias; species Kryptolebias marmoratus. The sequence continues at coordinate 23,776,305 of NC_051448.1, read as the reverse complement.
CAGTGTAAGTTGTATAATAGGATATAGTTGTTTTTTTTTTTTTTTTTTTTTTTTTTTGTCATGTGGTTCACACTCCTTACCAGTTGGTGGCTGTAATGCTTACCTAAAGTTTCTTGCCAACCGCCATTAAAACTCAACTAGAAGAAGAAGAAGCCTCCATTTCTCACCAAGTCAGCCCTTTGTTTTTGTTCTTTTAAATAAATAAGTTTTCATTTGAGCTCCCCCTGTGTCTGTCTGCATTTGTGTCCAAATCCTCTAGCTTCCTCACCACAAACCAAACACACAGTGGTACAGCATAATTAGAATGCCAAAACACAGTAATTTCTTAATAAATACAAGGCATACCACAGAGATAGATGTCCCTCACCTCAATTTAAACCTCTTTCATAGCAGGTTTGTTTGAGTAGTTTACAATAAATTTTATTTGCTTGGGCAGCAAAAACATTAAAAAAAAGATTACAGAAGACAAGCCATTTTCTAAACATCACAAATACTAAATAAAGGTCTATCATTCTTTCAAGTAAATATGCAACAGTGAGAAAAGGCACAATAGCACAGTGTGTCATGCTTTGGTAGTTTACTGTAAATTAGCATCAGAGGTCAACTGCTGCCTTTTATGACACAGTTTTTGACTAAAATGTTTTTATGTTGAGAAAATATTGAGTTTTAGCTGTTTTGGTTAAACCTTGAATGACGTTCTGTCTCATACAATATTGTAAGATCTTGAGAGATGTCTTAGTGCTCAGTATGTGTTGAGACTGACTTTCAGCTACTACCACACCAAATTAAGCTCAATATCTGTAAAACTGACTTTGTTAAAGCCATGTTGGCAAAGGTCTCTTAGCTGTGGCAGCCATTTGGAATTGGGTTGACTCCAAAAGTTAATTAGTTGTAGATGTGCACCATTTTATTTAAGGATGAGCAAAAATTTGTTTATACCTTTTGTTAACAAAAAATCAGTGAGCTACAGTGAAACATGGAGGATGGTTGGTTCTGTTCTGGAGCTACTTTGCTGCATCTGACACAGGAGGTCTTGAATATTTGCAGGGTACAATGAAATCTCAAGACTATCAAGGCATTCTGGAGCCAAATGTGCTGCTCAGCGTCAGAAAGCTTGGTCACAGTCAGGTTAGGAGTCCTCCAACAAGGTTAAAAACACCCAAGAATATCTCTGAGCTGTCAGTAGTGGGGGAGACAGAGGCAAACACAGACTCATTCTTTTAAAAAGAAACTAATTTATTAAAATAAATAATAAACAAAACAAAAGGCTGGCGTGACAGCAATAAACAAACAATCAAAATCCAGATCAGATGGGCACGGCACGGCACAGCAACAAGAAACATAAGCGAAAGGAACGGAACCGAATGACCCAGTGAAGAGTGAAGAAACAGAGACCGGTTTTAAAGGCTGAGGGAGAGATGATTATTGGGGGCAGCTGTGGACATGACGAGGAGCAGGTGAGTTGGGCGTGGCAGGTGTAACTGGAAAAATACTGGGGAGGAGTGACTAGTAACAAGGAACCAGAACAACAAACACCAAACAAATAACAGAAACCCCCAAAACACTGACATACATGACAAGAGCAAAACACCGGATTATTCTGAAGTGGCCTTCTGAGTCCTGATCCAAATCCTTTTGGACCTAAAACATGCAGTCTGGAAAAGCAACTCTTTAAATCTAAGACAGCTGGAGCAGTTTGCTCATGAGAAGTGGGCCAAAATAGCTGTGGACAGGTACAAAAGTCTCAGAGAGTTACATGAATAACTTGATTGCAGTGATTGGTTTAATAGGTTTTGCAACAAAATATTAAGTTAAGAGTAAGTAAGTTCTTTCAGCTGCCCCCTTCTTCAGGGGTTGCCACAGTGAGTTAACTTGCATGAATGATTTGGCAATTGTTTTACGTCGTATGCCCTTCTCGCCACAACCTGCAACCTCAGTATTACAAGACCGCTGCACTGACCACCAATCCACCATCCTTTATGTCAAAAGCCAAATTTATGTTTTTATTTTTTTTAACAATTCTGTTGAACCAAAATTCAAAAGCAGTGACAAATTTTTATTTGTTGATTTTTAGTAAATGTGTTCTTATTACTTTTGTCAGTTTTAAGTTTATATATATATATTTTTATATATATGAACAATTTCGAAATTTCATTCAACCTTAAGCAACCTGTCAGAGGTCTGAAGGAAGAAACAAGTTGAAAACATTTTTGCATCCTCACACGTCAAAGCTTCCTCCTTGAAAACACAATACTTCAAGAATTGCTGTCACAGGAAAGAATAAGGTAGAAAAGTTTTTCAACTCAGTCTACAGCGCATCCTCTGGGATGTAACCTAAATGTTTTTATCTGCACTGATCTGCTGCCATGCCTGCCATATCTCTGTCAGTATTGTTGCTCTGAAGACCTCAGGGGGGAACAGAGAAATGTAGTAGACTCAAAATGAGAGCACAAAAAACTGAAGGGTGGTAACCTCTAAACCAGTCTGTTGCAAGATTTATTTTGCTCACATGTGGAAGCATATTTACACAAGCAGCTGAAGATTGTCTGCCTGGATACTACTCTCAAGGGATGCTGGGTTGTGTGCTAGATCATATAACATCTCTGAGGCTATTAAAAGTGCTGGAGGAAACACTGAGTTCTCATTCTTCAATGCTGTAATGTTGAGTCTTTCCTTTCACCCTTCTCTCACCTACTCAAAAAAAATCAGAATTGAGTTTATCTCCTAGTTTTGCATTATTTTAATTCACAGCTTGGAAATATTACTACTCATCTAAAGTTCGACCGATATGATTTTCTCTATGGCTGATGCCCATATGGATTTGATATATCAAAGAGTATATTTACTTCAAAATCTAAATGGTGTACTAGTGAGTAAGCATAGGAATGGCCTATTGACATCTTTTTAAAAAGTGGCAGATTAAATCGATCAGCCAGTTAATCAGTCTATCTCTGCACACATCTATCCATCCATTTTTTTTCATGCAGGGGTGTGGGAAGCTGGCAAGAGGCAGGTTACACTCTAGACAGGTCACCAGTCCATCCAGAGCTACATAAAGCTGAATAGAGTTCTTCCAATGCATGCAAGGAAGAACATGAAAACTCCAAACGGAAAATTCTCAGCTAATTTTGTGAACCTGTAACCTTCTTGCTGTGAGACAACAGTAGTGTCTACTAATTCACGGTGCTGCCTCATTACTGTTCATACTTTATACTAAAATCATTCAAGTGCCAAAATGTCAATTGCTCCCACAAGGTTATCATAATGTGCACAATTAAAATGATCCGCAAAAATGTATTTCACATTTGCAGAATGCTTCTTGCTGCTCACATAGTGCCACTTTAAACAACCCAGATAAGATCACCAGGATTATTTTTGTAGATTGTGTGGCAAAGCTACAAGGACAAAAAGGGTACAAGGGAAAGTAAACACATTTTCATACATAAAGACTTTACAACATAGCTACTTTTTGGCAAAGAAGAAATATCACTCAAAATGTTTTTTGTTTTCTTTTTTTATTCCTTGAGACTTCTAGGTTTTATTAAGCTGAAACTCATTGGTAAATTTTAGGTTTGGGAGCAACCCATTACTATAACTGCTGTGACAACTAAATCAACATCAGACATATTCACAAAAGACTCAGGGCCTTAACAGTAGGAATGTAAAACTGCTCCAAATACGATACTGGACAATTGCTTTTAATTACAGGGCTAGCACTTCAAACTTAATGAATCTTCAAAATAAATACATACTGTACATATTTAAAATAAATTCACCAACCTCAGCAGCACTGTGGGGCATTGAATAACAGCGCAAGCAATAAAGCTTTGTGTTGAAAGCTACTGGTCTGCCAGGTTTAGGCAGTTTTTGTCCCAGTTGCATAATAGCAGGATATATCAGGTTCTGTATTTATTTTTTATGTTTTTTGTCTCCGCTTGTAGTGTTTTCCTGCCGTTTTGGTCTTTATTTTATAGTTCATGTATTTTCTTTGTATCAGTGTCTTCCTCTGTGTTGTTTAGTTCTCTCCTGTCCTGCCCACTCCTGCTTGTTCATAGTTGTCTTTTCATTTCAGTTCATTAGTTGTCTCTTCATATTCCAAGTTTCCCCATCGTTCTTCAATTGGTCATTGTCGGTTTTTGACTGCAGTCAAATTATCTTCTTGTGTCTCTGTGTGCTCTATGTTTTAGTTCCAAGTACTTTTTGCTGCCATATCAGCTTTTTGATTTTGTTTAAATATAATTATTCCTTGAAGTTCATGCCTGCGTTCTGGGACCAAACAACAAAAACAACTATTAAAAGCCTAAATTAATGCTGTGTTCACACTTCAGGCAAATGCAGTGTGAACAATTACAGTTTTTTCTGCCCCTATGCAACACATATCAGACTTTTTGATGGCAGTGTGAATTGGATTAATTCTTTTTTTTTTTCTCATATCCAACCCAGGTCTTTTCAGTATGTGGTACTAAATCTGATGTTTTTCAAAGCGACCACAGTATGAATGTTCATGTTGCATTTCATCTGACTTTCCCACCATTTTTGTTTCCAACTCTGCATCCATGCATGCCTCTGCACAGAGGTAGCAGCCACAGCTTTTAAAAAAGGTAATCGTTAACATTTGGGCTCTTTTTCCTTTTGTCTTTATCTTTTAACATTTTGATGTACAGTTGGCCCTGATTGGACAGCAACTTCAGAATCAATACACACATGTTAACACTTGCAGCATCCATATTTACTTTGAAAAACTACATGTAGAGTGTGACATCATATTTTCTGCACATGGGGTCATTTCAGCAACTGGCGACTGTTCACACTAGATTCTGATGGAGATCACATTTAAAATGTAATGTGAGTGAGCACGCAAAAAGAAATCGTAATTAAGCATTAAGACCTGCAGTATGAACACAGCCTAAAATAATCTTGGGCAAATTTTCTACTGTATTTAAACAAAAAATTTAAAATGCATCATGATTTATTGGCTTTTATTAAAAAATAAAAAATGAAATTATTATTACTTTTGCTGCCTAAATATCACATATTGCTTTATGAGATATTCCAGTCAACTTTAAAATTATGCTTTGTCAAATAGTTATCAATAGTACCTTACCAGCAGTGACATCAGTCACAAAGCGCGGAATATGACGAAAGAGCCACAGTAACACAGTTAGTGTAATAACATAAACAACATACATATTACTACGCAAATGTATGCAATGAGCATATGCAGATGGGTTTTGAATTGATCAGCACATCTAGTCAGTCAAAAGTTTACTTAACTCCAGGCACACTGATACATTCAGCAGCCTCGGCACCATCGACATGTACACTGTCTACCAATCCCCAAAGCACACATACATTCAGAATATAACTCTTCTCGAAGCCAAGAAGACAAAAAAACCCCACTAAAAACACTCTTGTTAGTAGGGAGGGTCTAGGTCATGTACAGCTATGTAGAATTTGGAAAGTCACTCCACACTCACCTGTGTATGCTGAAAAAAGACATATGGAGCTGAAATTTAGCAAGGCAGTAGCTGAGACAGAGACCTATTGCATACTGAGTGCAAAGTTAAAATATCAAGATGGCCGCCAAAGCTAGCGGGGTAAGAAATTCAGACTGAAACTTGTGCGTGCTCTAACATGGCAACCGTTTAACGTAGAAAAGTCAGACATCACAGCTAGAACCCTCATGGGTCAGGGAGCCATGCTAAGGAGTTCGAGGTCAAAAGGTCAAGGTCACAACAGCCCGTGAGCTCCAACTCTACAACCGTGTACAGTAGAACGGTCAAACGTCATAGATGGACTCCTCACATGTCAAGGACCAGCCCTTTATGATGCTTGTCTTCAACTGGCAATGTCAGCCATTTTGTAATTGTCAAAATTTCTTTCAGCTTTAGCTCAGTCATTTTTAGACATATGGAGCTGAAATTTGATATGGTAGTAGCAGAGACCAAGTTGCTTTTCATACTGACTGCTTTAAAAAATTCAAAATGGCTGCCACAGCTAACAAGTTGAAATTTGGGACCAAAATTTGCGCGTGCTTTGACTCTGCAACCGTTTACAGCAGAAAGGTCAAAATTCGCAGGTGGGCTCCTCATGTGTCAAGGATCAGCCCTTTATGATGCTTTTCGACAACTGCCAATGTCGGCCATTTTGTAATCATCAAACTTTCTTTCAGCTATAGCTCAGTCATTTTTAGACATATGGAGCTGAAATTTGATAAGGTAAAAGCTGAGACAGAGTCCTATTGCATACTGAGTGCAAAGTTAAAATATCAAGATGGCCGCCAAAGCTAGTGGTGTAAAAATTTCAGAGCAAAATTGTGCGTGCTCTAACTCTACAATCATGTAACGTAGGAAGGTCAAACATCACAGCTAGAACCCTCATGGGTCAGGGATCCATGCAAGTAGTTCAAGGTCACAAGGTCAAAGGTCAAGGTCACACAGCCTGTGAGCTTTAACTCTGCAACCGTTTACAGTACAAAGGTCAAACTTCAGAGGTGGACTCCTCTCGTGTATAGAACCAGCCCTTTATGATTCCTGTCTGCAACTGATCAGCTCTTGGAGCCAACTTGGTTCAGCACGGACGCACACCGTGGCAGGTCCCGTCAAAGTTTCTCCAGGAACTTTCTAGTTATTATTGTTATTTTGCGTAATTTTAGGTGATATTGTGAAATTTTGCATGATCTTTAACCCTTGAAGTATGTATTGAATAATATGTTCAATACTGCCACATCATATTTTAACTTAATATCTGTAAAGTTGGCTGAGTTATAACCATTTTTGTGTTGGATAAGGTCCATTAACTGTGGCAACAATCTTGAATTGGATTGATTCCTAAGGTTATTGCTTGTAGATGTACATGCAACAATTAATTTCACCACAGCTTGTCTTTCATCTCTTGGTATTTCTGCAGCTTCTTGTGCTCTTTCTTCCTGATGTTACAGTTGCTTGGGACTGCTACATCTGTCACCACTGCTTTCTTCTGTATCTTGCTGACCACCACAGTGTCCATTAGCTGTGTGTCAGTGTGGATCTGGAAGTCCCACAGTATCTTGTTCCTGCACACTATTCCAGCCACTTGCTTATGGCATTCCATGTATGTTGTCAAGGACGGTGGGGGGCGAGAGGAACCCAGAGCGCAGGCTCACTACTTAAAAACTAACAATACAAAAGGCTGACGTGGCAGCAAAAGGCAAACTATAACAAAAATACAGGATGGCAAAACAAGGTGAGGGGAGAAGGAACGAGACACTGAACAAGAATCAAACAACAACCATGGACGTACCTGGGACAACAAACAACGAACCGACAGGGAGGTGGAGAAGAAGACCAGATTTTAAAGCAGAGGGAAATCAGGAGAAGTGGGCACAGGTGAGTAACGAGGATTGAAGACAGGTGGAGATGGGCGTGACAGGAAAGCAGGAGCAGACTGAGGGCAAGTGGGTAATAACAAACAAAGACAAGAACAAAACCAAAACCCAGAAGATAAATACCAAAACATTCCTAAACACAAGACAAAGCAAAAACCAAAAACAAGACTCATGAACTCATTACATATGTGTACCCTTTGCCTGTATGCATCTTTCGTCCTGAATCCTGCATATTGTTTTTTTTTTCTTTTTGCTGTTGTTGTTGTTTTTGTGTTATATATTTTTGTGTTATATATTATATATTCCATTCCATCCTCTTCCACTTATCCGGGGTCGGGTCGCGGTGGTAGCAGCCTAAGCAGGGAGACCCAGACTTCCCTCTCCCCAGCCACTCGGGCCAGCTCCTCCAGGGGAATCCCAAGGCGTTCCCAGGCCAGCCGAGAAACACAGTCCCTCCAGTGTGTCCTGGGTCTTCCCCTGGGCCTCCTCCCGGTGGGACATGCCCGGAATATCTCACCAGGGAGGCGTCCAGGAGGCATCCTCACCAGATGCCCGAGCCACCTCAACTGGCCCCTTCTCGATGTGGAGAAGCAGAGGCTCTACTCTGAGTCCCTCCCGGATGACCTAGCTTCTCACCCTATTTCTAAGGGAGAGCCCAGACACCCTGCGGAGGAAACTCATTTCAGCCGCTTGTATTCACGATCTCGTTCTTTCGGTCACTACCCAAAGCTCGTGACCATAGATGAGGGTAGGAACGTAGATCGACCGGTAAATCGAGATCTTCGCTTTTTGACTCAGCTCTCTCTTCACCACGACAGATTGGTACAGCGCCCGCTTCACTGCAGACGCTGCACCAATCCTCCTGTCGATCTCCCGCTCCATTTTTCCCTCATTCGTGAACAAGACCCCGAGATACTTAAACTCCTCCACTTGGGGCAGGACATCTTCCCCGACCTGGAGAAGGCACTCTACCCTTTTCCGGCTCAAGACCATGGCCTCGGATTTGGAGGCACTGATCCTCACCCCGGCCATTTCCCACTCGGCTGTGAACCGCTCCAGCGAGAGCTGTAGATCACGGTCTGATGAAGCCAATAGGACCACATCATCTGCAAAAAGCAGAGATGCTATCCTAAGGCCACCAAAACGGATCCCCTCAACACCTTGGCTACGCCTAGAAATTCTGTCCATAAACGTTATGAACAGAATCGGTGACAAAGGGCAACCTTGGCGGAGTCCAACTCTCACCGGAAATGAGTCCGACTTACTGCCGGCAATGCAGTTCTGACACGGTCATATAGGGACCTAACAGCCCGCATCAAAGGGCCTGGTACCCCATACTCCCGGAGTACCCCCCACAAGACTACCCGAGGGACACGGTCGAACGCCTTCTCCAAGTCCACAAAACACATGTAGACTGGTTGGGCGTACTCCCATGCACCCTCAAGGACCCTGCTGAGGGTATAGAGCTGGTCCAGTGTTCCACGACCAGGACGAAAACCATACTGCTCTTCCTGAATCCGAGGTTCGACTATCAGACGGACCCTCCTCTCCAGATCCCCCGAATAGACCTTACCAGGGAGACTTAAGAGTGTGATCCCTCTGTAGTTGGAACACACCCCCCGGTCCCCTTTTTTGAATAAGGGGACCACCACCCCGGTCTGCCAATCCAGAGGAACTGCCCCTGATGTCCACGCAATAATGCAGAGTCGCGTTAACCAACACAACCCTACAACATCCAGAGCCTTAAGGAACTCCGGACGAATCTCATCCACCTCCAGAGCCTTGCCACTGAGGAGTTTTTTAACCACCTCAGTGACGTCAGCACCGGAGATTGGAGAGCCCGACCCAAAGCTCCCAGGCTCCGCCTCCCCAATGGAAGACGTGCTGGTAGGATTAAGGAGGTCTTCGAAGTATTGGGCCCACCGACCCACCAACCCACAACGGACCCACAATGGACCCACAACGGACCCACAACGTCCCGAGTCAAGGTCAGAAGCACACCACCCTCACTATAAACAGTGTACTAGCACTATAAACTCCTCCCATGACAGAGTTTTTGCCTCAGCGACCACCCGAGCTGCATGCCGCTTGGACTGCCGGTACCCGTCAGCTGCTTCCGGAGTCCCACATGCCAAAAACGCCTGATAGGACTCCTTCTTCAGCCTGACATCATCCCTCACCGCCGGCGTCCACCAGCGGGTTCGAGGGTTGCCGCCACAACAGGCACCAACCACCTTGCGGCCACAGCTCCGATAAGCCACCTCAACAATGGAGGCACGGAACATGGCCCACTCGGACTCAATGTCCCCAGCCTCCTCTGGAACATGTTCGAAGTTCTCCCGGAGGTGGCAGTTAAAGCTCCGTCTAACAGGAGGCTCCGCCAGGCATTCCCAACAGACCCTCACAATACGTTTGGGCCTGCCAGGTCTGACCGGCATCCTCCCCCACCATCGGAGCCAACTCACCACCAGGTAGTGGTCAGTTGACAGCTCCGCCCCTCTCTTC
>NC_051448.1:23757850-23765951 GCF_001649575.2 Kryptolebias marmoratus | reverse complement strand
AACCAAATATATTATATCATTATTATATATTATATATTATTCTGATGAAGGAAGTGATTTTTATGGTTTTAGAAAAGTTTTCGTTGTGGATATAAATTGTTCCAATGCTATGCTAAGCATAACTTTTAAGTTTCCACTTCAAAGAATGTTATCCGTTTATGATATTTAACATTAACACAGACCGCTGTAGTTTTCGGTTTGTAAACATGATGGTTGCAGTTTTTGACGGGTAGCACCGACAGTTAGACATAGCTATCTAGCCGTGCTACGGTAGGTAAATCTGACCAAGCAGATTGTCAGAACCCTGGCCACCAGGCGCTCGCCAACGTGCCCCACCTCCAGGCCTGGCTCCAGAGTGGGACCCCGGTGACCCGTGTCCGGGCGAGGGAACACTGTGTCCAATATTTTGACTCGTCAAAAGGGGTCTTTGGGCTGCACTTTGTCGGGCCCCTCACCTAGAACCTGTCTGCCTTGGGTGACCCTACTAGGGGCATTAAGCCCCTGACAGCATAGCTGCTAGGATCATTGGGACACTCAAACCCCTCCACCACGATAAGGTGGCAGCCCAGGGAGGGGTGTATATATATATATATATATATATATATATATATATATATATATATATATGTCAATGTATATATTTTAAACTTTAGCATCAACTGTTGGAGTCCTTCTTATTAAAGATGGCCACCACTGCTAATCAACATTAGCCAACACAAAAATGTCTATAATTCAATCAGTTTTACAGTTAAAATAGCTAAAATTTCATGTGGTATTATCCGAGTCATTCATAACTCATACTTTGAATGCTAATACACTGCCTGGACAAAAAAATTTTGCCACCAAATAAAAAAGGTTACACACTCAAATGTTTCGTTGGACTGCCTTCAGCTTTGATTACGACACACATTCACTTTGGCATTGTTTCAATAAGCTTCTGAAATATCATAAGATTTATTTTCATCCAGTGTTGCATTAATTTTTCACCAAGATCTTGCATTGATGATGGTAGACACTGACCACTGCGCAAAGCCTTCTCCAGCACATCCCAAAGATTCTCAATGGGGTCAAGGTCTGGACTCTTTGGTGGCCGATCCATCTGTGAAAATAATGTCTCATGCTCCCTGAACCCGAGGCCGGCTATACGCTGGGGCAAAAGGGGGCAATGCCCCCTCAAACAAATGTCTTGCCCCCTCAAAACAAACCTGCCAGAAATAACTGAACATCTCACCAACATTCTGCTGCGCATCGCGCTGAGCAGCAGGCTTCGGTCTTCTTCCGTTTGCTGACAGCGGAGAGCCGAACTCCGCCCCCTTTCCCTCCCCTCTCCTTCCCGTCCCCTAGCTAGTAAATGACCAATCAGCGATCAGTATCAAACTTAGGCTACAGGTTGCCTGACTAGCTCGCGGTGTCAGATTTCTCTCTCACAAAGAAAAAGCTGAAGCGGTAAACTTTAAGGAAACAGAGAAGCTCCATGGAAAATGTTATAGCGGTTCATGTTGTGTGAGACACTTTATAAATAGTTAACTATAAAAAAATATACAGCATTTATTTTGTTAACTAAACCGGGCAATACGTTGCTGTTCATTTCCAAATGTTAGCCTGTAAGTCTGGAAGCGTTTCTCAATCACAGAAGCACAGACAGACGTGTGTGACCAGTGCACAACACAAACTGAGGAAAAATTTCTAACCAAAAGAAAAAACATTCACCCCACCCCCCAAAAAAACAAAAACAAAACAACGTGTTGTTTATCTGTAATGTGTTATGATTCTGTCTGAGAACATTTTTGGAGTTTTTTTTTTTTGTTGTTGTGTTCTTTCATTACTTTAACTTCTGTGTGGTTATTGTTATTAGGTTCAAAAAAGCTTAACATGCATAATTGCCATCCAAAAAGACAAATGTTATGTTGATTGTTCAATCTTAGATGAAGAATATCTTCATTTTCTTTCTTATTATTTGTTATTACTTTCTGTTTCCCCCCTGAGGGATTGCCACCTTATTGTGGTCAGGGGGTTTGTGTCTCAGCGACCAGCAGGAGTGTTGCTTCAGGTGGGACACCCAGCTGGGCAGATGTTAGGGTAGAGGCCTGACAAAGCGCAATCCATTTTTGTGGAGTTGGACAGTTTGATTTATGTCATTTGTTTTTTCATTTTTAATTTTATTCACTTGCTGAACCTAAACCTGACCAACTGCATCAACCCCGGATCATAGCACTGCCCCCACAAGCTTGTACAGAAGGCACTAGGCATGATGATCTTCTACCATTGCTCCTTCATACATTTGCAGACTATACCATCCAACTTAATATTCTTAACCACCAACCTCAAGGCTGGCTGATTAACAAAAAGTAAAACCCAGGTATTATCCTGTTGTGTTTTGTTAACTTCACAATAACCCCAAATCAACATACCATAGGCTCTGAAAATCACACTTTTTAGAAATATGGACTTTCCCTTTCCTTTTCAACTCTTACAGTATTCCAACTTGAATTATTTTGAACAACATTTTCTTTCTACCCCTCCGTATTCCAATTATAGTCCTGTCCCTAAAACCTGTTTTTGTATTCCCTGCTTAATAAAAATCCCACACACTCCTCCACTTCCCTCTCCCTTCTTATACTATCATATCCATCCATCTATTTTCTTTACCCACTTCTCCATTTTGGGTCATGGGGAGCTGGTGCCTATCCCCAGCAGTCACTGTGCGAGAGGCAGGGGACACCCTGGACAGGTTGCAAGTTCATTGCAGAGCCACATATAGACAAACGAGACAAACAACCATTCAAACACTCACTCACACCTAGGGACAATTTTAGAGTCATCAATTAACCTAACATGCATGTTTTTGGTCTGTGGGAGGAAACTGGAGTACCCGGAGTAAACCCACATGTTCACAGGTAGAACATGCAAACTCCACCCAGAAGGGCACAGGCCAGGAAGCAATCCTGCAACACTCTTGCTGGGAGGCAACAGCTCTAACCACTAGGCCGCTGTGTCACCCTACTATCATATCCTTTTATAACAAAATCTAAATTAGGTTTTAACCATGTTTCCTGTATACGTATACTTTCTGGTTTTTCTTCAAGGTCGTCTAAGTATTTTTCAAATTCCTGTCCATTTGAAATGAAACTCCTTGAATTCCACTAATATTATCATATTTTTTTATCAGCAGAGATTCCTGCTTTCCCATCGGATTCCAATCTTTTATTAATGTCCTTCCAAGATCCCTCTTTAAATCCCAGAAACATTTCAGCTTCTTTTACAATTATTTTAATCTTTTCTGTTTTGTGTTTAACTTGATCTGTGCAAATAATAACATACGCTATGAATAATATAATTTTTCCTACATCCAAGATATTGTTTTCTTCTGAGTCTCTATCCTTTTGCTGTTGATTTTGTTTTTCCCTTCCACCTGTATCTTTAGTCCTTTGCCCTTGAACGCATTGCCTCAGCATAACTTACATTCTTTTGTCATTTTTATCTGCTGGATTTCTTTTGCTCTCTTCTTAACCTCACATCCCCCATATGTTACTCTATGTTGTCCACTGCAATTACAGCATTTTTCTTGTATATAACCATTACATTCTTTAATTCTATGATCTCCTCCACACTTTCAGCATCTTTGTTTTCCTTTACATACAGCAGCTATATGTCCATATCTCTTGCACTTGTAACAGCAAAATGGTGGCGGGACGAAAGGCCTCACTGGGAAACTCAGGAAACCCATTTTGATTTTTTGCGGTCCTTTCAGCCACCATTTTCACAAAGTTTGACCTTCGGAACACATATCATCTGGTGAGGATAAGGGAGGGGGATGAGTGGAAGACTGCATTCAAGACCTCTCTCAGGCACTTTGAATACCTTGTGATGCCTTTCAGACTCACCAGTGCCTCAGCAGTCTTCCAATCCCTTATCAATGATGTTCTAAGAGACTTTTTGAACATTTTTGTATTTGTATACCTGGACGATATCCTGATCTATTCACAGAACCCCACACAGCACCGGCCTGAGATAGTAGACAGTAGACGCCTCAGATTCAGGTGTAGGAGCCATTCTCTCCCAAAGGTCTTCCTCAGATAACAAGATTCACCCATGTGCTTTTTTTCTCTCGATGCTATCCCCAGCTGAGAGAAATTATGATGTTGGCAATAGGGAGCTACTAGCCATCAAGTTGGCCCTAGAGGAATGGCGGTACTGGCTTGAGGGCACCGAGACTCCTTTTCTGATCTGGACAGACCATAAAAACCTTGCCTACCTGCAGACCGCCAATAGGATCAACCCCCGCCAGGCCAGGTGGTCACTGTTTTTTGGAAGATTTTTCTATCACCTACAGACCCGGCTCCAAGAACGTCAAGCCTGATGCCCTATCCCGACTGTGGTCCGACTGAGAACCCCTCAACAAGGAGGAACCCATAATCCCACCTGCCATGTTTATCAGCTCCCTCATCTGGGCTATCGAAAGGGAGATCTCGGAGACTCAGCAGACGGAACCGGACCCAGGCAGAGGGCCCCCGGGTAAGACATACATACCTGAATCTGTCAAAGCAAGGGTTTTGGACTGGGTCCACTCGAGCCAGTTTTCATGCCACCCTGGCATGAACTGCATGCTAAACCTAACTACCAGGTATTTTTGGTGGCCCTCTCTGTTTACAGACGTTAAGGAGTTTGTGGCAGTCTGTCCCACGTGTGCCCGATTCAAGAGCAGTAATCGACCCCCTGCAGGCCTCTTACAGCCACTGCCAGTCCCCAGCCGTCCGTGGTCACATGTAGCCTTGGACTTCGTCACGGGCCTCCCCCCATCCCAAGGTAATACAGTCATTCTCACCGTTATCAACAGCTTTCCAAATCCGACACTTTATTCCCCTGCCCAAGCTCCCATCAGCCTTTGAGACTGCACAATTGATGATTCAATATGTTTTCCGCATTCATGGCATCCCAGTGGACATAGTATCCAACCAAGGACCCCAGTTTGCTTCCCAAGTGTGGAAGTCCTTCTGCAATGCCCTCGGAGCCAAGGTGAGTCTCACATCCAGGTACCATCCGCAGTCCAATGGTCAGACGGAGCGCTACAATCAGGAGCTGGAGGCAGCCCTCAGCTGTTTGGCCAGCGATAACCCATCCACCTGGAGCAAACAACTTACGTGGATTGAGTACGCCCACAACGCCCATGTCTCATCTGCTACAGGCCTGTCTCCTTTCAAAGCCTCCTTGGGTTACAACCCCCTGTTTTTTGCCAGATTTGAGTCGAAGATTTCTGTTCCATCGATCCAGTCCCACTTGCGCAGGTGCCGTAGGATCTGGAGGCAAGCTAAGCGAGCACTCATGAGGACCACTGAACAGAACAAGAGGAGTGCAGATCCCCATTGCTCCTCGACCACCGCTTACCAAGTCGGAGACAGAGTCTGGTTATCCACCACGGACATTCAACTGAAGAACACCTCCACAAAACTGGCCCCCCGATTCATTGGTCCTTTCCCAGTTGAATGTCTCATCAATCCCACATCTGTCCGTCTCACACTTCCGGCCACTATGCACATACACCCTACCTTCCATGTGTCCCAGCTGAAACCAGTGGTTGAAAGTCCACTCAGCCCATCTACTGTCCTCCCCCCTCCCGCCCGTCTGATTGACAACCATCCTGCATTTACAGTCAACCGCATCCTGGACATCAGACGATGGGGCAGAGGTTTTCAATACCTTGTTGACTGGGAAGGTTACGGACCGGAGGAATGATCATGGGTCACCAGGTCCTTTATTCTAGATGCCACTTTGGGAGGCGTCCCAGATCGCCTGGAGGCGATCATTGAGGGGGAGGTACTGTGAGGGTTTTGTCCACACCCTTTTGGCTGTTCCAATAACTCTCCCTCCTCAGCTGTAGCTGATTCACCTGATGAGTAGCACCCGCATTTAAGCCTCTGGCTGGATTCAGATCTTCGCTGGAGCATCACGCCTTATAAGTCGTGTTTTTGACACACTGAATCTACCCATCTCCTTGGACCGATCCGCAGCACTTACCTGGTGAACCTAACTGTTTCCGGTCCTCTGGATGCACCTTTGCCTGGACTGCCTCTGTTCCCTCATACCTCGTCGCTGCACTCCTCCATGCCTCAAACCTGTAAGTGTTAGGATCTGGGTTTTTGTATTTTGTCTTCATGTTTCAGTTTGAGGTTATTGTTTGTATTATTTAGTTGTCCTCTTCCCTGTGCCTCAGCCACCCTTCACTTCTCCTCAGTTACTCTCTCTCTCTCTTCCCTGTTCTCACCCATCTACACCTGCCTCTAGCTCCGTAATCATCTCACCTGTGCCCACTTCCACTAATCACCCTCTGCTTTTAAAACCCAGTCACTTTCCACATTTCCTTGCTGGTTCCTTGTCATACTCGTGCCTCCTAGATCTGCTGCCCTTTTGTTGTTCGTGTCTCGTTGTTACCCATGCAATGTTTGGTTGTCATCTGTTCTCAGGTCAGTTCATGTTTTGTTTAAGTTAGTTAATGTTTTTGAGTTTAGGTTTTGTTTGCTGCCACGTCAGCTCTTTGTTTTTGGATCTTGATTATTTATTTAATAAATTAGTTTAGTTCTCCATCATGAGTCTGCATACTGGGTTCGTCTCCTTCCACCTCAGTCTCGACAGTAAGACAAAGAACAATCAATTCTGTAATCCTGCAAACTCTTCAAAGACATCCTGTACCCAAGACTCGTCTTGTTCTTCCTCGCCTTTTCAGATCTCCGTGGTTGACCCCTTCCCTGTCTGATAAACTTTATGCCCCTGTAAATAAAACCACTTACCGTTTAGTCTGCCTCTGTGTCTGGTTTTCAGTTCCACTCTTCTGACATATCCTGGTTTATGTCATGTTCTTTTTCATTCCTTAACTTCAAAATTATTTTATATTCCCCCATTTCTATCTTATGTCTCAACTCTTTCCTCTTCAGAACTACTGCCATCTAATTTTCGTTTATTTTTCTGGCTGTCAAACACTCTTCCTTCTTCCATCATGCCTCTTCCACGTCCTCGACCTCTCCTCTTTACTGTCGTCCATTTATCCAAATCCATATCATCCTCATTATTCCCTGCCTGCATATTCATTTTGAGCCATTCACACACCAGCTTATGCTAAACCAACCATTAGCAGAATTAACTCTCTCTTTGTTACACTCATTACTCAAGTCACAGTTTCCTTTGTTTTTCTTGCGGTTACTGGCATCCTCTGTAACCCCCTAAGGCAAACCCAAAGCTGTTCGAGAGCAAGAGCAACACTTCTTCTTTCATACAGTTCAGTTGTCAAGCTGTCTGACAAACTGTCCTCTTCCGCAGTCCAACTCTCAACTCCACCAACTATCCGTTCCGGCCTATCTCGGTGACGGCAGGGAAAAATGCAACAAAATCCAGCAGCGGATCCCGCGCAGGCGCAGCCAGTCTCTCCCTCTTCATCGGCTCCAGCACAGATCTCCAGCATCCAGCTCACCACTCCCTTCTTCGTCTGTCCCTCAGTAGTCACTTTGCGCTTTTGCACAGCCCGTAGGTGCACTTTTCCAGCCGTTCTCCCAAAGTTGCCGTAAACTCCACAGAGTCTTCCCGTCGTCTCCTTTCTGTTTCCTCTTTCCTCCCGATACATCTCGCCCCTCCGACAATCAAATTTCTGGTAAAGCGTAATCACCCAATAGCAACAGACTTCAAGGCAGGACAACCAAAGAAAATATACACAGCAATATAGTCTTACTCGCCTCGTGTTAAAAATACAACATGTCGTTCCTTCTTAAAGTGACAGACACAATATTTTAACAGACAATTTTTTTACTTTGACTGTTTATTTTCTCTCTATTTTAATGAACTTTTGTTTATTAATTCTGTTTCTTGCCAAAAGACATGGAGATTATGATATGCTATTTTAATGCTATTTTAAATCTCATACATTAAATTTGTTATTTTCCAAAACAACAATAATATATTTATTCTTGGGAACCCAGGGGGTTATATATATATATATATATATATATATATATATATATATATATATACCAGTCAGCATCAGTGATCCTGGAGATGCTTGGCTATAAGAGCAACCATGAGATTCGATACCCACCATGGAAAAGACGGTTAGAGG
>NC_051448.1:23748754-23757750 GCF_001649575.2 Kryptolebias marmoratus | reverse complement strand
TGAAATGTGCTATACAAATAAAATTTGATTGATTGATTGATTGATAGCATTGTGATCTGATGCTGTCAAACTGCTGTGGAGCCCCATTTGTTCACGTCCACTGAGAAAACAGTGACACTTAGGCCTGTCGCGATAAACGATAAATCAATTAATCGCACGATAAATTAAAATGAGGTTGATAATTGTCATTTATCTGCATTATCATTCCTTCATGTCTCTCTCTCTTCTTACTGAAGACACTAGAGGACAAAAGGCTCAGCTCCAGTTCTCTTCACTGACCCCTCCCTTTCTCTTAGCGTAAAGGGGGCGGGAACTATCGCATCAGGTAGCCAGCCAAGGCGCATAGGCTTGTACCTCTGCAGCATTAGAGCCCCATGAGAAGTTAGCAAGCTAAAGAAACGCTGTTTGACACTGGAGGAGAAAAAAGAAATGGGATTGGTTTCAAGATTGAACGTAACATCAACAGTGTGGGAGCACTTCGGATTCAAACCAAATGACTGCGGTGTACCGCGGAACCTTTGCAAGCCGGTATGTCGCGTTTGTGCTTTTATCTACGTGTGCTTTTGTTTGTTTGTTTCCAAAACTGACAGTTTTGCCCGTCTTCTCTATGTAAAACTAATAAATATTATTTTTTGAAGGGCAGTTTAGTTTACAGACGTAATAATCCCTACTGTTTTGGTTGAATGTAGATTTTATTTTCATTTTATTTTTTTTTTAGTTTTTATTCAAGTGCATTTTTTGTTAACAGAGACTGAGAGTCAATTTTATTTTTGTTTTTGGTGGTTTTGTTTATTTTGTGTTCCAGTTCCAGTGTTAAGTGATCTTTTGAAATTAAAGTTTATTAATCTTTGAGAGGATGTCCTTGCACTGTTACGTTATTATCAAAACATTAGTTTAAAATGGTCTCCAAACGATATTATTAATGCAATAATTTCTGAGACAATTAATCGTCAAGCAAAATTTGTTATTGTGACAGACCTAGTGACACTTTTACTAAAAAAGTTACACTTAAACAATCTATCGTGGTGATCCACTATGGTAGTGGACTGTTTTCATGTTGGTTCATTTTATTGATGGAAAACTAACAGACTGACACTCTTTTTCTGAAAGGTTTCTGGGCTGTGAGTTTCCTGTCAGGATACGATAGAGGCTGGTGGAGGAGAGATGAGGAAAGAGTGGGTCGTTTTGGTTCAATCATTTTGCGTGTTGGCTAGTTTTAAGCATTTGCTTCTTAAAACAATAACAAAACTGGTCATTACAACTGAACATTACAATTACTGTTCAGTAAGTTTCAAACACACTTAAAGCAGCTAACCAGGATGGCCTTGAACTGATGTATCATGTAGCTTTTAGCTCTGTCTGCTGCATCCTTTAAAAATACCATTCAGCTTTAACCTTCATGATGAACAGCTTTATCAATCTTACCACAATGTGGTATGCTGATGTGTTTCTATTTTTCTGCTGTTTCCTACATAAAAATGTGAGTTTTGCATAAAAACAAGAAATGTTGGTTTTTTTTATTATTATTGCTATTGCTTCTAGATGATGAGACAACAGCACAATGAAAATCTCGTCATAGATGATTGTAGGTAACCCTCCCAGTTACTGATGACTGATAGATGTAAAATCTCAATACCAGCCTATTGCTGCAATCTGACTGCAGTGTTCCTAAATTTGGGTCTTTCTTTTATTTTTATTTGTCTAAGAAATTTGGAAAAACTAGTTTGTCAGTGGCAGGAGGAACTGGAAATGCTCCTCAGAAGGCGTGAAAACCGAAAGGAGAAAAGTGAGCGTAACGCCAAATTTTTAAACACCGATCTCACTCAATCAGTTCATCCTCAGAGTATAAATTGGGGATCAATCAGAGCTACTACCACACCAAATTTTTATAACCATTTTGTGTTTGCTATAATTGCTTTACTGCAGCCATTTTGCATCAACCATCTGGATTAACAAAAGTTAATCAGTTGTAAATATATATTCAGTGATTACTTTCTGATAGTTACATTAAGTTCCATTCTATATTTTACTAATGGTACAGAAAAATGAACACACGCATATAAACACACACAGACATTTGCCCCGCCTCTGGTGGCAGGCAATAATGATGCACAAATGTAGAAAAAAAATAATAAACTTAGCTGAGACTGTAATTATTCTCTAAAAGAAATTATATTATGTTTAAGGTATTTCAGTCCTTAAAAAAGTCTTTATTTTAATAAGTAAAACTGTAAAAAAAAAAACAAAAAACCTCAAACTGTAAAACAAGTCCAAACAATCTGAAGAGACCTGGCTGCAGAACTTTCTGCTGTATCTGCAGAACTGCAGCTGCTGAAGAATCATGTAAGCCGCCGGCTGCAATCTAAGCTGCTGAATCAGCCTCTGCTGATTTCATTGCACGCAGGCAAACAGTGGAAGGATAAGAGCTGAGGGCAGCTGCTTTACTGGGGTTTGTTCAAAATGATAGCATTAATTATTATTTGCTGCTAGAAGAAAAGAAAAGTTTGTCAAAAATCTTTTTTTGCTAATGTTGCTCAATGTCCAAACAAAAGATTAAAAAACGTACCATTGATTAGTGTACTCTGCTCCTACCCTTTTAGGTACAGCTGGATCGACAAGCTAATGTACCTTTTTAGGTATATTTCTATACCTTGATGTTTTACTTTGTATGGCAAAGACTTTTGTCCATTAATCATTGTGAGCCTCTTTTCCCCACTCTAACGGTACTTGCAGAGATGCTTGATGGCTGTTTCACATTATATTTATTATAATTTTTCACCTTAGGGAGATGTTATTCAGATCTGTCTTATTTTGCATCAAGTCAAGGACAAATCACCTGAAGAAAACACTCCACAACCTTTTTGTGGGGTTTTGTTGTTGTTTTGTGATATTTTTTTAATCCAAGGGAGACAGTTTTCTGGAGTTTATAAAAACTTATTTTTCTCATTTTGAATGGGGCAGATTGTTTTCTCTGCTTGATGCGTTCCAATTATTTGACCCTTGTCAAACACACTGACATCTTTTCCATGACCACGGGATGTATCTTTTGTCATGGTTGTTAAGAAATGAGAAGCAACTCATTGCACCAGTTGGGGTTAAATAACTTGTTTAGCTGAAACATAATCGTCCACTCCACTCAGTAATTATCCAATAGGAGGCTCGTACCTATTTGCTTAGTTAAATCTAGGTGGCAACTTTTTTTTTTTAACCAGGCAGTGTATATCTCATGATGTCTCATGAAACTAAAGTCATTTACAAGGTTTGTCCAAAGTGCTTAAAATGCCATCATTTCTCAACATAAAAGCATAGTCTAAAACTTTGGAATCAAAGTTAGTGGGTGATTTGCAATCCACAGAGGAATGCAACGCCTTTAGAATTGACATAGTTAAAGCTGTTCCTACGAGAAGTGAAATAGATCTGTCATCACTCTAGTTCTCGGGGGGATTTAGTGAGTTTTCTCTGCACTTGGCAGACAAGTTGAACTTCTGCGCCTTCTCCTGACTTGGTTTTGCTGACTTGGCGTTCAGTTGTTTGTGTTAGTAAGGTTTACTGTGGTGTGGGCCTCTAGCTGATGATCACTATTTGTCAACACAGCCAAGCCTTACTTATTAATGAGTTCTTCTTGCTTTATTAAATTCAGTGTCACATCTCTACTATTAAAAAAACGCTACTGGACTTCTATTCTGTAAAACATTTTGCTTCCCATCCAGGGATTTTTCTCAATTCAAAACTGGACAGTGTGGAGTTCCGAGCTGTAAACTGCATGAGATTCTCCTTTATGCAGCTAAATTGACTGCAGATTAATTTCACTCCCCTTCCACTGCAGAGATTTTAGGGTCTTTGTCTGAGAAATGTTTTGGTCACAGGCATGAAAGACTGAATTTTCTTATCTCTCCACAATAAATACTTGTTGTGCAACTAATCACTGCCACTGCCTTGCAATTAGAAACAACCTGGCTTCTTCAACACTTCTGAATACCAGGAAAAATAACCACATTATTGAGTGACAGCACCACATATAAAACACTGAAGAGGGATCCAACCAGCAACTACAAAAAGGTCACTGACTACTTGCAAAAACTTAAAAAGGACAAAACAATCAATCCATTTTACCACTTCATATTTATATGGACTTCCCAGAATACACAAAGAAGGAACACAACTAAGACCCACTGTCAGTAGCATGAAGCTAGTGACATATAATTTTGCAAATCATCTTGCCAGTATTTTAGCTCCTTTTGTAGGAAACACACCACATGACATAGAGAACTTCATGGATTTTGCAAACAAAGTTTAACACTTAAAGCTGGCTTCAGGTAACCCTTGAATCATTTGACATCACATCACTTTTTACTGAAAACTGTCAAAAAATAATTAATACATGATAATGACCTAAACATCAGGACTAATTTCACCCTGAACCAGATCTGCACCCTTCTGGACCTCTGTCTTTTTGCCACTTTTTCAGATATAATGACAGTTTTTACAGCCAGAAGCATGGTTGTACCATGGGATCTCTAGTGTCACTGATTGAGGCCAATCTTTACATCAAGGAAGTTAGAAGAGAGCCCTGAACTCCTTTGAGGGAACAACACAGCCACTAGTTCAGATATGTGGATGGCACCTGGGCCAAAATCCAAGCTAAGGCAGTAGAGGCTTTCACCAGACACATCCACTCTGTTGACAAGAACATCAAGTTCACCAGAGAGGAAGCAAACAACAACAAGCTGCCTTTTTTAACTGTTTGGTGCACATGGAAGAGAGGACAGCCTAAACATTGAGATCTACAGAAAACCAACCCATACAGGTCAGTACCCTCTGTTTACCTCTCACTACCCACTGGAACACAAACTTCTGTCATCAGAATTCTACACCATCTGGCTGAACATGTCGCTACAAGGACAGAAGGAAAGGAAAAAAAAAAAAAAACCACAAAAAAAGCTCCAAACCTGTGGTTATCAAAACTGGGCTTTTTGTCAAATCAGTGAAGAAATCTAGAAAACAAAACAGAACAAGGAGGAAGAAGAACAAAAACAAACACATTTTCATCACACATGTTGCTGTAGTGTCTGAGAAACTCAGAGAGAATTTTGACAAACACAACATCTTGATGCATTTCAAACCTAATAGGACTCTCAGACAGAAGCTGGTTCATCCAGTCCTTAAAATAAAGACATAGTATTTCTTGAAAGAATGCATATTTTCCACCACCTTTCATTACAGAGTTTTAGACTAAGATCCTTTTATGATGAGAAGGGACTGAGTTAGAGCTATTTAAAGTCAAACCTTGTAAATTATGTTACGCTAGAACTGTTTGTGCTCAAACTAATTGCTGTCAGCTACTACACTTTAGCTCAATATCTTTGAAATTGAGTAATGGTCATTTTTGGATTGGCCTAGGCAGATTAAGTGTGGCAGCCATCTTGATTTTGGTTTAGTGCAATGAATAGAGTTAGAGTTTAGAGTTTTATTAAAATCCCTTCAATGGTTCATAAGATATTATGCTAACAAGTACTACCTCACAAAACTCTAGCTCAATGTCTGTAAAACTGACTGAATTTGAGTCATTTTTACATTGGGTAATGCTAATTAGCTGTGGTGGCCATTCGGAATTGGTGTGAATTCAAAAGTCATTCAACTGTAGACATACATCCAATGATTAGATATCAAGAGTTTTATTAAAGTTCATTATCTGATTCATAAGATATATTGCTAAATCTACAGACCAACACAGAGGCAAAAATATTATAGCCTTAAGCTGCAGGCAATAAAACAGAATTGTACATGTATCATAACTTTGGTATGCCCTCACACACACACTTAACTTGCTTTAGACATGACAAAGAAAAGAGTCTTGTTTGATAGCTTCCCTAATGTATGTTAGCCATCCAGATTATCTGACACAAAATAGATTAGAAACATTGATTTGCAACAGCAATGTCTGTGTTCTTTTCATACCACATCAATCAATCAATCAATCAAATTTTATTTGTATAGCACATTTCAGCAGCAAGGCATTTCAAGGTGCTTTACATAATTAAAAAACAAAATAAAAACAGCATGTGACAATGAATAAACAGTAAGAAAGAGAAAAACATTGAAGACATCCTAATTATTCTTGTCCAAGCATCCTGGTGCATACACACACTTACTGACAACCCTTCTTTTTTCTTTCAAACCTCAAGCTGTATCAGCAAATGAGACAGTTGGGAACAGATATTTGAACAAACCAGGAAAAACAAATATTAGCATAACTGCTCCGACTGGTTGCATCTATGTGCCCTACAAATTGCATTGGCTCAGCTCCAAAGCATGAATCATGTGTAGAAGCCTGACACTGCAAAATAAAAAGCTGAACTCAGACAATGATTATGGGAAATCTCAGACCAGGCTATCTCTGGCACACAGACACGACTGTTCATTACTGCGCTTCTACAAGAGCAGTCAGGAAGAGAAACATGGAGACAGCAAAAAGACAGAGTGGGTAGTGTTTATTCACGATGAACAGGGTGCAGTCCATCTCAAAGCTGGCAATGGGGCAGCATGATTGACTGTTCACTCTGTAGAAATCATCACCATGGGCTGGGGAATAAAGAAGAAGAAGCCCGGTGCCATCGCATGCCACCGGTCCCTGTGCAGAGGAATGGGCATGTCACTGGAGTCTGATGGACTGTCTGGGCAAATGTAATTGTGGTAGGTGAGATAGCAGGATTTATACTTTTCATTAAAGCTGAGGGAGGTAGTCTGACATTTAGGCAGCTCTGGTCATCAGTGAGCGGTGTCACAACCTGGCTCAGGGATTGTGATAAAACAAAGGGAAAAGTACACCAGAATAATATCTCAAATATTTATTTAAAAGCAATGAAAAAAAATTAAGGAAAGCAAACCTGTCAAGAAAAAATTAAGTTAACCAAACCCAAGTAAGCCAAACTAATATAACCAAGACAAATCATAACCAAAAAAAAAAAAAACATAGGCTTTTGGAATTGTACATTTATCTTTTTGTTTGTTTACAAAATGTGTTCTTTAAATATTATGTACATTTACAATTTACCCTCTTACTTTGGCTCAGTTGATCTACTCCTGTGCATGTCATATGTCTGGGTTTTGGTTCTGTTATGATTTAGGTTTTTCTTGTTGGATTCTTGTATTTGCTTTATTGTCCTTGTCTTTGTATTATTTTGTCTTCTTTATACTTTGGTTCTGTTTTGTCACTATCCACCTGTCCTCTGCTCAGTAGTTTCTGGTTTCCTGTCACACCCATCTCCACCTGTCTGTAATTGTAATCACTCACCTGTGCCCACTTATCATGATTTCCCTGTGCTTTAAAATCTGGTCATCTTCTCCACCTCCCCGCCGGTTCATTGTTGATGTTGATTGTTCTTTGTCTCAGGTACGTCCATGGTTGCTGTTCGTCTCTGGTTTACCTTGCCCTGTCTTGCCTGCCGTTTTGGATGTTTTTGTTACAGTTTTTTGCTGCCACGCCAGCCCTTTGGTTTCTAGTTTTGTTATTTAAATAAATCAGTTTTTATTTTAAAAGATGAGTCTGCGTATTGGGTTCGCCATGCTCACCTCGAGTTATGACAGTGCAGCAGTGTTATTGACTTTTTAATAACAGTGTCAGTTCCACACTTAGGAAATGGTGAAGATAAGTTGTCTGTGGCTGTAATAAAGAGCAAAATCAACAAACTACTACAATTAAAAATATATCATTTTGTAAGTGTTGTTTGAGGATTGGATAATCTTTAAAAAAAATTGAATTACAAGCAAAGTAAATTACTTAAAATAGCTTATGTGTAAATATTTTTATTGTTTCATAGTTCTTTTTGAACAATGACCGAAATCAATACAGATTTTCATTAAAAACTTGAGATACTCATTCCAGTTAGCCAAAAGGTCAGGTCCACCAGTAGAGTTGGGGAAACTGGTGGACCAGAAACCTGTAGACCCTTTGCCCTGATTACTCCTCCCTGCAACTTTGTGTTTCAACCAGGATTCACTTAGTTTATCTGCCTTAATCGATTCTGGGTGTGAACAAAATTTCATTGACTCAGGTTTTGTTAAACAAGCTAACATAAGAACTATTCTGTTACCTGCTCCATTACGTGTATCCGCTTTGAATGGAGGCTCCCTGCCTAAAATCACCCATAGAACTCAACCCCTTCAATTAATAATCTCTGGCAATCATCATGAAGAGATTTCTTTCTACATCTTCCCGATTTCTCACCGGGTCGTTGTTTTAGGACACAACTGGCTTAAAAATCAAAAACCCCATCTAGACTGGGCAGACTCCTGTGTTGAATCCTGGTCCCTGAAGTGTCACTCCACCTGTCTCCGTTCCGCTTGCCCATCAAACCCTGGTCCGTCGGTTCTAGATGAGGCCAATCTCTCTAACCTCTCTCAACTTCCACCAGAATACCACAACCTAGGATACGTATTTAGCAAACAGAAAGCTCTCTCTCTCCTGCCACACAGACCCTACGACTGCGCCATAGATCTTCTTCCTGGAGCCCCACCACCAGGCAGGGGCGTCACTAAGTTTTAAGGGCTTGGCCCCCAGGAGATGCACAGGATGTGAACAAACGTAGTGGACGAGAACAAAATTTCTCAAACAGCTAACAAAACCTGAGTTGCTTTTCCACATTTTTGGACACATTTAACAGATACCTTACTGTGTAAACGTTTTAAACAACCAATTATATTTTTATTCAGAACATCAACAAACAGGAAATATGTTTACAGTTTTAACAAGAAAAATAAACATATTATTATTTTTTTTTTATTTTGTGAATTGAATATTACTATACTGTATTAAATGCCAGCTAATGTACACTATAATGTTTGGTGCTGGTGTATACCCAGTTATGAAGTCTAACTGTGACTTTATATATTATATAAAATCTCAGTTATTCCACAACACTGATTTAGATTAACTGACACAAGAATGCTTCTGTAGAAAATGGTTATTACTGCTATAACATTCTCCAGTAAACCTT
>NC_051448.1:23738225-23748262 GCF_001649575.2 Kryptolebias marmoratus | reverse complement strand
GTATGTCCATTTTTTACTGAACATTCTCCTGGTCTGCTCACTTAATGTTCATGCTGCTCTTAGCTGGCTCTGCTTGTAAGCTTGCTAGCACTCTGGTATCACGGTTGCAGAGAAAACGTGGACTGGAATCCATGTAGTGTGGGAGTATGTTATATGAACAAGCGGAATGGATCGGATTACGAAGTTTGTAGGGAAAACATGGACTGGATTTCATGTGGTGAGGGAGTACTCTATATGAACAAGTGGAATGAATTTGATAACGACGCACCAAAGAGGATCTCTACCTTACACTGTAAAGAAAAAGAAAACTGACAGATTTATGATCATATATTTGAGTTAATAATGAAATAATATATGGTTATTTATTTAAACTCATATTCTGGCCACATTATATTAAATTTTTGTAAAAAAAACATTTTAACATTTTTTAAAACACGCCTAGTGACGCCACTGCCCACCACCCTCGAGTCGACTATATAACATTTTGCGATCTGAAAGAGAAGTAATAAAAAAGTGCATAAATGAGTTGTTGGCTGCAGGAATCATTCGCCACTCCTCATCACCCTTAGAGGCTGGATTCTTTTTTGTGAGCAAAAAAGATGGCAGACTTCATCCCTGCATTGATTACAGAGGTCTAAATCAGATCTCAATCAAAAATAGATTAATCTGCCAATAATCTCATCTGCTTTTGAACTAGTCCAAGAAACAACCATTTTTACCAAACTTGACCTCCGTAACGCCTATCACTTGGTCCGAATCCGCCCGGTGTCTGTCAGATACACCTTCAGTTGGGGTGCGGTTGTCAGTAAATACCCTCTTGTATTACCTGGCTCTGTGTACTTTCCATTGAAGTTATAATTTTCATCATATACTGCATATGCTTTTGTTGTTGTGGATTCTTTGTTTTGTTTTCTCTTTCCGCAGGCCCTGTGGCAGAGTTCAAGGGTGTTGACTTGTTTTATCTCTATGGTTTTTCTCTTCAAACCTTTTCCTCCATCTCTTTTCCCCATTCTCTTTCTTCTTTCTCATCCTTGTGTCCATTACAATTGAAATAAACCCAAAGCAATTTCTAATAAAGTTTCATATACCAAGGGGAACATAATGGTGAAAGCCAAAATGTTCCACTTGTGAAAGCAAATCTGTTGGGCCTTACTTTGACATTCAGATGATAATTCTGAGTGCCACACAGCTGGACAAGACATGATAAAAAAAACAAAACACCCCTAGGACATTTCGAGTATTTTGTGATGCCATTTGGACTGTGCAATGCTCCAGCCATTTTTCAGACTTTGGTAAATGATGTCTTCGTGTTTGTTTATCTGGATGATATCCTCATCTACTCCAAGACACTTACAGAGCACTGCAAGCATGTCTGCCAAATCTTTCAACGACTTCTGGAGAACCACCACTTTGTGAAAGCCGAGAAATGTGGGTACCATAAATCATCTGTGACTTTCTTGGGATACATTTTTGAGGGCGGACAGGTTCGCACTGATCAGGCTAAGACCCAAGCTGTTGTGGACTCCCACTCCGCCGACATGTAAGCAGCTTCAATGGTTCCTAGGATTCACCAACTTCTACTGCCGCTTCATCAAAAATTACAGTCAGAACGCTGCCCCACTAACCGCTCTCATGTCTTCCAAGGTCCCATTTGTATGGTCACCCAGGGCAGAGGCTGCATTTTGCAAGCTAAGGGCACAATTTTCACACACACCTATCCTTATCCAGCCAGATCCTCTCAAACAGTTTGTGGTAGAAGTAGATGCATCTGACATAGGGGCTGGGGCCATCCTTTCTTAAAGTTCTAGCAAGGATAATAAATTCATCCCTGTGCCTTTTTAGTTTTCGCTGAGAGAAACTATGTTGTGGGTGACCGAGAACTTCAAATTAGCCTTAGAAGAATGGTGTCATTGGTTAGAGGGGGGCGGAATATCCCATACTCATTTGGACTGATCACAAAAACCTTTCCTACATTCAAGCAGCCAGACGTCTTAATTCCTATCAGTCCCATTGGTCTTTGTTTTTATCTCGGTTCAATTTCTCCATTTAATATCGTTCAGGTTCTAAGAACACGAAGCCCAATGCGCTCTCCTGCCAATACTCTCCTGACAACCAGGATAAGACCCCAACACCCATACTTCCTCCCAGCTGTACAGTGGGAGGAGTGACCTGGGAGATTGAGGACATCATTCAACAAGCTCTCCAAACTGAACCCGATCCAGGTACTGGCCTACCTAATAAGACGTATATTCTTTCCTCAGTACGATCCCACCTAATCCAGGGGTTCACTCTGCCAAGTTCTCTGCTCATCCTGACATTAGCAGAACCATTGCCCTGATCAACCGTCATGTCTGGTGGCCTTCTGTCCATAAGGATGTCAGAGAGTTCGTGCTCGCCTGTTCTACCTGCGCTCGAAACAAAGCCTCCCACAGACCTCCAGCAGGCCTTTTCAACCATTCCTCCATTCCTAAGAGACCCTGGTCACACATAGCGTTGGATTTAGTCACTGGACTTCCTCGTTCTAGAGGTATGACCACTATTCTTACAATCATCAACCGTTTTTCTAAGGCCTGCCATCTTATCTCCCTCAGAAAACTCCCCGCGGCTTCTCAGACGGCACAACTCATGTTTTTCGTCTCCATGGAATCCCACAAGAAATCTTGTCTGACCGTGGCTCTCAGTTCACCTCTCAGGTTTGGAGACAATTCTGTTTAGCACTCGACACTAAGGTCACACTCACCTCCGGTTACCATCCACAGTCAAACAGCCAAACTGAATGCATGAACCAGGAATTAGAATCTTCTCTCAGATGTCTCACTTCAACCAACCCCTCTGATTGGAGCCAATACCTGCCATGGATCGAATACGCCCACAACTTGCATGTTTCAGCTGCTTCAGGTTTGTTACCAACTACTATTGTTTCCTACAGATGAGAAAGAGATTTCAGTTACATCAGTTCATCATCACATACGCCGTTGTAAACACATCTGGTCCAAAACACTCGCTGCCCTCCAGCGTACCTGCGACCAGAACCGAAGGTTTGCAAATTGCAGAGGGACCTCAGCTCCCCAGTATTCTCCTGGTCAAAAGGTCTGGCTCTCAACTCAACACGTGACATTGCCCTAAAATCAGTTTCCAAAAAGCTGGCACCCAAATACATTGGCCCGTACGACATTGAAAGAATAATTGGCCCTTCAGCATTCCGTCTCTGTCTTCCTCCCAGTCTTCGCATCCATCCTACATTTCATGTCTCCCAGATCAAACCAGTTCAGACAAGTCCTTTATGCCCTCCTTCATCGATGCTCATCCAGCATACGACGTACGCCGGATTGTGGACTCCCTTCGACGAGGTCGGGGTTACCAGTACCTCGTCGACTGGAGGGCTATGGTCCAGAGGACCACACCTGGGTCCCTCGTTCCTTTATTCTAGATCCTTCACTCATCACCAATTATTTTAGTTCATTACCCTCCAGTTCATCTGGGCCACCAGGTGACGGCTGTTGAAGGGGAGGTGATATTAGGGAGCAGGGGTTTGGGTTCTCTCTTTCTCCACTAGAGGGAGCCTTGGAGCCACATCCAGAGGACAGGTCTTCCACTGATTGCTCACACCTGAGCCACATTACCACTCACCAAGCCACAGGATAAGAGATGGGGACTGCCAGTCATTCAACGCCTGAGTGTTAACCTTTATGGTACTTTAGCCACCCTTCCTAGAAGTCTCTTGTCTCCCTGAGTAACCTTCTCAGCCGTTCTTTTACTCTAACCAGTTTATTTGTTACCAGGTAGTTCTTGTGATATACAAACAACTCGTTCAGATTCCACGTAACCTTCTGGGTTCTCAGCATTCATCATCTGATTCATGGTTCCTCTTCTACGACTGGCAGCCGTTCCCTCCTCTTATCAGGCACTCGCTGCAAAGACCTATCCCCCCTCCAACCCTCACCATCTATCGGCTTCCAAGCCCCTCAAATTCCACTCACCTCTTCCTGGCAGACCAACAACTCCCCCTTCCTCTGTAAGTCATCCATCTACTAAACCTTTCCATCCAAGTTCTACAAATACTCACCATCTCCGCTTCTGTTTCAGTGATCCAGTCTCCCTTCACCATTTCCCAGTTTCCCAGGACAAGAACTCATACATTTATCATTTGTTCAATAAAGCTTAAATTCTGATTTCTTCCGCTTTCTGAGAGTCTCTGCATGTGGGTCAAATACATCCCTAAAACCATGACAAAATTGAGTGACGTACCACGTGACGTAACATGGCTGGTAACGGAAAAAGCGCCCCCTTCATTTCCGGATTGCAATAGTCCCATTTCCATATATGGTATGGGAATGACATATGGTCCGTCCCCGCCCCTTTCTGTTTACTGCAGCCAGGTGTACTTGGCGGGAGGTGGTGAAATGCAAACCGAGCTGCATTCAGCTCTGGGCGCAGGAGAGGTGCGCCCCAGACCGGTCCTATCTCTTGTATTGAAGAGGAGCTACTGTGCATGTACAACTTTTGTACAACAAGTCTATGGGCAAAGATTTTTGCGCCCCGGGGCGGGAATACGTCACCAACCAGACAACGACAATGAACAAAACAACTTTACTTATCATTAACTATAAAATATTTATCTTACACAACTAAAAATATATATACATATATGTCTAAATATTTTTATTTATTTCTTTTTATTTTAATTTTTTACGTTTTACTCAAAGTAATGTGAGTGGTGGGGCGGCGCCCTTGTGCCCTTTATTGGCCAGCCTCCACTGCTTCCAGTGACCTTTTTTATGACAATAATTGCATAAATCTGTTTTATCAGAGGGGGTCGCCGAGGTGGGGCTGAAAACTCTATAGGCGAGTCAGAAGACAGGACGGAAAGTGCTGCAGGCGGGTCAGGAGACGGGACTGAAGGCGCTGCAGGCGGGTCAGGAGACAAATCTGTGTGATCAGGTTGACTCGGGTGACGGGAGGAATGGTGAACTGGGGGTGTGGATGGCTGAAGACTTGTGGAGGAATTACTTAAATGTCCTATTAACTGATTCACAGTATTGTAAATGTTGAAGTAATGGGACAAACTGAGGAGCCGTGGTGGCGGCGATCCGACCCACCGGAGAACATGTGGTGGCGGCGGTCCATCCCACCGGAGAACCTGTGGTGGCGGCGGTCCGTCCCACCGGAGAGGCCGTGGTGGTGGCGGTCCGTCTCACCGGACAGGCCATGGTGACGGCGGTCCGTCCCACCGGAGAGACTGTGGTGGTGGGCACCGCTGGCTTCCTCTTTCTCCGACGGCGATTTCCAGACGCTGGGCAGGCGGTTGCAGAAAGACTGGGCCCACGAAGAAAAGCGAGCGGGTGCTCCTCCCGCAGCTCCGCCAGGATCCAATCCTTCTCCTCTTGGGTGAGGGTAACGCCGACGAAAGAGTCTGCAGGGTTCTGGGATGGCTGGTTCATTCTGTCATGGACGGTGGTGACGGAGACGAACCCTGAGCGCAGACTCATTTTCAAAAGAAACTGAATTTATTAAGCAATAAAAACAAAACAAAGCTGACGAGGCAGCAACTTAAAAGAACAAAAAATCCAAACACGGTTGGGCAGAACAACAAGGAGCCAAAGTAAAGAGCACAGCAGCAAACAACAAACACAGACACAGACAATGAACCAGCGACTAGTAGGAGAAATGACCGGGTATTTGAGTACTGAGGATAACGAGGTGAGTGGGAACGGGTGGAATGATTACAGAGTCGGGACAGGTGTAGATGGGCGTGGCTAACAGGCAAGTGAGTGACTGGGGAAGGGTGAAATGAAACATGAACATGAGACAAAACAAAAAGCAAATACAACAGAATCGAAACAAAACAAACACCCAAACCAAAGAATAAAAAATAAAACATAAACAAAACCCAGAAAAAAGCCAAATCACCACAGGAGCGTGTTCTTAAACTGCTCCAAGACAATCAGCCCACACAAGTCATCAAATGTGGAAATTTCAAGAGCGCTCAGCCATCAATTAAAATAACTCATTAAGTCTCGTGCGAACTCAACATATGTTTGGCTTTTTTTCTTTTGCCATGTCCGGAATTTTTTTCCATAAGCCTCTAGAACAAGTTCATAAGCTTGAAGCACAGCAGACTTTATTTTTGCATAGTTAAAACTCAGCGGCAGTTATAGCAGAATACGCCTCTTGTGCCTTACCTGTAAGAAAGTTCTTTTTGCTGTTCAAAAGTGAGTCCAGGGGTCGGAGACGGCATCACAGGAACTGAGGGCAACGATTCCCCTGGGCTATCTTTTAAAAGACCCATCTCACACAATTTTAATTTCAAAGAGACTTTGATTGGTTCTTTCAATCGTTTGTCAGCGACCTCAACCAAATAATAATCAGCCAATTTTATCAGCTGATCCCTGTTACATTTCTCCAGCAACTCCAGTGCACGTATGCAACAGCGCAGGTATGAAGCGTCCCCTCTTACTAATAATTCCCCCTAACTAATCTGAACCCTAGTCTTCATACAGTGGGTTTTTATATACCAAAGCCCGATGGGCAGGAGAGCTACTAGTTAAACTAGCAACTTCCCCTGGGAACCACAAATGTACTCCCAAGCAGAGCTTTAACCACAATTGGCTGTAACATTAACCCTCCCAATGGAACAATCCTAATAAGGAATGCCGCTAATCCTAACCAGGGGAAAACTTCAAACCGCGATCTATTTACAAACATGCAAAACAAAACAAAACCTCAGCGACCCAAAAGACAGGATTAAACCAGAGCTTTCTTATTTCAAATCTAGAAAGTCATTCTCCGAAAAAGTAATTTACAAAATGACTCACCAAAAACATCAGCCTGGTTTGTCCAATCTTTTTCTCCAGAGCATTTGAGAACCTGTGCCACACACGCCAAACAAACACACCTGAATGGAAATGAGCTAACAGCAACAGGTGTCAGTCACAATCTATGCAAAACAATGCAACAGATCAAAAGATCCAACCAAAAACGTTGCCCAAAACTATCAAATTTTTAAACCACATTTATCAAAATTGGAACAGCAGAGAGCAAAAAACTTGAACTGTAACTACAGAGAGAGAAAGAGAAAAAAACAGTCACACAGCAAACTTTCAACTGACAAGCTGCCCTTAGGCAAACAACTCCAACTAACAACCTTTCAAAATGTCCAAAGAACGAGCCCCCATTTTGTCACAACCTGGCTCAGGGATTGTGACAAAAGAAAGGGAAAAGGACACCAGAATATTATTTCAAATATTTATTTAAAAGCAATGAAAAAAAAGAAAAGCAAACCTGTCAAGAAAAAATTAAGTTAAGTTAAGCACCAGGATTGTGTGATCCTGCACAGGATTGAGTACAGAAAATATTTGATGAGTGTTGCTGCACAGCAGTATGTACATAATCACATACAGACAAATTTGTTGGCGTCAATTTGTTTAACAAAAAGCCCACAAAGATCACTAAAATAACCTAAAATTAACAAATGTAATAAAAAAACAAAACAAAAATAAAATCCTCACCCAGAGACCGCCCTCCTCAGCTTACCTAATAAATACATAATTAGTAAAGAGGGAGCAAAATAGAGAAACACTGGAATTCTAACAAAAAGACCATCTCCAAGCAGCTTGATGGTCCTGTGACTGGAGCTGCACAGATGATTCAGGTCTACAGAACTGTACGTAGACAACTTCCTTGGATGTTGCTGCTGATTGATAACAAATTAAAGAGATGGATAATATGAATGGTGACCAAAGAGCCCAGAACAACTTCTAAAGTGATCAGAGATGAACTTCAAGGTCAAGGTTAATCAGTGCCAGATCACACCATCTGTCAATGTTTAAGCCAAAGTGGACTTAATGGAAGAGGACCCAAATCATAAAAAGCCAAAATGGAATTTGCTATATTACATATTGACAACTCACAAAACTTCTAGGAGAATGTGTTTTGAACAGGTGAGACCAATTTGGAGCTTTTTGGCAACAAGTCCCATCAGCTCTATTTTCACAGACCCAAAACCTTGTCCATAACTTTGTTTTTTCAAGGCTGGACTGTTGCAATTCGATCATTTTTGCCATATCAAACAATAAAACCTTCAGAAACTCCAGTCCATCCAGAACAGTGCTGCTAGACTGTTAACTAAAACTAAAAAAGTGAGAACATCACACCAGTCCTATGTTCTCTTTAATGGCTTCCTGTTTCTGCCAGATAAAGACAAAGATTAAAGACAATAAAGATTTTAATTCTGACACAACAGTGTATAAATGGCAATGCCCTCCTCTACCTTAGGGATCTGCTCAACCCACATATCAAACTTTGTTCTCTCCGCTCCAACAATTCATCCCAGCTTCCAGAACTAAGCTCACTACCATGGGGGATCAAGCCTTTTGCTCTGCTGCTCCTTATTTGTGGACTTCACTATTAGAGCACCACAGACTGTAGAATCTTTTAAAACATGAATAAAAACATTTTTGTTTACTTTATTATTAGTTGTTTTATTTAATTTTTTTTAGTGATACAAGCAATGTAAAGAACCCTGTACCTACAGTGAAACATGGAGGAGGCTCAGTTCTGTTCTGGAGCTGCTTTGCTGCGTCTGACACAGAGTGTCTTCAAAAGAC
The DNA here is from genome assembly GCF_001649575.2 of Kryptolebias marmoratus. NCBI lineage: Eukaryota > Metazoa > Chordata > Actinopteri > Cyprinodontiformes > Rivulidae > Kryptolebias > Kryptolebias marmoratus. The sequence continues at coordinate 23,739,656 of NC_051448.1, read as the reverse complement.
ACACAGCTAAAAACACCAAGAATGGCTCAGAACAAAACATTCGACTATTCTGAAGTGGCTTTCTGAGCCCTGATCTAAATTTTGTTTCACATCTGTGGAAGGAGCTGAAACATTCACCTGGAGAAGGAATTATTTAAACCTGAGACAGCTAAAGCCATTTGCTCATGAGAAGTGAACCAAAATACCTGTGGACAGGTGCAGAAGTCTCAGAGTTACAGAAATCCCTTGATTGCAGTGATTTACTCAAAAGGTTGTGCAGCAACATATAAAGTCAAAGTACCATCCTTTTTGTCAAGGCCAGATTCATTAGTTTGTTTTATAAAATAAATCTATTAAACCAAAATTCAAAAGCAATGGCCTATTTTCCTTTGTTTATTTTGTAAATGTGTTTTCTTATTATTTTCTGTCAGTTTATCCTAACTCTAACCTTTTAAGTACCATAATTTCTGGACTATAGTCGGCTTATAGTCCGGTGCGGCTTTTCTATGGATTTTTCATGATTTTTGTGATATCGTAAGAGGGTTTGTTTTGATTTGTTCCGCTGTTGTACTGCACTATTTTGCCTGGCAGAAGGGCATGTGATCATGTGATTAGTGCGCTGGAAGAAGACAAAGATGGCGATGAATGACTGATTTTTCTTCTTGTTAAAGCCGTGTTACTGTACCTTAGCTCAAAAGGTATGTCGATTATATTTTTCTGGTGTGCTGTAGGTTATTGTTATACAGTACATTCGTTACGCGTTTAAACAGCACAGTACATGTTTCATATTTTTAATTACCGGTACTTGTAGATAAACAAAAAAATTATGCAAATATGTACTGGTAACTTGTTATTCAAAATGTTAATAAAAGGGATGTGTTCCCAAACATCCCTCTCTTTCCTGACAATCCCCTTTGTGCATATTCACTTACATATGGTAATTAACCATTAAAACACCTGCGGCTTTTAGTCCGGTGCGGCTAATGTATGAACAAAACAGGATTTTCCCCTAATTTTAGCTTGTGCAGCTAATATTCCGGTGCGCCTTGTAGTCCGGAAAATACAGTATTTACAGTAGCTGCCAAGTAATTGTCTTCAGTGTTGAATTTGCTACATATCTACTGGAAGACTGGTTATCTTTAATTGGTAAAGCTTTAAAAGCCTTTTGAATTAGATGCTGGCAGCACAGGCACCAGGAATCACTGATAGATGAAGCCTCAGCTGGACTTGGCTTTATAATAATAATAATAATAATAATAATAATAATGCATTTTATTTGTAGCGCCTTTCAAGACACCCAAGGACACTTTACAATATAAGGACACAGAAGAATAACAACAAGAACTAGAAAGTTCCTGGAGAAACTTTGACGGGGCCTGCCACGGTGTGCGTCCGTGCTGAACCAAGATGGCTCCAAGAGCTGATCAGGTGCAGACAGGAATCATAAAGGGC